>NC_139992.1:52088126-52587467 GCF_964263955.1 Coregonus lavaretus
AAGTTTAAAAAGTGTTGATAGGGGACAGAATGAGGTCGGACCATCATATAATTGGCATATACATTACTCTTACTGAATTTCCACGTGGGCGAGGATATTGGAATTTTAATCAAAGCTTATTGGATGATAACTTATTTTTAACTAGGACAGAGGAATTTATAACAGATTTTTTCTGACTTAACATCGGTACAGCAAATCCCCTTATTGTATGGGACACTTTTAAATGTGCCTTTAGAGGCCATGCAATTCAGTACTCATCTTGAAAACAAAAGCAATTTAGGTCAAAAGAGTCCACACGAACAAAGGAAATAGAAGGTCTAACAGAACAGATAGATAGCAATAAAAACTGTAACAAAGAGGCTCAGAATAAATTAGAGGAAAAACAAAAAGAAATTGAGAAACTTATTCAAGAAAGATCAAGTGTAATATATTATAATAAATAAAGCAAACTGGATGAAGTATGGGGAAAAATGCACCAAATTCTTTTTTAATCTTCAACATAGATATGCTACCAAAAATAATTTACTGAAACTGGTTACAAATGACGGAGTCACCCATGATTCACCAAATTATATTTTGAAGGAGGAAGCAAAGTACTTTATGCATATGTTTTCGTTTCAGTCGCCTCCATCTCCTCTAAATGAAGCTAATTTGGATTGTTTTCTATTTGATAATGAAAATAACAGCCATACAGAAATTACAGAGGAGGAACTTCTGGATGCAATTAAAGACTTTAAGTCCGGGAAAACTCCAGGGTTGGATGGCATACCAGTCGAGGTATACTAAACTTTTTTTGATATACTCAGAGGACCGTTATTAGCGTGTTTTAACCACTCCTGTGTAAATGGTAGATTATCAGACACTCAAGAAGAAGGTCTGATTTCATTATTACTGAAACCGAAACATTTTATTTTTCCTTTATTTAACTAGGCAAGTCAGTTAAGAACAAATTCTTATTTACAATGACGGCCTACACCGGCCAAACCCGGACGACGCTGGGCCAATCGTGCACCGCCCTATGGGACTCCCAATCACGGCCAGTTGTAGTACAGCCTGGAATCGAACCAGGGGGTCTGTAGGGACGCCTCAAGCACTGAGATGCAGTGCCTTAGACCACTGCGCCACTCGGGAGCCCAATATGTCAATTTGAGCCAGTCCATTTAAAAATTGGAGGCCCCTTACACTTCAGGGTTGTGATGCAAAAATTCTAGCAAATTGTATAGCGCATAGAATTAAAAAGGTATTGTTTGACATTATTCATTCGAATCAGACAGGTTTTTTACATGGACGATACATTGGATATATTATAAGGCAAGTACTGGAAACAATAGAACACTATGAAAAGTCTGGGAAATCAGGCCTGCTATTCACAACAGACTTTGAAAAGGCATTTGATTGGAGGTGTACCTGTGGATGTATTTCAAGGCCTACCTTCAAACTCAGTGCCTCTTTGCTTGACATCATGGGAAAATCAAAAGAAATCAGCCAAGACCTCAGAAAAAATCAATCCCAGAACAACAGCAAAGGACCTTGTGAAGATGCTGGAGGAAACAGGTACAAAAGTATCTATATCCACAGTAAAAAGAGTCCTATAGCGACATAACCTGAAAGGCCGCTCAGCAAGGAAGAAGCCACTGCTCCAAAACCGCCATAAAAAAGCCAGACTACGGTTTGCAACTGCACATGGGGACAAAGATCTTACTTTTTGGAGAAATGTCCTCTGGTCTGATGAAACAAAAATATAACTGTTTGGCCATAATGACCATCGTTATGTTTGGAGGAAAAAGGGGGTTGCTTGCAAGCCGAAGAACACCATCCCAACCGTGAAGTACGGGGGTGGCAGCATCATGCTGTGGGGGTGCTTTGCTGCAGGAGGATCTGGTGCACTTCACAAAATAGATGGCATCATGAGGAAGGAAAATGATGTGGATATATTGAAGCAACATCTCAAGACATCAGTCAGGGAGTTAAAGCTTGGTCGCAAATGGGTCTTCCAAATGGACAATGACCCCAAGCATACTTCCAAAGTTGTGGAAAAATGGCCTAAGGACAACAAAGTCAAGGTATTGGAGTGGCCATCACATATCCCTGACCTCAATCCTATAGAAAATGTGTGGGCAGAACTGAAAAAGCGTGTGCGAGCGAGGAGGCTTACAAACCTGACTCAGTTACACCAGCTCTGTCAGGAGGAATGGGCCAAAATTCACCCAACTTATTGTGGGAAACTTGTGGAAGGCTACCCGAAACGTTTCACCCAAGTTAAACAATTTAAAGGCAATGCTACCAAATACTAACTGAGTGTATGCAAACTGCTGACCCACTGGGAATGTGATGAAATACATAAAAGCTGAAATAAATCATTCTCTCTACTATTATTCTGACATTTCACATTCTTAAAATAAAGTGGTGATCCTAAATGACCTAAGACAGGGAATGTTTACTAGGATTAAATGTCAGGAATTGGGAAAAACAGAGTTTAAAAGTATTTGGCTAAGGTGTGTGTAAACCTCCGACTTCAACTGTATATGGGTTATAGGTTGAGAGCTTTTGTGAAAGACCACAGTTAGAAAGATATGGCATATAGAAGCAAACCGGATGGACATCATGAAAATGATCGGAGAGGTTGAGGGTAGAGGAATTTCAGGAGTAAAAACAAAGGAAATAGAATTGTTGTAAAATTGACTGTGTCCATAAAATGTATATAGTATGTATAAGCTGGAAGTAGGAGCCTAAGCGTTGTTGTTCACTAGTTTACTCCAATTAGGGAAGGGGTGGTGGGTTTGGTAAGTAATAAAGGGAAATAGGATATGTGTATATATGTATGTATATGTATTTATATGTATGTATATATATATATACAGTGAGGGAAAAAAGTATTTGATCCCCTGCTGATTTTGTACGTTTGCCCACTGACAAAGAAATGATCAGTCTATAATTTTAATGGTAGGTTTATTTAAACAGTGAGAGACAGAATAACAACAAAGAAATCCAGAAAAACGCATGTAAAAAATGTTAGAAATTGATTTGCATTTTAATGAGGGAAATAAGTATTTGACCCCCTCTCAATCAGAAAGATTTCTGGCTCCCAGGTGTCTTTTATACAGGTAACGAGCTGAGATTAGGAGCACACTCTTAAAGGGAGTGCTCCTAATCTCAGTTTGTTACCTGTATAAAATACACCTTTCCACAGAAGCAATCAATCAATCAGATTCCAAACTCTCCACCATGGCCAAGACCAAAGAGCTCTCCAAGTGTCATGCCCTGGCCTTGAGAGCCCGGTTTTCTTTGGTTGGTTTGGTCAGGGTGTGAATTTCTATGTGTACATTCTAGGTTTGTAGATCTATGTTGGCCAGGTGTGGTTCCCAATCAGAGTCAGCTGTCGATCGTTGTCTCTGATTGGGGATCATACTTAGGTAGCCATTTTGCCTACCTAAGTTGTTTGATCTTGACTCTTGTTTGTGTGTAGCCATTGTGAGCATCACGTTACATTGCTTTTGTTGTTTTGTCGTGTGTTAACTTGGTTAATAAACTTGTATGCATTCCATGCTGCACCTTGGTCCAATCCTGTTCTCAACGAACGTGACACCAAGGATGTCAGGGACAAGATTGTAGACTTACACAAGGCTGGAATGGGCTACAAGACCATCGCCAAGCAGCTTGGTGAGAAGGTGACAACAGTTGGTGCGATTATTCGCAAATGGAAGAAACACAAAATAACTGTCAATCTCCCTCGTCCTGGGGCTCCATGCAAGATCTCACCTCGTGGAGTTGCAATGATCATGAGAACGGTGAGGAATCAGCCCAGAACTACACGGGAGGATCTTGTCAATGATCTCAAGGCAGCTGGGACCATAGTCACCAAGAAAACAATTGGTAACACACTACACCGTGAAGGACTGAAATCCTGCAGCGCCCACAAGGTCCCCCTGCTCAAGAAAGCACATATACAGACCCGTCTGTAGTTTCCCAATGAAAATCTGAATGATTCAGAGGAGAACTGGGTGAAAGTGTTGTGGTCAGATGAGACCAAAATCAAGCTCTTTGGCATCAACTCAACTCGGCGTGTTTGGAGGAGGAGGAATGCTGCCTATGACTCTAAGAACACCATCCCCACCATCAAACATGGAGGTTTGGGGGTGTTTTTCTGCTAAGGGGACAGGACAACTTCACCACATCAAAGGGACGATGGACGGGGCCATGTACCGTCAACTCTTGGTTGAGAACCTCCTTCCCTCAGCCAGGGCATTGAAAATGGGTCGTGGATGGGTATTCCAGCATGACAATGACCCAAAACACACGGCCGAGGCCACAAAGGAGTGGCTCAAGAAGAAGCACATTAAGGTCTTGGAGTGGCCTAGCCAGTCTCCAGACCTTAATCCCATAGAAAATCTGTGGAGGGAGCTGAAGGTTCGAGTTGCCAAACGTCAGCCTCGAAACCTTAATGACTTGTAGAAGATCTGCAAAGAGGAGTGGACAAAATCCCTCCTGAGATGTGTGCAAACCTGGTGGCCAACTACAAGAAACGTCTGACCTCTGTGATTGCCAACAAGGGTTTTGCCACCAAGTACTAAGTAATGTTTTGCAGAGGGGTCAAATACTTATTTCCCTCATTAAAATGCAAATCAATTTATAACATTCTTTACATGAGTTTTTCTGCGTCTCTCACTGTTCAAATAAACCTACCATTAAAATTATAGACTGATCATTTCTTTGTATACATGGATGAACGCTTCTCTCTCTCTGTCATGGATGCCATGGTTGCCCTTAGTTTGAAGAGGTAATCTGGAGACAGGTGCTTTATACAACAGCCTTCTGTGTGATCTCTTTTCGACTCCCTCCACATATTTGCAATCATTTTTCTCCATCTCCTTAGCTATCATACTCTGCTTCCACCAGACATTCCACTGATTTCAAAACTCGGTCCTACAGAAAATGGAGAGCATTAGCAACACTTTTGCAGTTCTTCATGATATCTGTCAAAAAAGCTGCGTTTGAAACGATTAACTACACATACTGAGCAGCTACATAGCAGCTACATAGCAGACCAATCCAAACTCATCTCTCGGCATGTCCAGCACTTCCATTATCTCAGCCAATCATGGCTAGCGTGAAGGTTCCTGTCTTTTTCCGTGACTAAACGATCTAGGCTCATAATTTAACAAATTTTTTTTCAAATTGTATTCGTATATACAGATGGCATTCAAGTATTTTATTACACCTAGTTTCCTGAAACGAGTCACAAATATCTTTGCTGGAGGCGTGTTGTTGCACAATTCGGAAAAGGATATTAACAATGTAAGAATTCTCCAAAACCACACGCCAGGATAAAGTGACTAAGTGGCAGTTGAAATCAGGGAGGGGGCAACATTTTGTGGGGTTCTTGCATTGGAATTATATACAATTCTGCTTATATCATGCTATACCACAATAAAATACATTTCAAATGCCAAGACTCCGAGACCACGGATTGTGTGCTTTTGAAGTGACAGGTAGGCGTGAAATCTGTAGCCTATCTACATACTAAAGCGAGGCCATTTTGGTAATGAATATAGGCTACAAGATAGATAGGGTAATTCACTTATTGTAAACAGGATATATAAATCCAGTCGTACACACAGCTGTCTTGCCAAAATAATGCAAACTAAATGATGAAAGTAGTAGCCTAGTTCTTCATGCATGCAAACAAAAATAATGAATAGCAGTTTGGCTTAGAATACCAACACAACTCCTAATGCCAACAAATGAATGTGAACAGAACAAAACAGCAGTACCAAGTAGGCCCAGTAAACAAAATATCAGATCGTTAAAGGCATGACAAAATCTATATTTAGGCTAGTTACATTAACACTAAAGAAACGCAGTAAAAAAAAGGTGAATGGAGATCCAAATAACCAAAACATAGCCTAAAGCCTACTACAGTGATATGCATCTATGCACAGCTGTCTTGCTAAACAAATAGGCTTCAAACTTGGAAAACCATGCCGCTCATGAGTACAGCAACACGTACGCATGAGAAGCACAATACACTTCTGTGGATCAAATTCGACTTACGTAATCAATTAAGCAATGCCAGCCTACCATAAACATGTTTCCAATATGTACAGTTCCATTTACAACCACGAAAACCAATAGGCTACCGAGAAAACCATAGTAGAATGTGTCTATTTCTAGGGTAGGAAGATCGTCAGGAACAGTCGGAGGGGGCTGTGGAGACATTATCCTGGCAGCTTTTGTGGAAGGGTGGGTAGGCTCTGCACGTGGAACTAGCTGGAGCTCAGCAGCATCATCGCCAAGAGTGTGCAAAGCTGTCATCAAGGCAAAGGGTGGCTATTTGAAGAATCTAAAATATAAAATATATTTTGATTTGTTTAACACTTTTTTGGTTACTACATGATTCCACATATGTTATTTCATAGTTTTGATGTCTTCACTATTATTCTACAATGTAGAAAATAGTAAAAATAAAGAAAAACCCTTGAATGAGTAGGTGTTCTAAAACTTTTGACCGGTAGTTTATATGGACATAAAACTAAAACTGTGGGGGCACAAGTTTCAACTCAGGGGATAAAGCCCATTTTGCCTACTCGTGGAGCCGGGTCCGTACCACACAAAAACAATTGTCAAATCTTATCTAGCCAAGTAAAACTGATTGTGAAATCAGTGCAGACTGTGACATCCTTTTAAACCCAGTCAGCTTCACATCACGCATACTCGCAGAACTTGACCTGCCTACATTTAATTCCAGCTTTTATTCATTTAAAAAATTTACTGATATAATGGCCGTAGCTTAACTTGATTTAAACTGTTGTCTGATTATTTGCATGACTACTTCCCCACCACTATTCTGGCATTTTCAAATCATGTTAGTCACAATGTAACGTTACTCGTGAGCCCTGGCTTGCCAGTTAATAACCTGATTGCTAGCTTGACAGATTATGCTTCAAAATTCGACAAATTAACACACATGATACAAATGAACAATTCATTACTTTTTATAATTAAGAAAGGATCCACCGTTGCCGAAAAATAGTTTATAAAAGTTTGCTACAGAGATAATTCCAATTTGAAGAATCGCAGAGATTGTGGCGACATGTTGAAAAAAATAAATCTGAACCTAATGAACATGCCTTTGCTACGTCAGCGTGCATGACGTCAGATGTAATCAAGGTCAAACGTGAAAGAGCTTGCATGTAACTAATTTCTTCTATCAATTACACTCAATCTGATTGAGTACAATCTACAATAATTGATAATTGAGTAATAAGTACTGAGTGAAAGTGAGTACATTTTACCTTTAGTCGCCTTTGAATAAATTGTACTTCATTCGTTTAGCAAGATATACTGTTAGGTTTTACTGTGAAGTTACATTCCAATGTCCACACTAGAATACAGTGGTGGAAAGCGTACCCAATTGTCATACTTGCGTAAAAGTAAAGATACCTTAATAGAAAATTACTCAAGTAAAAGTGAAAGTCACCCAGTAAAATATTACTTGAGTAAAAGTATTTGGTTTTAAATATACTTAAGTACCAAAAGTAAATGTAATTGCTAAAATATACTTAAGTATCAAAAGTAAAAGTACATCTATGAATAATGTAAAATTCCTTATATTAAGCAAACCAGACGGCACAATTTTCTTGTTTTTTACATTTACGGATAGCCAGGGGCACACTCCAACACTCGTGTGTTTAGTGAGTCCGTCAGATCAGAGGCAGTAGGTATGACCAGGGTTGTTCTCTTGATAAGTGTGTGAATTGGACCATTTTGTGTCCTGCTAAGCATTCAAAATGGAACGAGTACTTTTGAGTGTATGGAAAATATATGGAGTAAAACGTACATTATTTTCTTTAGGAATGTAGTGAAATAAAAGTAAAAGTTGTCAAAAATAGAAATAGTAAAGTACAGATACCCAAATAAACTACTTAATTAGTACTTTAAAGTATTTTTACTTAAGTACTTTACACCACTGCTAGAATACCACTTAGAGTACATGCCCAATACATTGTTTCCTTCTAAGTAAAATGCAAGTGTGGATATTGGAATGGAGTTTGAGAGTTGAGCTACTGTATGTTTATGTTTGTTCCTCTCACCATTGGCCTTTCAGTCTCCTCTTGGTCCAATTGTGTACTTTACCTGAGTGCTGTGTTGTTGATTATAGGTAAATTATCTGATAGTGTTGATATTGATGTTTTGATGCTTCTTTCTTGTTGGGAAGGCTGGATAAGTCAGGATGACACTTGAAATGAAATTACAGCAGCAAGTTCATATAGCCATATCGTTTTGTGATTTCAAGGTTGAAATTTGAGATTGAGATTTGTAGTCTGTAACAAAGGCATGGATGTGGGTGTTTTCAGGTAAAGTGGATCAGTTGAACTGACCCACAGACAGAGTCTGAACACTATGACAAACACTTTCAGTGTTTTACTAAGACAGCGTACAGTTCCACAAATGATAACCAGCCAATAGTGATATCAACAATTAGAAGTAGTACGCTAGGAGAGGAAATTTGTTATGTGTTGATATCTGGTGATCCATAACAGTTGTTTGTACTCTGTGTACACCATTGTTGTATTATTATGTATCATGCATTATGGAATAAGGATTATGCATTGTAAATAAGGACAGTCATTTTCTACTCCTGACAATTACTTTCATAGCGTCTTACAAAAATGTGCAATGCATGTTAAATGTTGTTTGTGCTCCTGAAATGGTTAAGAACACCCTGGTGCCGGGCACTGAGGTAGCAGCACTCGGCTCTCTTGAGTCCGGTTCAAACATTTCTCAGAAGCATCCAAAGGAAAATAAGTCTTATAAAATGGAAATTCTGAGGCCATTCACAGAGTGCCAGAAAAGATTAACCAAAAAACTAAAATGGTGTCCATCTGAGTACATCCAGATCTGAGGAAAGAGAGAGTCCAAACAGCTATCACACTCACAGACACAGACACACACGCAGACACACACACACACACACATTATGTCCGCAAAGTAGGACTGTGTGGAGAAACAAATTACAGGAGGTTGTTGGGAGTTCAGTTTTTTTTGTCAGTGTGAGTCATTTTTGGTGATGTTGATTTACTCCTGAAATATGATCATCGACAGGAAGCTAGTTAGATGGACACTCTAGGCTGGAATAAGAACCAGGGGGGATAGATGAGGTCATTACAGAGACACAGAACTATGACAGAGGCCGTGTTCCGATACCCATTCTCGAGACCTAAATAGTATGCTGTTAAGGTATAGAAATATAACATTTTATAGTATGTAAAATTTTGTTTGCTTTAAAAGCCAGGATGTCATCTTCATTTTGGCTTTTCATCTAGTAGAATTCACCAGACACTATTGAGGAAGAGAATCATCTTTCCAGACCCACATGTGTTTGTCAACAGTTGAAAATCAGATGTGGGGACGCGCTGTTCCAAATGAACGAATGGCGGATATCAAGCGCGATTGGGCATTAAATGATGCCTGTTGATATTTGCCGCTTACTGCATAAGGTTTTACTCAACAGTACGTGCTAAATAATATATAGTGTGCTGCTGTTATATTCTCAAATCATGAATTTAAACAAATTAACATTTCTGTTATTGTGTCATGAACACACATCAAATGGTGTTTCCAATACTTTAATACATGTGAATCATTGTTTTTGATACAGAAACATTTGTAATTGAGCACAATTCGGCCAGGTTTTGCATTTTCATTGGAAATACAAGTTAAGTGATTACATTTTCCACTTACCACTGACTGATAATCAAGCTCATTTGTCTTTTATTTTACACAGTGGAAGTAATAGCTGAGGTTTTAAGCATGGAACATTAGTAGCTGAAATCTCTTTATAGATGTTAAAATACTGTTCATGTTGAGTGTGTTATTTTTTACAATGGTAACAGTCTCGTAGCAGTCTCTCTGTCTCCTTCCCTTTCTCCCCCGCCCCTCTCTCTGCATGTTCGTTCTGTGTGCTCTGAGCTCGGCTGGGCTTTGGCTTCAATCCACTATCCCCCCTCTACCCCTATCCCCTCATTCACCCTCCACTCTCCTACTCCACCTCTCCACTGAGCTTTCCCAACCACCCCCCTAGCAAACAGCTCCTCAGTTTTTCCCCTTATCCAATCCTCTTTCACCCTTCCTCACCTCACCCCCTTGTTTACCTCTCTCTCTCTCTCTCTCTCTCTCTCTCTCTCTCTCTCTCTCTCTCTCTCTCTCTCGCTCTCTCACTCACACACTCTACCCCCCCCCATCCCCCACCCTCACCCCCTCCTCTGTTGTTCCCCCCTCGGCCCTGGGCCAGCAGGTCCAGTCTCTGTGACACAGATGCACACAGTTGCTCGGGGCGCTCGACATGGGAACAAAGCATTGGCGGGGCCGAGTGGGCCTGTCTGTTAGAGAGAGAGCGAAAGAGAGTGAGAGAATGTGTGTGTGTGTGCTCTCCTGAAAATATAAGCAGATTACAGAAGAGAGCAGAGGAGAAAATACACTCTCTGTCCTCTCTGGTTTAAGATATATCATTCTATTCTAGTTCCAAAACTGCTGAATAGTTGAGGTCCAATATACATCATTCCACCTCTACTAGGTGCCAGAACTCCCATTGTTCAAGTCCAAGTAGCAATATTTTCTGGCATTGTGATCTTGGAAAATATTTCCATTCTGACTTATACTAATGCACCACACACACACACACACACACACACACACACACACACACACACACACACACACACACACACACACACACACACACACACACACACACACACACACACACACACACACACACACACACACACCTATCCCTTTTCTAATTACTCACCATTTAAAAAGTGACCTTTGAAAACAAGCAGTGATTAAGAATGAGCAATTCCTTTTAAAAGTGAATACATCTTAGACTCATTCACTTTCCCTGACACACTACCATTGGATATGCACTGGAGTAGATTTAATAGAAAAGAGTTTGAGTTGCACAATGAATGGACTGGACTGCCAGTGTTCAGAATCAAATGAATGCTCTTACAATCAGTTTGTGTGTGTGTCTGTGAATATGGGGTTTAGCATGGGTCCAAGGTCAGGGTTTTCCTCAGAGGCCCGTCACCTCCTATTGATCCGCTAGTCATTCTGTCTGGCTGTGGCTCCCTGGCCCTTACCCCTCTACACCAGCCAATTGGTTCAGTCAGCACAGAGCTGATAGCCATCAGGGAGTTAGGAGTGATGGAGGGTGGAGGAGGTGGGTGGGGGTGATGGATGCAGGATTGGATGGAGACTCCAGTTGGACACGCACACATCACACTCTCTCCCTCTCTCTCTTTCTCTCTCTGACACACACTCTGACACACACACCTTTCTACCCCCTTCTTTTTTTGGGGGGTGGGTAGAATTGGCATCATTCTAGCCTGGTTCCTCTCTGGGGATATAGGGGGGTCAGAGGATGGAGAGAGGGGGAAGGGGGTTGTAGATGCCGCAACACTCCACAGCCCATCTCAACCCCCATCCCAGCCCCCTCCCATTCTCCCTCACACCTGGGATGGTAATTTCATTTTGGAGCAGATCAAATGGAAAGACGATCTTAATCTCCTCTCCTTTCCCTGTCTCCCCCTCTCTTTCCATCTCTCCCACACACAGAGCCGTATATTTTGCTGATGGAGGTCTGAGGTCTGCTACTAGACCTAGTCTGAAGATAGTAGCCATAGCTGCTATTTTCCTTGTAAGGGAGGGCTCCCGAGTACGGCCATTTAGTCACATTTTTGTGACCCTTTGACTTGGCTGTGCGAGTAAATAATTGTATTGGTCGCATCGGTGAGAGCCACAAATTCTAGCTGGTCACTTCAATTAAAACATTATACTTTAGAGGTGGCTAAAACCATGATTTTGATGCAACCAACTCATGGGCTGGTGCCACCAACTGAAAATGTTAGTGGCACCAGGGCCACCAGGGGAAAATGTTAGTCTGGAGCCCCTAGTCTGGAGCCCTAGATTCCTATTCCTTTCCAAACCATATTACTGTATTTACAAGGGTACAAGGGCAACTTAATGTAAAGTGATATACACATTTGACCTTAAAGGTGTCAGCAAAAGTTTTTATTTTTCTACTAAGCTAACATATGGAATTGTTTTAATCATACCATGGATTTTTTGCTATTTGGTTTTGAATAAAAATAAAAGTAGAGACTCAAAGCTAGAAAAGAGTATATCCTACACTGCAGTTGAGGAACAATGGGAAAGTAATTCTGCTTTGAAAGTTAATAAACTTGTAACCCCACTTTTGACAACATTTTTGGTAGCAATACAACCTGACTGTCATAGCTAGCCACCATGCATGAATTTGCAGGTAGCTAAAGCTAACCAGCTAGGTTCAATGTTAGCTAGCTAGCTAACATTAGGCTATAACTAGCAAGGCAAATGCCTTTCTGAGATACTAATAATATTACTACGCATACCATACATGGATGCCATGGTTGCCCTTAGTTTGAAGATGTAATCCGGCGACAGGTGTTTTATAAAACAGCCTTCTGTGTTCACTTTTCGACTACCTCCACATTTGCGATAAAACTCTGCTTCCACTGGGCATTCGACTGATTTCAAAACTCGGTCAACTTCTTCCGTGACAACAACACTGTTGAGCGCCGTTTCTTCCCCATCACTGTCATCAGAAGATTCTACAATGTCTGGTTCAATTAAAATGTTTTTACCTAAATTAGGGATTTCCTCATCGTCTGATTCATTTTCAGAGTCAGAGAGATTCAGCATGGCAGGATCGTCCTCCAGAAAGTAGTCCATCACAACTGTTTCCCACTGATCTTTGTTGATAAATTGTTAAATTCAGGGCAGCAATGTTGAGATCAGTAGCAAAACTTTTGCAGTTCTCCATGATATCTTTCAAAAAAGCTACGGTAGCAAGGATTATCTACACATACTGAGCATGTTATAGACAGAAGCATTCTACATGGCAGACCAATCTGAACTCTTCTCTCGGCATGCCCATCCATTATCTCAGCCAATCATGGCTAGTGAGAAGGTTCCTGTCTTTATCCGTGGCTAAACCAACTAGGCTCGTAATTTAACAATTTCATTCATATTTACAGATGGCATTCAAGTTTGTTATTAAGGCACATGAAAGTTCACATGTTCCAGAAAGCATTTCTGCCAAAAAACACATTTTGATAAAAAAATACATGTTTATGTTCAAATGCCTCTCCTGTGAAGTAGTGACTTAGGACATACGCCTAGCTTCCTGAAACGGGTCACAAATATTGAATTTGGCCTTTATTACTACTTTCTCAAACGTCAAATTTCGAAGTTGTTCCAAACTTTACATTTCGAGGGTATTTAAGGTTAAGTATAGGCATGAACTCTGAATTGTTAATGTTAGGGTTAAGGTTTGGGATAGGCTTTAAGCAAATATCTCAAAAACTACTTTCTACCGTTGGATTCGAACATGCAACCTTTTGCTCCAAAGGCAGATGCTTAAGTAACCTTACCCGAAACCTACTTGAAGGTAAGAGCACTCACTGTTGCCCCTAGTGGCCGGTTTCCACGTCATCTCCCGATGTCCTCAGACATGGATGGACATCTAATACTGACTTTATCACGGATGACCTGGCTGTGAAAAACATTGCTGTAGGTCGGCCACCGTCCACTGCAGATGCGGAAGTACGACATAGGCGATGGCCCAAAAAAACTGATATCTCTAGTTTAAACTGACAGATTTTGATGGGGATTTTTTTATTATGTTACTTACTTTAAGTAACAGCTAAATACATCATTAAATTATCTGCATTAATAATTTCATCAGAGTAGGTTTTGTTTCCTTGAGATAACACTAAGAGAGGCATGACCACCTATCAACCTGCTCCTTTGGAATGCTTCGAAATTATATCATTTGTGGGGGTTGTGTAAATTCCATAATCTGAAAAGGTTTAAAGTTATCTGATTTGAGTGCACAATATAATCTCTGAGCTCACATGCTCGATATTGTACTGTTGAGAACAAAATCAGAGCTCTATTTCACGTTTTACATTTGAGCCCCTCATGGAATCACATTTCACAGTGGCCACACGCATCTAATGGGGTACCGATGTAAAAATCCCTCAAAATCTGCCATTGGCGCCAAGTCAAATTAGCCCCAAGGTTGCCTTGTTCATACTCTTAAATTAAATACCGTGAATGTTTTTTCATTAGCTGGGAATGTTGTTTGAAATGTCCAATACTACATACTTTGGTGATATCGTTATCAACCTACTGCATACCCCTTAAAATAAAATTGTTTGTGTGCAGGGTGTGCTATTAGCCTTCATTAAGACAGACTGGTAGAATAGCTAGCATAGCTAGCCATCACTAGCATTCACTGGTTGAAGTTGAAGTAACTTTTGAGTGTAATGGAGTTGACTGGTGACTATGACATTGTTTTACATGAACATTTTAGTCATTTAGCAGACACTTATCCAGAGCAACTTACAGTTAATGCATTCATCTTAAGATAGCTAGGTTGGACAACCACATATCACAGGCATAGAAAGTACATTTTTCCTCAATAATGTAGCTATCAGTAGAGTCAGAGCAAGAAGGGGTTGCAGTAGTCCAGACGGGAGAGGACAAGTGCCTGGATTAGGACCTGCGCCGATTCCTGTGTGAGGTAGGGTCTTACTCTACGGATATTTGAACCAGCAGTAGCAGTTCACTGCTTTGATGTTCGCAGAAAACGATAGGGTGTTGTCCAGGGTCACACCAAGGTTATTTGCACTCTGGGAGAGTGACACTTGGGGAGTTGTCAACCGTGTTGGAGAGGTCTTTGAGCGGTCAGGCCTTCTCTGGGAGTAAGAGTAGTTCTGTCTTGTCGAGGTTGAGCTTGAGGTGGTGGACCGACATCCAAGTTGAGATATCTGCCAAGCACACAGAGATGTGTCTCGCCACCTAAGTGTCAGAAGGGGGGAAGGGGAAAAGTAGTGTCATCCGCATAGAAATGATAGGAGAGACCATGTGAGGGTATGACGGAGCCGAGTGACTTGGTGTATAGAGAGAAAAGGAGAGAGCCTAGATCCGAGCCCTGGGGGACACAAGCAGTGAGAGTACGTGGGATCCTCTCCACGTCATCTGGTAGGAGCGGCCTGCCAGGTAGGATGCAATCCAAGAGTGTGCAGAGCCTGAGACGCCCAGCCCTGAGAGGGTGGAGAGGAGGATCTGATGGTTCACGTTGTCAAAGGCAGCGGATAGATCTAGGAGGATGAGAGAGAGGAGAGAGAGTCAGCTTTGGCAGTACGGGGAGCCTCCATGACACAGAGAAGAGCAGTCTCGGTTGAGTGACCCGTCTTGAAGCCTGACTGGTTTGGGTCAAGAAGATCATTCTGAGAGAGATAACAAGAAAGTTGATCAGAGACAGCACGCTCAAGTGTTTTGGAAAGAAAAGAAAGAAGGGATACAGGTCTATAGTTTTTGATGTCAGATGAGTCGAGTGTTGGTTTCTTTAGGAGGGGAGCAACTCAGGCCATTTTGAAGTCAGAGGGGACGCAGCCAGTGGTCAGGGATGAGTTGATGAGGGAAGTGAGGAATGGGAGGTCTCCAGAGATGGTCTGGAGAAGGGAGAAGGAGATGGGGTCGAGCGGGCAGGTTGTCGGGCAGCCAGACCTCACTAGTCGCAGGATGTCATCTGGAGAGAGAGGGGAGAAAGAGGTCAAGGCGTAGGGTAATTCTGTGTGAGTGAGACCAGTGGACTCAATAGGCTGAGTGAATGATTAGCGAATGTCGTCAACCTTTTTTTCAAAGTGTTTTTTCTAAGTCGTCTGCTGAGAGGGAGGGGGGAGGGGAGGGGGTGGATGATTAAGGATGGAGGAGAAGGTGGAAAGGAGCTTCCTAGGGTTAGATGCAGAAGCTTGAAATTTAGAGTGGTAGAAAGTGGCTTTAGCAGTGGATACAGAGGAAGAGAAGGTAGAGAGGAGGGAGTAAAAGGATGATAGGTCCTCCGGAACTTTAGGTTTCTTCCATTTTCGCTGAGCTGCCCGCAGCCCTGTTCTGTAAGCTTGAAATGAGTCACTCAGCCACGGAGCAGGAGGAGAGGGCCAAGCCAGCCGGGAGGAAAGGGGACAGTGCGAATCATAGGATGTGGAAAGGGAGTAGAGTAGGGTCGAAGAGGCAGAATCAGGAGACAGGAGGGAGAAGGATTTAGGGAGAGATGATAGGATAGAAGAGGAGAGAGTAGTGGGAGAGAGCGAAGATTGTGATGGCGCTTGACCATCTGGGTAGGGGCTGAGTGGTTAGGTTTGGAGGAAAGGGAGACAGAAAAAGGAAACAAAGTAGTGATCAGAGACCTGGAGGGGGGTTGCAGTGAGATTAGTAGGCAAGCAGCCTCTAGTAAAGATGAGGTCAAGCGTATTGCCTGTCTAGTGAGTTGGAGAGGATTGGGAAAGGTTGAGGTCAAAAGAGGCAAGGAGGGGAAAGAGAGAGTTGGAAATAAATGAATTGAAGGCAGACGAGGTTGAAGTGGCCAAGAACGAAGAGCGGTGAGCCATCTTCAAAAAATGAAGAACTCTCATTGAGGAACTCTCCTGGTGAGCGATAGATGACAATAATGTTAAGCTTGAGTGGATATGAATATATATAATTCAGGACATTTGGACAGGAGCTATAATCCAGTTATGATAACAAAAAAAGTAAACTATGTGTGTCATTATTGCTTGAAGTCAAGCTTGGCTTAATTGTTTTCAATGGGGAAAGATTGCTTCTGTACATGACTTCCGTGATAATAATTGAAAACATAATTTTACCGTGTGGAGCTATTCCAGTCAAGAATGTATCCAGTGCTGGGATTTTAAAGTTTAAAGCCAGTTGTTTTCACTTTTCACTTGTGCTGCACAGTGAGACCATTGGCGGTCAGTCAGAATGAGAAGAAAATAAGCTGTTCTCCATCAAGCTAGCTTACCATAATAAATCCCTTGAAACTACACTACTGTTTACAGTGATATTTATTTATGGACAGTGCTAAAGTGGTGAGACAATTTTTTTGTGATTCAGACAATTATTTTCAAAGCGAGATCATGGATCATCATGGCTAGCTATAATCCACACTTGGGATAGCTAACTTTTGCTAGCTAGCTACCCAGCTAGCTATGTGTTCACAATACATTTGGCTAAAGGGACTAACTATATGGTAACATTTGATCAGACATACCAAAGCTGAATTAATTTCATGTGATATCATTTTTTATTTTACCTTTATTTCACCAGGTAAGACCTATTGAGGTTAAAAAACCTGGAAAGAAGGCAAACAGGGAAATAGCAGTGTGTACATAAAATATTACAAAGAAATACAAAATACACACAAAAGACAAAGTGTCACAATTTACAGATGCATTTGAAGATTAGAAACAACTGCAGTTATCACAAAGTGTCGTCGATCAGAATCTTAAAAACAGGCAAGGACACTAACTCCCTAACTTTAATATATTTAACATTTACGTCATTTAGCAGACGCTCTTATCCAGAGCGACTTACAGTTAGTGTCCAAATAATACATTATTTGTTTAAAAACAAACCCACAACCCTGGCGTTGCAAACGCCATGCTCTACCAACTGAGCTACATCCATTCCCTCACCTACCCTGGACGACGCTGGGCCAATTGTGTGCCACCCCATGGGTCTCCCGGTCGCGGCCGGCTACGACAGTGACGATTCGAACCAGGATCTCTAGTGGCACAGCTAGCACTGCGATGCAGTGCCTTAGACCACTGCTCCACTCGAAGCATGTTCCAGGATGAAGGGGCATTATGGGAAAAATATTGTTTCCCCATCTCAGTTCTAGCCTTAAGAACAGACAAGGACAGCAGCGACTGTGAACGAAGACTGTTTTGAGTGACTGATCTGGTCAGGAAGGAACAGATATACAAAGGGAGTTGTCCTATCAATGCTTTGTACACAAAAGTGGTCCATTGCACCATAGCATACAAATCACATTTGTAATCAATCTTAAAGCACCATGATACAGCGTGTCCAGAGTTTTTAAGGTACTTACTGAGGCCTGCATATAGACAATATCACCATAATCCAGCAGAAAAAAAAAAAAAATCCTTTCTGACTAACATTGAAAAGCCAGATTTGTTCCTAAAATAGAAACCCAATTTCAACTTCAGTTTCTTGGTCAAATTATCAATGTGCTGTTTAAAATTCAGCTTTTCATCTAACAAATCCCAAGATACATATAGGAGGTGACCCTATCAATTTGCTGGCCTTTTATAGTTAAAATCTGCAAGTGACTCCGTCTGTCTACTTTCAGAGAAGAGAAAACCATACATTTTGTTTTCCGTGCATTAAGCACAAGTTTCAATTAGAAAAGCTGCCTTTGAATAACATCAAAAGCCAACTGTAAATCCTGAAAAGCCTTCTCAATATTAGATGCGCTAGAATATATAATTGTGTCATCAGCATACAGACGGAGATTTGCAGAGTCAACAGTCTTCCCTATAATAATTTACAGTGGGGAAAAAAGTATTTAGTCAGCCACCAATTGTGCAAGTTCTCCCACTAAAAAAGATGAGAGTGGAAAATAAGTATTTGGTCAATAACAAAAGTTTCTCAATACTTTGTTATATACCCTTTGTTGGCAATGACACAGGTCAAACGTTTTCTGTAAGTCTTCACAAGGTTTTCAAACATTGTTGCTGGTATTTTGGCCCATTCCTCCATGCAGATCTCCTCTAGAGCAGTGATGTTTTGGGGCTGTCGCTGGGCAACACAGACTTTCAACTCCCTCCAAATATTTTCTATGGGGTTGAGATCTGGAGACTGGCTAGCCCACTCCAGGACCTTGAAATGCTTCTTACGAAGCCACTCCTTCGTTGCCCGGGCGGTGTGTTTGGGATCATTGTCATGCTGAAAGACCCAGCCACGTTTCATCTTCAATGCCCTTGCTGATGGAAGGAGGTTTTCACTCAAAATCTCACGATACATGGCCACATTCATTCTTTCCTTTACACGGATCAGTCGTCCTGGTCCCTTTGCAGAAAAACAGCCCTAAAGCATGATGTTTCCACCCCCATGCTTCACAGTAGGTATGGTGTTCTTTGGATGCAACTCAGCATTCTTTGTCCTCCAAACACGACGAGTTGAGTTTTTACCAAAAAGTTCTATTTTGGTTTCATCTGACCATATGACATTCTCCCAATCCTCTTCTGGATCATCCAAATGCACTCTAGCAAACTTCAGACGGGCCTGGACATGTACTGGCTTAAGCAGGGGGACACGTCTCGCACTGCAGGATTTGAGTCCCTGGCGGCGTAGTGTGTTACTAATGGTAGGATTTGTTACTTTGGTCCCAGCTCTCTGCAGGTCATTCACTAGGTCCCCCCGTGTGGTTCTGGGATTTTTGCTCACCATTCTTGTGATCATTTTGACCCCACGGGCTGAGATCTTGCGTGGAGCCCCAGATCGAGGGAGATTATCAGTGGTCTTGTATGTCTTCCATTTCCTAATAATTGCTCCCACAGTTGATTTCTTCAAACCAAGCTGCTTACCTATTGCAGATTCAGTCTTCCCAGCCTGGTGCAGGTCTACAATTTTGTTTCTGGTGTCCTTTGACAGCTCTTTGGTCTTGGCCATAGTGGAGTTTGGAGTGTGACTGTTTGAGGTTGTGGACAGGTGTCTTTTATACTGATAACAAGTTCAAACAGGTGCCATTAATACAGGTAACGAGTGGAGGACAGAGGAGCCTCTTAAAGAAGAAGTTACAGGTCTGTGAGAGCCAGAAATCTTGCTTGTTTGTAGGAGACCAAATACTTATTTTCCACCATAATTTGCAAATAAAATCATTAAAAATCCTACAATGTCATTTTCTGGATTTTTTTCTTCTCAATTTGTCTGTCATAGTTGACGTGTACCTATGATGAAAATTACAGGCCTCTCTCATCTTTTTAAGTGGGAGAACTTGCACAATTGGTGGCTGACTAAATACTTTTCCCCCACTGTATATACAGTGTAAAAAGGATTGGACCTAAAATTGAGCCCTGGGGAACTCCTTTCATAAGCCTTTGAAACTCCAATTTCGTATCCTCCTGTGCTACACACTGTGTTCTGTCAGAAAGGTAGTTTTGGAACCAATCCAATGCATCAACACTTAAACCAACCTTTTTTAGTCTATACAACAGCAGGGCATGGTCAACAGTGTCGAAGGCCTTCGATAAGTCAATAAAAAGTGAAACACAGTGATTCTTCTTGTCCTGAGCATCTAAAATATCACCTACAACCTTACTTACTGCAGTAATTGTACTATGCTTGGCTCTAAAACCCGACTGGAATTGAGATAAAACTGATTTATTACTGTATAAAGAAAGTCTTTAAACTGTGAGTTCACCAGGTTTTCCAAAACTTTTGCCAGTGCAGACAGTTTAGATATGGGACGATAGTTATCCAACTGGGACAGATCTCCCCTTATGTAAAGGTGTGACGTAGGCTATTTCCAGACTTTTGGAATGGTATTACTCGCCAATTAAAGAGTTAATATATGAGTGAGAGGGGCAGTAATGGTCTCTGCACACATTTTTTGAAAATAAGGGTTCAATTAATCCGTGCCAGCCGCTTTCTTAACATCAATAGATTTGAGTGCCTTTACAACTTCTGAAAGCTCAATCTCGGTAAAATGAAATAGATTAACCATAGGCCGGCATGCGTAAGTTTCATTCACAGCCTCATTTGAGATGTTAGGATGGAGTTGATCATCAAATAAATGCCCAGCTTTAGCAAAATGCTCATTAAACATGTCAAGCAGTTTATTCTTGTTCGTCAAGTCCATTGAATTTAAGGTCAATTTCAGCGGAAGACCAGAGGAGTTTGTGTTAGCATTCATGGTTTAATGGTTTTCCAAAATTTTGTTGGGTTATTGAGGTTTACCTTGGTAGATTCGTAATAGAAGCTATATTTGCATTTCCGTATTAACAAGGTGCATTTATTTCTAAGTGCCCTGAATAACTGCCGTTCAGCCTGGGAATTACCCTTTCTGTCACACCCTGATCTGTTTCACCTGTCTTTGTGATTGTCTCCACCCCAGGTGTCGCCCATCTTCCCCATTATCCCCAGTGTATACCTGTGTTCTCTGTTTGTCTGTTGCCAGTTTGTTTTGTTTTCATCAAGCCTACCAGTGGTTTTCCCGTTGCTCCTGTCTTTTTCAAGTCCCTGTTTTCTAGTTTTCCCGGTTTTGACCATTCTGCCTGCCCTGACTCTGAGACTGCCTGCTGTTCTGTACCTTTTGTACTCTGATCTGGATTACTGACCTCTGCCTGCCCTTGACCTGTCGTTTGCCTGCCCCCTGTTTTTGAAATAAACTTTTGATACCCCGACACTCTCTGCATCTGGGTCTTCTCCTGAAAGTGATACTTTCTGGCTTTCGCCCATTGTGTATTCGTTTATGGATCATATCAGATAATTCCCCTGTAAACCAGGGATTATGTCTACCTCTTACCTGGTACTTTTTAAGAAGGGCGTGTTTATCACAGATAGTAGAAAACATGGAATGAAAATAGGAGAATGACTCTTTGATGTCCGGATTAAATGCAATCCTATCCCAGTTGCATGCATAAAGTTCATGCACGAATGCCTGCTCACAGAACTGCGCAAAATGTCGTTTGACTATGAACCGAGGGGGCACTTTGGGGATTTTAGTGTCTCTAATGCAAGCAACTGCACAATGATTACTTAAATCATTAGGGAAAATACCAACGGCCAAGTATTTATGCGGATTGTTAGTTAGAATAATATCAATAAGTGTTGACTTAGAGATGTCTTTTTGATTGAGTTTTGTGACTGCATTTATAATTTGAGTAAAATTCTGTGTATTGCACAGTCCTCTTATGGCCTCGGAGTTTGGAGATAACCAGTCCCAGTATAAATCACCCATAAGCACCATTTCATTTTTCCCCCAACCACGCATCAGTTCAGAATCCAGGGATTCAACTTTTGCAGATGGAGGTCTATAACATCCTATTAAATCTAAGTTCACAGCTTTCGATAAATGCAGTTTCAATGCTAAAAACTCAAACTGTTCTGGTTTAGATAAAGACTTTAGTTCAGTAACCACATATCTGTCTTTAATATAAATGGCTATACCTTCCCCCTTCCTTCGTCGGTCACATCGATAAACATTTTAACCATCCAAGCCTATAGACTGATTTACAACAGATTTCTTAAGCCAGGTCTTGGACAGAACTAAGACATCTGGGTCAGCAGTGTGAACCCAGACTTTTATCATCACCACATTAATATGCATCAGTCCCAACCCTGATCTAGGTTTTAAATCATTTGGAGTCGAAAGTTCATCCATAGCCAATGGGCCTGGGTTCTGAAAGCAGAATAATAATAAAACACCTTGATTTGTTGCTTCCTAAAATCTCTACACTTAGATGATTTAAAATAATCCAAACTTCAGTCATCTGTTACAACAAACACAGTTTTTAGCCAGCCAAAGCCTGTAGATGAGAAATGTTTATGAGCATGTCCCAGTGGGAGTCAAATGGTAACACAGTCAGACCCCTCTGAAAGATAAAAGCTGCTGTACCATCAGTCAAAGTAGGGTTTGGCGGAATCTCTGGGGTAAGGAGATGAGATTGTTTTTGATAACTGAGACTATGCAATGAGCCAAAACCCATGTAGGCAGCAATTAAAACCATTTGTACGAAAATACCAATTTTAACCACTGAATCCAACAATTCACTAGAACGAAAAGAAAACAAATAAATATGCTGAGTCAGTCTTTTAAAACCTTAAATGCCCTAAAAATGTTTAGCTGTAGCCTACAGGTCTAGTAGAGTCAGAAACCAAGTGTGTGCCCAGCGTTGCTGCCTTAGTTAGAGCGCCAGAGTGTTCAACAGCCGCTGCCAGGGATTTCGCCCAATGTGTGGATCTGGTCAATGCGCCCAGTCGCCTTGCAGTAGGCTACCGCACAGTGAGCCCAGTAGAATGGCGAGTCCACCCAGCGGGGGTATCCTGGGCTAGTAAGCCCAGCATATCTAGACGTTATTTCACAGCGCAGATACCGACCTCCGGCTTCCACCACACAGCACAGCAAGGCAGGAGAGGAGTCAGAAGACTCCGGTAGATTGACGGAACACAGATGAAAAACCTGACCGTCTAGCAGTATCCAAGGCTAGTCGGCCCAACGTGTCAGTCAGTCACAGCGCAGATGTATCCTCTCTCAGCTTTCAGGGAGGGCACCACACCGCCACTGTCTCCTCGTGTAGAAAACAGCAGATGTCACTGCTTGGTTTACTAGCGATTTTAACGCTTTGATTGCTTTGATGCTGTAGGATTTTGGATTTTGCCTGTTGTTCAATGACAATTCTCGCAGCCTATAACGGTTTTGATAAGTAATACAAACTTGTAACACTTGAAACAAACAAACAGTGTGACACAACACGCTCAGTGGAACTGCCCTGCATCCATTTTGAGTTCTGCCCTGTCGATATGTTGCATCTCTTACAATGCATTCTGTGATTTGATCACCCACAGGGCAAGAGCCTCAAAATTCATCCTATAAACTCTTTCAAAAGAAAAGAGCACATCAATCAATACAAACAAACGTTTTCCAATGGTCCTGCTTTAGAGAGAGAATCACTCCATTAGCTCATTACTCAGCATTAACTCTCCCTCTCTGCTGTATCTGGGTGATCATTACATAGACGACAACTGGCCTGACTTTCTATGTGGAAGCTGCTCCCGGACAGTTCATTAGGGTAGCTCAGTGTTTCCAAAACTCGGTCCTGGTGAACCCAAGGAGTGCACGTTTATTTTTTTGCCCAAGCACTACACAGCTGATTCAAATTATGAACTCATCATCAAACTTTGATTATTTGAATCAGCAATGTAGTGCTAGGGAAAAAACCAAAGCTTGCACCCCTTGGAGTCCCCAGGACCGAGTTTGGAAAATGCTGGGGTAGCTGCTCTGAGACCACTGGATTAGCCTAACCAATCACTGTGAAAAGCTATTCCAGAACATAGAAATATAAATAATATAGTGGGATTTTCCATAAGGGAGGGAGTTCCTAATATGGATGCCATTTCGCTGCAGTAGAATCAGTCCACTGGATCAGAAAGTGACCAATCCTACCTGTCTGTGGAAATACTGTAGAGTATTAGGCTACTGAATGAAACTGCTTTCACAGTAAATGCTGCATGTCGTCAACCAGATATTCGGTACTACAGATTGAATCGAGCCCTTGACCTTCCAATGAAAAGCTACGGTTTTAGTTAAAGGTGGTGTCTGTGATGTGGTCATTTGAAAGGAGAAAAAAAACCTGTCTCTCAGCAGCCTCCTCTCACATCGCTAGAGACTGGAGTGAGGCGCCACCCGTGGTTGCCATAGCAATGCTATCTGGGCCCACCAAGACCTAAAGCCCAAGGACATCCTGGACAATAATACAATAGCTCTACACAGCCAGTACCTGGGAGATTCAGACCTACGCACATGCACGCACACACACACACACACACACACACACACACACACACACACACACACACACACACACACACACACACACACACACAAACAGCTCTACAGCCAGGTGTAGCTGGTGGATTCAGATATGCAGAGGATATCTGCCCACTGGATATCAAGTGTGAATATCCCCTATTTACCTTTTTTTCAACAGGGAAGTCATAGAGACTAAAGTCTCTTTTGCAAATGAACTCTGCACAATACAAAAATGAACACATCAATAGGCAAGTATAGATACACATGAATTATTAAATGGTGGTCCTCTGTAGCTCAGCTGGTAGAGCACGGCGCTTGTAACGCCAAGGTAGTGGGTTCGATCCCCGGGACCACCCATACACAAAAAATATATGCACGCGTGACTGTAAGTCGCTTTGGATAAAAGCGTCTGCTAAATGGCATATTATTATTATTATTATTATTAAATACATATTAAGCTTGGTGGAGGAGTGACGAAGTGAGTTCTGGGCGTACTCCGCCCAGGGAAGGAACCGGGCCCACTCCCCCTGCCGGTCCTGACAGTGACTCCTCAGGAACCTCCCCAGCTCCTGGATGGTCCTCTCCACCTGCCTGTTGGACTGAGGTTGGTCCCCGGATGTGAGGCTGACCGTGACCCCCAGCTTCTCCATCAAGGCTTTCCATACTCGCGATGTGAATTGGGGACCACGGTCGGAGACGATATCCTCCGGAAGACCATTGTGTCGGAAGACCTGCTGGAACAACTTACATTTACATAAGTATTCAGACCCTTTACTCAGTACGTTGTTGAAGAACCCTTGGTAGCGATTACAGCCTCAAGTCCTCTTTGGTATGACGCTATAAGCTTGGCACACTTGTATTTGGGGAGTTTCTCCCATTTTTCTCTGCAGATCCTTTCAAGCTCTGTCAGGTTGGATGGGGAGCGTCGCTGCACAGCTATTTTCAGGTCTCTCCAGAGATGTTAGATTGGGTTCAAGTCTGGGCTCTGTCTGGGCCACTCAAGGACATTCAGAGACTTGTCCCGAAGCCACTCCTGCATTGTCTTGGCTGTGTGCTTAGGGTCGTTGTCCTGTTGTAAGGTGAACCTTCGCCCCAGTCTGAGGTCCTGAGCGCTCTGGAGCAGGTTTTCATCAAGGATCTCTCTGTACTTTGCTCCGTTCATCTTTCCCTTGATCCTGACTAGTCTCCCAGTCCCTGCCGCTGAAAAACATCCCCACAGCATGATGCTACCACCACCATGCTTTACCATAGGGATGATGCCAGGTTTCCTCCAGACGTGACGCTTGGCATTCAGGACAAAGAGTTCAATCTTAGTTTTATCAGACCAGAGAATCTTGTTTCTCATGGTCTGAGAGTCTTTAGGTGCCTTTTGGCAAACTCCAAGCGGGTTTTCATGTGCCTTTTAATGAGGAGTGACTTCCGTCTGGCCTCTCTACCATAAAGGCCTGATTGGTGGAATGCTGCAGAGATGGTTGTCCTTCTGGAAGGTCCTCCCATGTCCACAGGGGAACTCTGGAGCTCTGTCAGAGTGACAATCGGGTCCTTGGTCACCTCCCTGACTAAGGCCCTTCTCCCCCGATTGCTCAGTTTGGCCGGGCGGCCAGCTCTAGGAAGAGTCTTGGTTGTTCCAAACTTTTTTCATTTAAGAATGATGGAGGCCACTGTGTTCTTGGGGTCCTTCAATGCTGCAGACATATTTTGGTATCCTTCCCCAGATCTTTGCCTCAACACAATCCTGTCTCGGAGCTCTACGGACAATTCCTTCGATCTCGTGGCATGGTTTTTGCTCTGACATGCACTGTCAACTGTGGGACCTTATATAGACAGGTGTGTGCCTTTCCAAATCATGTCCACTCAATTGAATTTACCACAGGTGGACTCCAATCAAGTTGTAGAAACATCTCAAGGATGATCAATGGAAACAGGATGCACCTGAGCTCAATTTCGAGTCTTATAGCAAAGGGTCTGAATACTTATGTAAATAAGGTATTTCTGTTTGTTTTTTAATATGAATTTGCAACAAATTCTAAAAACCAGTTTTTGCTTTGTCATTATGGGGTATTGTGTGTAGATTGATGAGGATTTTAAAAATTTTAATCCATTTTAGAATAAGGCTGTAACGTAACAAAATACTTTCCGAATGCACTGTATATATATATATATATATATATATGTATGTATATTGTATTTATATTTTATTATCCTAATTCGATACCCATTCATAAATGTTGAACACGTGCTAAGAATATAAAGCATTATATTCAGTATATGCAAACAGATGATCTCTCTCCTCTCACCAGAGTAGTTTGCGATGGGGTGCTGAATGGAGACATGGGCCACACATCCTGTTTCTGGTGCCAGAAGTGGAGTGTAACAGAAATGTTTAGAGCGTATTTGCTTTGCTTGCATTCCTCCATGTACTGCCTGCTAAAATAATAAAAGGCTGGGTTACTTCAGGTCGGCCTTGGCCAAGGGAGATGGAACATGCATTGTTGTCATTGGCTCCTTCTGAGGAACCATCTTAAAGGTACAGTACAGTGTCTTAAAGGTAGAGTAGTTTGAGTACTAAGGAGCTGCCCATATTATTGGATGAGTGTACTTTGTGTCTCTGTTACTGTGAGAGGTGTCTGTGGGGTAGAGGTTCAGATTCAGAATCACAGAGGCCGTACTTTCTTAATGCATTATATTACATTTTCACTTAGGACTTTTTTTAATAACAAGATTGAATTGCATTCAATAGCTGTCAATGCGGAAATTTCTGAGAAATTCCATTATAATGTAGGTTTCTGTACTCTAATATTATTAGGTTCATGGTGTTTCATATGCTATTCTAGAGACAGTGAAAGTAATAAGCGGTCAATTTCAAAGGGCTGATGACATATAATGTCTCCTTAAGCAAATTGTCTCTCCTAGAACTGTAAGGTACAACTCACTTTCATGTTCTTAGAAGACGTAATGAACTGTGAGTGGGACATTCAAGCAGGTCATTAGTACTAGTCATTAATTGTCACACATTATGATCAAGCACGCACACACACACCATGTACTCACACACACTACACACTGAATGTACAGGTTCACTGTAAGCCACTTTGGATAAAAGTGTCTGCTGAACAACTAGGGCCGGGATCCAATCCGATCGCTGGTTAAAAGCATTGCAGCTATTATATGCAGCGTTTACCGTGAATGCAATCTCTGCGAATGTGGGACCATTGCATTTAAAAACTGCAAAGCCTACTGTATAACCCGCGATCAGACTGAATCCCGGCCTAGGTAGCATTAGTTAGAAATCAGAGTCTGTGTGTGGAGGAGAGACCTGGGTCATTGTCAGTAGGCATGAAACAGAAGAAAATGTTTGTTTCTCTAGCAATTTGCCTCTCCACAGTGCACCTGTACCCAGCCACACTATCAATGATCCAGAAAATCACTTGTAACGATCTCCGCTGTTCACCAGACCTCATGGGTCATAGCGGTTTTGAAAAGTGTTTCAGTGTGTTCACTTGTTGCACTATTGTTTCCCCAAAACAATGAAGAATCCCAATCATGGAGGTATAGGCAATGCTGACAAAGAAAGTGATGCACAAACAGCTCACTGTGTAAGCACTAAAGCCTTGCTCTACAATTATCTCTTTCTTCCCCCATGGCTGGTGTGATTGATTATATGATAACAGATTTGCTAACAGTGATGTTTGGTTACAGAGACAACACAAGTCATATCTATGTACGAGCACAATATTATGACAAGTCAGCTGGACGAGTCATTGTGTGCTCATACATGGATGATTGGTTATACAGATGGATCGATATCTTTGTTACATTGTGTTTTACTCTATGACTTGATGATTAGCTCGAAACATTCCCCATAGCTTTTTTGGCACATGAAGGACATATATTGTAAATGGTTATACTATTTTGCCTTTGTGCAATGCAATCATGATCATTATATACTACGTTGAGAAGTAGCAAATAAAATGGACCATGAAATATAATGCAAAGAATAAATTAGTGTTTTGAGATGTGATTTGATTCCCTTATCACTTGTAGGCCTACTGTTTAATGGAAACAAAATAGTGCTCTGGTCAAAAGTAGTCCACTATGTAGAAATAGGGTCAGCATTTAATCCTCCAGAAACGACAGAACAAATAATGCAACAAATATTGTGGTTAAATTCAAATATACTAATTGACAAAAAAACTTAATTTTTTGACAGAATGTTTAAAAAAGGTTTAATCTTCGTAAATGATATAATCGGTAGGACTGCTGGAGTTATGTCGCACATGCAGCTAACAAAAACATATGAAAATGTCTGCTCTACCCAAAATTACAACCAAATAATTGCAGCCTTACCGCAAAAGTGGAAGAGGAAAGTGGAAGGGGGAGAAAGTAAGGAACTTGTCTGCCGGCCTTGCATTAAAGAACATAATTGGTTAAGGAAAACTGTGATAAATAAAAAAGTATATCAGTTTCACTTAAGGACCAAAGGATTGACAGCCGTCCCATATAGATTGCAAAATAGTTGGGAAGAGATTTTTGACGTACCGATCCCATTGCATAGTGTTTATGAACTGACACGCAAAACGACACCGGATTCAAAAATTAGAATGTTTCAATTTAAATTATTATATAAAATTCTTGCTACCAATATAATGTTATTTATATGGGGGATACAATCTTCCCAGCTCTGCAGATTTTGCTGTGAAGAGACAGAATCATTAGATCATTTGTTTTGGTTCTGTCCATTTGTAGCTTGTTTTTGGACACAGGTCCAGGAATGGCTAAAGGATTGCAATATTTACCTGGAGCTAACCTTTGCTGATAGCATTACTGGGTGATCTGAAAAGTCATAGTCAATCGATCAATAATATAATAATACTTTTAGCAAAAATGTTTATTTTTAATTCACAATCTGTAGAAGCAATGAGAAAAGAAAGGTTCAGAACTTGTGTAAAATCACAGTACGGTTGAAATATATATGGCAAATAGAAATCCTATATGGATGGTGTTAAGAGATAGATGGGAGGTATTGAATAGAGTTGAAGGATGGGACTAATAACAAATAACAACAAATAATAACAAAGATAGCTAATAATGTAAGCATACTGTGTCCATAATAAGTATATAGGTTGTATGTTGGGAGCTTTTGGGAAAGAGCACAGTTAGAAAGATATGGCATATAGAAGCAAACCGGATCGACATCAAAATGATTGGAGAGGTTGAGAGTAGAAGTTCGGGAGCAAAAAAAATAAAAAATAAAATATATATATATATATATATATATATATATATATATATATATATAATATATAATTATTGTAAAATGAACTGTGTCCATAAGGTGTAGATAGTAAGTATAGACCGGAAGTAGAGGCCTGGGCATTGTTGTTCACTAATTTACTCCAAGTAGGGAAAGGATGGCGGGGTTGAAAAGTAATAAAGGGGAGTATATATATAAAAAACATGGGGGATTGGAAGTGATGCAGACAATTACATTGATAGAAGATACAATCTATCTGCAATATTAAGCTGATGAAAAAAAAAAAAATATATATATAAAGGAATAGGGTGCCATTTGGGACGCATCCAGTTGCCCATGCCCCATTCAAAAAATACAGAACTAAGAACCGATATAGCCCCTGGTTCTCCTCAGACTTGACTGCCCTTGACCAGCACAAAAACATCCTGTGGCGTACAGCATTAGCATCAAATAGCCCCCGCGATATGCAACTTTTCAGGGAAGTTAGGAACCAATATACACAAGCAGTCAGGAAAGCAAAGGCTAACTTTTTCAAACAGAAATTTGCATCCTGTAGCACTAACTCCAAAAAGTTTTGGGACACTGTAAAGTCCATGGAGAATAAGAGCACTTCCTCCCAGCTGCCCACTGCACTGAGGCTAGGAAACACTATCACCACCGATAAATCTACAATAATCGAGAATTTCAACAAGCATTTTGCTACAGCTGGCCATGCTTTCCATCTGGCTACCACTAACCCGGCCACCAACTCTGCACCCTCTGCTGCAACTTGCCCATGCCCCCCCCACTTCTCCTTCACACAAATTCAGACAGCTGATGTTTTGAAAGCGCTGCAAAATCTGGACCCCTACAAATCAGCTGGGCTAGACAATCTGGACCCTTTCTTTCTAAAACTAGCCGCCGAAATTGTCGCTACCCCTATTACTAGTCTGTTCAACCTCTCTTTCATAACGCCTGAGATCCCCAGAGATTGGAAAGCTGCCGCGGTCATCCCCCTCTTCAAAGGGGGTGACACTCTAGATCCAAACTGCTACAGACCTATATCCATCCTGCCCTGCCTTTCGAAAGTATTTGAAAGCCAAGTTAACAAACAGATCACCGACCATTTCGAATACCACCGTACCTTCTCCGCTATGCAATCCGGTTTCCGAGCTGGTCACGGGTGCACTTCAGCCACACTCAAGGTCATAAACGATATTATAACCGCAATTGATAATAGACAGTACTGTGCAGCCGTCTTCATCGACCTGGCCAAGGCTTTCGACTCTGTCAACCACCGCATTCTTATTGGCAGACTAAATAGCCTTGGTTTCTCAAATGACTGCCTCGCCTGGTTCACCAACTACTTCTCAGATAGAGTTCAGTGTGTCAAATCGGAGGGCCTGTTGTCTGGACCTATGGCAGTCTCTATGGGGGTGCCACAGGGTTCAATTCTTGGGCCGACACTTTTCTCCGTGTATATCAATGATGTCGCTCTTGCTGCTGGTGACTCTCAGATCCACCTCTACGCAGACGACACCATTTTGTATACATCTGGCCCTTCATTGGACACTGTGTTAACAAACCTCCAAACGAGCTTCAATGCCATACAACAATCCTTCAGTAGCCTCCAACTGCTCTTAAACACTAGTAAAACTAAATGCATGCTTTTCAATCGAACACTGCTGGCACCCGCCCACCCGACTAGAATCACCACTCTCGACGGGTCTGACCTAGAGTATGTGGACAACTACAAATACCTAGGTGTCTGGTTAGACTGTAAACTCAACTTCCAGACTCACATAAAGAATCTCCAATCCAAAGTTAAATCTAGAATCGGCTTCCTATTTCGCAACAAAGCCTCCTTCACTCATGCTGCCAAACATGCCCTCGTAAAACTGACTATCCTACCGATCCTTGACTTCGGCGATGTCATTTACAAAATAGCCTCCAACACTCTACTCAGCAAATTGGATGTAGTCTATCACAGTGCCATCCGTTTTGTCTCCAAAGCCCCATACACTACCCACCACTGTGACCTGTACGCTCTTGTTGGCTGGTCCTCACTACATGTTCGTCGTCAAACCCACTGGCTCCAGGCCATCTATAAATCACTGCTAGGCAAATCCCCGCCTTATCTTAGCTCATTGGTCACCATAGCAGCACCCACCCGTAGTCTGCGCTCCAGCAGGTATATCTCACTGGTCATTCCCAAAGCCAACACCTCCTTTGGCCGCCATTCCTTCCAGTTCTCTGCTGCCAATGACTGGAACGAATTACAAAAATCTCTGAAGCTGGAGACTCTTATCTCCCTCAATAACTTTAAGCATCAGTTGTCAGAGCACCTTACCGATCATTGCACCTGTACACAGCCCATCTGAAATTAGCCCACCCAACTACCTCATCCCTATATTGTTATTTATTTTGCTCTTTTGCACCCCAGTATCTCTATTTGCACATAATCTCTTGCACATCTAGCATTCCAGTGTTAATACTATTGTAATTATTCTGCACTATAGCCTATTTATTGCCTTACCTCCATAACTTGCTACATTTGCACACACTGTATATATATTTTCTGTTGTATTTTTGACTTTATGTTTTTTTACCCCATATGTAACTCTGTGTTGTTTTTATTGCACTGCTTTGCTTTATCTTGGCCAGGTCGCAGTTGTAAATGAGAACCTGTTCTCAACTGGTTTACCTGGTTAAATAAAGGTGAAATTAAAAAATTAAAAAAAGTTGTATGGTTTTGACAATATCAAATCTAACTTTATTTATACAGCACATTTCAGACATGGAAGGGAACGCAATGTGCTTCACAGGAAAAAAACTAATAAAACATAAGATAGAAATTAATCGGATCTCCATGGTTGTGCTATTGTGCTATAGTTCTATGGGAATATGATATGGTAATTAAATTAGTCATTTAGCAGATGCTCTTATCCAGAGCGACTTACAGGAGCAATTAGGCTTAAGTGCCTTGCTCAAGGGCACATCGACAGATTTTTCACCTAGTCGGCTCGGGGATTAGAACCAGCGACCTTTCGGTTACTGGCACAACGGTCTTAACCACTAAGCTACCTGCCGCCCCAGAGAGTGCGCAGTATGTGCGTGTGTGTTCTTTTACGTGATTATTTCTTTGTGTACTGTATGTCGGTGTGTTTAAGTTTGTTTTTGTCAGCGCACATACAGTATGTACAATAACTGTAATATCTATTTGATTGTAAGCATGTGTATGTGTGTACAGTATGTGCTTGCGTATATTTCTATGTGTAGCGTGCGACTTTCTTTATGTAATTTTAAGCAGTTTACTATTCTGTTAGTCAGCACCCCTACCAACTTTTTTGTGGTGTGCGTCAGCTCCAGCTTTTTACTGTATTTGTGTGTCAAAGTCAAACTAAGATGCTTAGTCATGGTCAAACTCAGCGTCCGTCTTACACCTCCTCCTCCTCCCTCTCACAGACGGCCCGAGAACAGGATGTTAATGCTTGACGGAATGCCTGCAGTCCGAGTCAAAGTCGAGCCCCTGGAATCGGAACGAGGGGTAAGAGAGCAGTTGTTTTCCAGACAATTCCTATTTTTCCTTCCTCCTTTTTTTCTTTCCTCCTATCGGCCCTATTATCACTCCTAGGCCAGAGAGAGAGAGTGGTCGGAGAGAGTGGTGGTGAGGAGGAGAGGAGACGGCTTAAGCAGCTGAGGTCGGAATGCATGAAGGACTTACAGTGAGGTCGCTTTAGCTAGCAGGGAGTCCATGTTGGCAGGGTAACTGCTTCAGGGAGAGACACAATGAAAACTCCCAAAACGAATTATTGCTCTCTCTTGCCGCTCTGTCTCTCTTGCCCTCTCTTTTCCCCTCTCTCTCTGCCTCTCTCCAATTCAAAATCAAAACACACATGTACACACACACACACACACACACACACACACACACACACACGCACACACACACACACACACACACACACAGTCTCAGTCTCTCCCTATAAGTCTATTTCTCTCCCTAACTTACAGTATGCTGGAATCTGTCTCTCTCAGTCCTCTGCCTAAAACCAACCAACTCTGTCTTTCCATTTATACAAACACTCACTATCATCCCTCCATCTCTCCCTCCATGTCTCTCACATGCCTACACACAGTCTCTCTCACCCTTCGTTCTCTCCCACTATCCCCCTCAGACAGACTTTCAGTTTCAATCCTCTCTCAGTTCAGTTCAATTCAAGACTGGCATGAAAAGTAAGGAAATGTCAGAACAATTTGTAACAACTGCAACAATAATTTTGTTATAAGTATCTAACAATATGAATCATAATAGGATAAGAAGTGAAAAACAAAGAAAGATCTCTCTCTCCGGCTCTCTCTCATTGTCACGATTCTCTTAATACTCTTCATGTAACATGATGCTCTTTCCCACCTGAGCATACCTGCCCTCCAAACTGTGTCACCACAATATGCACAAAAACGGACACTTTTCACGGGTGTTTTGTATGTTTCATCCTTTGCTTTTCCCTTCATTTGTATAATTAGCTACCTTAGATGGGCTGCATACTGTAGTGTAGTAAGTAAAGTGTAGGACTTGTACCATTCCTCTTTGCAAAGCTGTCAGTCATGACGTAATTGCAATTAGTTTTCGGCCACTGCGTGAAGTCTCTGTACTGTAACAGGAGTCCAAAGATATGCTATATTATAGTTTTTGCCCAAACATAAGTTAAGTCCACTTTAGTGAAAAACATCATCAGCTACAGACATGAAGTGGTCTTCTGCTGTGCAAAAGCTGTTGCTAGGTTACGATAGAGCGTTGTGTAGCTGTTACAGCTGTGTGTGTGCAGAGGAGTCCAGCCCATGTTTTATTTTTAGTGATGGCTGTCACCATGATGAATAGTATATCTGTTATCAATAACTTGTTGATTCTAATACGTTTTGTAATAGGAGATGTAATGTCCGTGACAGGGTTGGGATCATTTCTGAATTGAGTTGAGGTCTTTAATTTCAATTCAAGTGTCCAATTTGAATTAGAATTTATGCTGAACAAAAATGTAAACAAGTAAATTAGTGTTGGTCCCATGTTTCATGCGCTGAAATAAAAGATCCCCAAAATGTTCTACACGCACAAAAAGCTTATTATTCTCAAATTTTGAGCACTAATTTTGTGCACAAATAGAAATTTTCCTTTGCAAAGATAATCCATCCACCTGACAGGTGTGGCATATCAAGAAACTGATTAAACAGCATGATCATTACACAGGTGCACCTTGTGCTGGGGACAATAAAAGGCCACTCTAAAATGTCTCATGTTTTGAGGGAGAATGCAATTGGCATGCTGACTACAGGTATTGTCACGCCCTGACTCAGGGGATTCGTAGAGAGGCGTATGACTGGGCAAGCTCTGTGTTATGCGGAGCTACGTACTGTGTCGCCAGTGCGCCGGCACAGTCCTGTACGTCCTGTGCTTGCACCACGCACGTGCCGTGCGAAGATGAGCATCCAGCCAGGACGGGGTGTGCCGGCTCAACGCTCCTGGTCTCCAGTACGCCTCCTCGGTCCCGCATATCCTGCGCCAGTTCTACGAACTGTATCGCCAGTGCGCGTGCACAGCCCAGTGCGTCCTGTGCCAGCTCCCCGCACGTGTAGTGCGAAAGTGAGGCAGCCAGCCAGGACGGGTTGTGCCAGCTCTCCGCACCAGACCTCCAGTCTGCCTTCACAGTCCGGTCTGGCCCGTTCCTGCACCTCGCACCAAGATAGTGGTGCGCGTCGCCAGTCCGGCCCGGCCTGTTCCTTCTCCTCGCACCAAGCCAGTGGTGCGCGTCGCTAGCCCGGCCCGGCCTGTTCATGCTCCTCGCACCAAGCCAGTGGTGTGCGTCGCCAGTCCGGCCCGGCCTGTTCCTGCTCCTCGCACCAAGACAGTGGTGCGCGTCGCCAGCCCGGCCCGGCCTGTTCCTGCTCCTCGCACCAAGCCAGTGGTGCGCGTCGCCAGCCCGGCCCGGCCTGTTCCTGCTCCTCGCACCAAGACAGTGGTGCGCGTCGCCAGTCCGGCCCGGCCTGTTCCTGCTCCTCGCACCAAGCCAGTGGTGCGCGTCGCCAGCCCGGCCCGGCCTGTTCCTGCTCCTCGCACCAAGACAGTGGTGCGCGTCGCCAGTCCGGCCCGGCCTGTTCCTGCTCCTCGCACCAAGCCAGTGGTGCGCGTCGCCAGCCCGGCCCGGCCTGTTCCTGCTCCTCGCACCAAGCCAGTGGTGCGCGTCGCCAGCCCGGCCCGGCCTGTTCCTGCTCCTCGCACCAAGACAGTGGTGCGCGTCGCCAGTCCGGCCCGGCCTGTTCCTGCTCCTCGCACCAAGCCAGTGGTGCGCGTCGCCAGCCCGGCCCAGCCTGTCCCTGCTCCTCGCACCAAGCCAGTGGTGCGCGTCGCCAGCCCGGCCCGGCCTGTTCCTGCTCCTCGCACCAGACCAGTGGTGTGTTTTTCCAGTCCGGCACGGCCCGTGTCCGCTCCACCGGTGCCTGATCCAGTGCCGGTCAGCTGTTCCACTACGGAGCCAGAGCAGTCCGCTCCACCGGTGCCTGATCCAGCTCCAGTCAGCTGCTCCACTCCGGAGCCAGAGCAGTCCGCTCCACCGGTGCCTGATCCAGCTCCGGTCAGCTGCGCCACTCCGGAGCCAGAGCAGTCCGCTCCACCGGGGTCTAGTCCAGCTCCAGTCAGCGGCTCCACTCCGGAGCCAGAGCAGTCCGCTCCACCGGTGCCCAGTCCTGCTCCGGTCAGCGGCTCCAGTCCAGACCATGACGTCAGCCCCTCTCCAGGTTCGGGGTCTCCCACACCAGGGTCCAGACAGGGCCTGGCGTATCGTGGGAGGAAGGAGAGGGGAAGTAGTGCGCCGAGGTCCAGACCAGACCAGGGGCGCAACAGGGAGGCGGAGAGTGAGAGGTCGTCACGCCCCGAGCCGGATCCGCCTCCGAGGCGGAATGCCCACCCGGCCCCTACCCTGTTATGTTTATGTTGTGCGGTCGGAGTCCGCACCTTTGGGGGGGGGTACTGTCACGCCCTGACTCAGGGGACGCTTAAATGTTGAGTCGGTGTGTATATTCTTTGTTGTGTGTTTTCTATGTTTCGATCTATTATGTGTAGATCTATGTTGGCCGGTGTGGTTCCCAATCAGAGGCAGCTGTAGCTCGTTGTCTCTGATTGGGGATCATACTTAGGCAGCCTATTGGCACTAGTGGGTTGTGGGATCTTGTTCCGTGTAAGGTTTGTTGTGTGCTACCTTGGACTTCACGTGTCGTTGGTTTATTGTTTTGTCGTGTGTTTATTCAGTGTAAATAAACATGTACGTATATCACGCTGCACCTTGGTCTGACCCGTCCTTCAACGAATCCAGGCTCTGTCGTAGCCGGCCGCGACCGGGAGACCCATGGGGCGGTGCACAATTGGCCCAGCGTCGTCCAGGGTAGGGGAGGGAATGGTGGCAGGGATGTAGCTCAGTTGGTAGAACATGGCGTTTGCAACGCCAGGGTTGTGGGTTCGATTCCCACGGGGGGCCAGTATGAAAAATTCAAAAAATAATGTATGCACTCACTAACTGTAAGTCGCTCTGGATAAGATCGTCTGCTAAATGACTAAAATGTAAATGTGTTTTAGGTTCCTTTAGGTATCCCAAAAAATATATACAAAATATTGAATTTGGCCTTTACTACTATAGCCCATAGAAACTCATTGAATAACACATTCATAAATGGCAAAACATACAGTCAAAAAATAAATCATAAGGAACAAGGTTTTGAAGTGTCTGTCCTGTATCTATGAGATATAAGCAAACACTGGAAATATATATATTTTTACACAGATTTATTTGGGTAGGCACAAAACTACCGTAGAGCAAAATGAACACCATCATGTTCGTGAGAATCTCCCGTTTCCACAGTGGGGTCCCATTAGTGTGTAGCCCAAACGGTTCGGACGCTACAGACGTTTTTGTGAGAAGATCGATTTTCGGGATGTCTCATGGTCTGACCCCGCTGTAGCTCGGCCACCTTCCACCGCAGATGAGGACGGCCGCCATAGGCGGATGCGATGGATTGAGGCGCAGCCAAGGCAAACAAACAGTTCTCAAACTTAAACTGACCGGTGTTTCAATCGGCTCTAGGGGGATATTATTAAGCAAAGATGGGTCTAAATTGTCAGCCCCTAATGACTTCTTGTTGTCAATAGCTTATAAGGCAGCAAGAACTTCTGTTTCCAAAAAGAAAAACCCTGAATACCATTTCCCAAGTCACGTGAGGTTGACTGATCATCCATCGAGGCAACTGGAGGCTGTATGTGGGAAGAAAAGTCAACTGACTGACCAAGACCAGTATGAACACCATTCTTTAAATTGGAAACTAGATTAGATAAAATGCTGATTAAAAGCATTAAAAGCATCTTAACTTTTTCTGTAATGTTGGAGGAGTCTAAAACTACTTGCATAGGCAGGGAAGTAGAGGAATAACCACACTTCAGTGAATTAACAGTTTTCCAGAATTTAGAGGGATCACTAACAGAGTCTGTCAGAGCACTAAGGAAGTAGTTTGATTTGACCTGTTTAACCGAGGCAGTGCACCTATTTCTCAATTGCCTAAATAGCTCCCAATCAGCTAACGAGCCAGTTTGTCTAGCCTTGGCCCAGATTTGATTTTTTATCAAGAGGAGGTCTGAGAGTGCAGGAGAGTACCATAGGTTAGTTGTTTTTTTATTCTGAGTCGCTTGAAAGGGGCATGTTTATCAGCCAGAGAGTTAAAAATGGATGAGAAAAATTCAAGTGCCAAAACAGGGTCTGGTATGCAGCTAGTAGAAAACAGTTCGGAATAATATAGATCATGAAGCCTGGGGTGCGAATAATACAAATCAAATCCCAGTATTGTGCTGCCATGTTTGTAGACTTGTCAAAAGCTTTTGATACTGTAGACCATGTTATTCTGTTGAATAAGCTGTCCTTGACATGGTTGAGTACTGATGCTTGCCAATGGTTTCATAATTATCTCAATGACAGAACTCAGGCCATATCAAGGTAGATGGGGTCAAATCGGAATTCCTTGAGTTACATAAAGGGGTGCCCCAAGGTCCGATTCATGGCCTACTACTGTTTACAATCTATATATGTCATCAAAGCAAAGTGTGGGTATTTGAAAAATTTGTTTAACACTTTTTGGTTTACTACATGATTCCATATGTGTTATTTCATAGTTTTGATGTCTTCACTATTATTCTACAATGTAGAAAATAGTAAAAATAAAGAAAAAACCTTCAATAAGTAGGTGTGTACAAACTTTTGACTGGTAGTGTATATTCATTTGTATGCAAATCAAATCAAATTTTATTTGCCACAAGCGCCGAATAAAACAGGTGTAGACCTTACAGTGAAATGCTTACTTACAAGCCCTTAACCAACAATGCAGTTTTAAGAAAATAAATAATAGTTTTAAGTAAAACCTAGATAAGCAAAAAAATAAAAATAGCAAATAATTAAAGTGCAGCAGTAAAATAAAATAACAGTAGGGAGGCTATAAACAGGGGTACCGGTACAGAGTCAATGTGCGGGGGCACCGGTTAGTCGAGGTAATTGAGGTAATATGTACATGTGGGTAGAGTTAAAGTGAGGTAAAATTATATAGTTTTGTATTCGATTGCTCCATCGGTTGGCCAAGCCAAACCTTTTCACATTTGAAATCTGATTTTCAAGCACTGCAGAGGTCACTATTGGATCTAAAGTTAGTGCTAGGTCCCATAACCCAGATTTAAATGAATTTGTAATGACTAGTTTGAACGGTACACAAATTGAGCGAGTTCCTTCCTGCAAATATCTTGGTATCTGGCTTGACGACAAATTGTCATTTAAAAAACATGTCACTGAGCTGGTGAAGAAGTTGAAGTTCATGGTTTGTTTCTTTTACAGTCTGTCTTTTGTTAATATGAAGGAGATTGTCCAAGCCACTTTTATGTCTATTTTAGATTATGGGGATATTATCTATATGCATGCAGCAGCCTCTACCCTTAACCACTAGATGCTGTTTTCCATTGTTTATTACTAGTGATCTCTTCATAATTATACGAGGGTCAGAGTTTTTCAATTTCGTATTTCTAATGCAAGCAATAGGACAGTGGTCGCTGATATCATTTGCAAAAACACCACTAGACAAATGCTTCTGGGACTGTTAGTCAGGATAAGGTCAATCAATGAGGAGTTTGTTCGATTTTTTGACATGAATCCAAGTGGGTTTCATTATCAGCTGAGTCAAGCTGAACTCAAGACAGATTTTCTTAAACTGATCTGAGGCATGTGTAAGCCAATCAAGATTTAGATCTCCTAACACAACCAGTTCAGATACCAGAAAGGGTTTTAAATAATCAGAAATAATACCAACAGCCTCCGCCAAAGCGCCTTGTGGGCGGTAGACCGCAGCAATAAATATATGCATATTTTGGCTTATGGACACTTTTATAACCAACAGCTCACATATTTTGGGGACAGAGATGCTAAGATAGCGTGATGCCTTAAGAGAAGATCTTACATAAGTAGCCACCCCTTCCCCCCTTTTTTGTCTATCACATCTGAAAATGTTGTAGTCCGCAATGGCAACGTCCTTATCCATAATCAAATTATTCAGACAGGTCTCTGAGATAACCAGAACATCTAGGCTAGTGTCATGCACCCAGACATCCAGAAAGTCCAGTTTATACATCAGGCTTCGTACATTTGTACAGTATGTAACAGTCCAAGCCCTCTGTGAGATTTGAAAACAGCAGGAGTATCCATGGTGACACAAGAGTCAATAGAGTCAATCTTTTACAATTGACAGGAAATACATAAAGGAAAGGATTCTAGTAGAGGCATTGTCTAGCATAGGGTCAGTGGCGTTGTTCCTAAATAATCTGAGTATGTTATATAACTCCCTATAGCAAAGGCTATTAGGTGTAAGACAATGGGCTAGGGGTTAATTGGGGACTGAGCATAGCTTTCCTATTGGCTGCATCTCATTAGTCTTAAGTGAATACTCATTTCCTTTCCTCCATCTGCACTGACATTAGGTGAAAGCACATTCCTGGTAGTTATACACCATATTTCTTCACCTGTGCTGTGTTTTCAGATCTGTACAGATAAAGGAGATAAGATAATAAACGGAAAGGAAGCAACTTTAGACTATTGAGACTCAGCCATAGTGTCTGACCCTGACAAAAAGGTGAAATTACATTCCTGGTAGTCATTCGCCGTATTGCTTTTACCTATGCTGTAATTTCAGAACAGTAAAGATACAAATCTATTGAAATGCACCCCTTTTGTCTGACCCTGACAGAGAGACAAAAGAGCAGGAAAAGGGAAAGGCTTTAGCAGTCAGTGACATCAAGGTCTTTATAGTCATAGTCTATGGTGGGGTGTCTGAGTGCAAAAGTGCATTTGTTCTCCTAGCTAATAGGTTGTGATTGAAGCTGTTATCCATATGTGTAGTGATGTCAGTAGTGTCAGTCAGAGGCAGGATGTGAACAGCCCACACTGGCTTTGAAGTGTTCCAAGATGTGATATATTGCCCTAACAGATTGAACTTCCCATTTAACATACAAACACAAGAACGCACGCATGTACACACTCAAACACACGAAAACACACACAAACACTAGGCATGTGACAAATGGAGAAAAAAAATCGTAACATTTAAATAAATGAACATTTTAAACATTTTTGTTGCTGCCAGCAACTGTTTGGGTTTCACAGTGCGTCCCTTTCAGATGGTTAAGCATTGCACCTGTACTACCATTACTGTCCCTCAATTCCACCTCGCACAGTTTGCATTTCACCACCTTCTCATTTAACTTCTCAAAGTATTGCCGTACAGGACTTTGCTGCTGTCGCTTGCCTTTCTCTGATATTTTTCCAACCGTTAACAACAAAGACGTAGTGGTGGAGAGCCGACTCCAAAATAATTGATCCTTCGACTGCTTGCATGTCGACTCCCGGTGTCGACTCAAATTTCTGAGTGTCAAGACTCCTCGACTCCTAAGGTTCAGTATTTTTGCAATGGAGGAGACTGATAAGTTGCCCTACATCCGAGAACACAAGCACTTGCATGTTTCGTAAAGCTAGCGAGGAACGGAGAGAAAAGAGAGGGGCACAGTATATGCAGTTCGGCCACCAGGCAGACAGAGCCATAACCGTGCACTAGGCCTATCTATCGGTAATTAAATGGTGTACCTCGCAATGGAATGCTGTATCTCACAATTTATTGGCTTGCAATGTCTCGCAACTTCAGTAAAGCAGGGCCTGCAATCAATTTGTATTTTGTATTTATTAAGGATGCCCATTAGCTGCTGCCAAGTGTGTGTCTTATGTGAATGTGTAAGTGTGTGTCTGTGCCTGTGTGTGTGTGTCTCTTCACAGTCCCCGCTGTTCCATAAGGTGTATTTTTATCTGTTTTTTAAAATCTGAATCTACTGCTTGCATCAGTTACCTGATGTGGAATAGAGTTCCATGTAGCCATGGCTCTACGTAGTACTGTGCGTCTCCCATAGTCTGTTCTTGACTTCGGGATTGTGAAGAGACCTCTGGTGGCATGTCTTGTGTGGTATGCATGGGTGTCCGAGCTATGTGCTAGTAGTTTAAACAGACACCTCGGTACATTCAGCATGTCTACACTTCTTACAAAAACAAGTACTGATGAAGTCAATCTCTCCTCCACTTTGAGCCAGGAGGGATTTACATGCACATTATTAATGTTAGCTCTCCGTGTACATTTAAGGGTCAGCCGTGCTGCCCTGTTCTGAGCCAATTGTAATTTTCCAAGGTCCCTCTTTGTGGCACCTGACCATACGACTGAACAGTACTCCAGGTGCGACAAAACTAGCGCCTGTATGACCTGCCTTGTTGATAGTGTTGTTAAAAAGGCAGAGCAGCATTTTATTATGGACACACTTCTCCCCATCTTAGCTACTGTTGTATCAACATGTTTTGAAAATTACAGTTTACAATCCAGGGTTACTCCAAGCAGTTTAGTCACCTCAACTTGCTCAATTTCCACATGAATTATTACAAGGTTTAATTGAGGTTTAGGGTTTAGTGAATAATTTGTCACAAATACAATGCTTTTAGTTTTTGAAATATTTAGGACAAATGTATTCCTTGCCACCCATTCTGAAACTAACTGCAGCTCTTTGTTAAGTGTTGTAGTCACTTCAGTTGCTGTAGTAGCTGACGTGTATAGTATTGAGTCATCCGCATACATAGACACACTTACTCAAAGCCAGTGGCATGTCGTTAGTAAAGATTGAAAAAATTAAGGGGCCTAGACAGCTGCCCTGGGGAATTCCTGATTTTACCTGGATTATGTTAAGAGGCTTCCATTAACGAACACCCTCTGTGTTCTGTTAGACAAGTAACTCTTTATCCACAATATATCAGGGGATGTAAAGCCATAACACATACGTTTTTTCCAGCAGCAGACTACGATCGATAATGTCAAATGCCGCACTGAAGTCTAACAAAACCATTCCCACAATCTTTTAATTATCAGTTTCTCTCAGCCAATCATCAGTAATTTGTGTAAGTGCCATGCTTGTTGAATGTCCTTCCCTATAAGCGTGCTGAAAGTCTGTTGTCAATTTGTTTACTGTGAAATAGCATTGTATCTGGTCAAACACACATTTTTCCAAAAGTTTACTAAGGGTTGGTAACAGGCTGATTGGTCAGCTATTTGAGCCAGTAAAGGGGGCTTTACTATTCTTGGGTAGCAGAATTACTTTTGCTTCCCTCTAGGCCTGAGGGCACACACTTTCTAGTAGGCTTAGATTGAAGATATGTCAAATAGGAGTGGCAATATCGTCCGCTATTATCCTCAGTAATTTTCCATCCATGTTGTCAGCCTGCAGTGGCTTGTCATTGTTGATCGACAACAAAAACAAATTCACCTCTTACACACTCACTTTACAGAATGTATTATTTGATCAGTTATACTTTGATTTATATTGTCAGCGTTTGTTGCTGGCATGTCATGCCTAAGTTTGCTAAACTTGCCAATTAAAAAATGATTAAAGTAATTGGCAATATCAGTGGGTTTTGTGATGAATGAGCCATCTGATTCAATGAATGATGGAGTTGAGTTTGCCTTTTTGCCCAGAAGTTCATTTAAGGTGCTCCAAAAAGGTTTTTACTATCATTCTTTATATCATTTATCTTTGTTTCATAGTATAGTTTCTTCTTATTTTATTCAGTTTAGTCACATGATTTCTCAATTTGCAATGAATAGGCTAGGATATTCCACACGCAACAGACCGAAGACAGAACACACTCTCGCATCAGAAAGAGCAGGCTAGCCAAGGTAGGTAGAGAGAGGAGGGGACAGGCAGAAAGAACCGTGCGCATGTGTCTAGGTAATCTGTATCTCGCAATGTCTTATCTTGCATGCCTCGCAAAACAACATTGGTTTTCAGTTCAGAATTTTTTCTTAACATTAACGACCACAAATTTGTTTAAACATTTAAACGTTCACACCCATGACACACACACGGTTTAGACTGCAGAAACATGGTCTTGATTTGGGTGGCGGGGGGCCAAGGCTTTGCTGGAAATAGTCTGCCTCATTAGAGAATTCACCCGCATGGGCCTGGAAAATCAGCCCTGCCTTACCAGTATCCCCTAATAAAGACAATTAGATCAGCACAGAGGCAGGCAAGCAGGCGGGTCCCGGTGGATTGTGTGTGTGTGTGTTTGTGTGTGTGTGTGTGTGTGTGTGTGTGTGTACACTGTAAAAAAAAAAATCTAGTTGTTTCAACAAATTATTATTAAAGGTCCAATGCAGCCATTTTTATATCAATATCAAACCTTTTCTAGGTAACAATTAAGTACTTTACTCTGGTTGTTTTCAACAAAAATAGCTTCTTAGCAAAGAGCAATTTCTCAAGCAAGAATGTCCATAGGCCTGTCTGGGAATGGTCTGAGAAGGGAGGAAAACCTGAAAATGTGATGTAATTGGAGAGGTTTGGAACTCTCTTTCTTATTGGTCTATTAACTAATATACCACATGGTGATGTCACCATGGAAGGCCAAAACTCCATCCTACCAAAACAGGCAGATATTTCAGGCAGTGTTTTCAAACAGCTCTTACACTAAAAGGGCATTATCATCATGTTCACAATTTCACAGTATTATTCCAACCTCATTGTGTGGAAATGTATATAAAACACAGTAAATTCACGCTTTTGACTGCACTGGTCCTTTAAGTAACTAGTCCCACATCCTTTTTTTAGTGTTACCTGAACAAAAAAAATTGTCGGCAACCAAGAGGTTGAACTCACAACCTCTTGGTTCACAGCATTCCAATCGTCCTGCTATGCCACCATGTCTGTGTCAATTACAGATTTCAACTGTATTGCTAGATTTTGCACTTCAAAGTAAATCTCAGCTCTGTTAAAAGTAAAAATTTTTATTAAAAAATGCTGAAATAAGTCAAACAAATCAATGATGAGACAATAGTCAGATGAACGTATAATTGATATAGACGAAGCAGGAAAGTCGGTTTGCCATGAACCAAGAGGTTGTGAGTTCTTATCCCAGGTGAGGACATATACAATTACTGTATAAATGAACATGCATAATGTAATCATGTATGTCAATGTGTGTCAAATATGTACATTGAAACATTGTATGTTAAAAGCACTGTGTGTGTGTAGACAGTTGCATAGCCTTTTTTAGTTAAGATGCCCAAATAATAATTCATAGTTGAATTAACATATGAGACAAGTAGAGCAAACACATCATTTTAAATTGACAGATTTTTTGGAGCTAACTTGGACCGAATGTGAAGCTGGAATGTCTTGAGTTCATAAGTATTCAACCCATTCGTTATCACAAGCCTGAATACATTCAGGAGTAAGAAAGTCACATAATATGTAGCATGGACTCACTCTGAGTGCAATAATAGTGCTTAACATTATATTTTTATGACTACCTGATCTCTGTACCTCACACATACAATTATTTGTAAGGTCCGTCAGTAGAGCAGACACATTTCAAACACAGATTCCACAAACCACAAAGACCAGGGAGGTTTTCCATTGCCTCGCAAAGAAGGGCACCTATTGGTAGATGGGTGAAAACTAAAAACAAGCAGACATTGAATATCCGTTTGAGCATGGTGAAGTTATTAATTACACTTTGGATGGGGTATCAATACACTCAGTCACTGCAAAGATACAGGCGTCCTTCCTAACTCAGTTGCCGGAGAGGAAGGAATCCGCTCAGAGATTTTACCATGAGGTCAATGGTGACATTAAAACAGTTACATAGTTTAATAGCTGTGATAGCAGAAAACTGAGGATGGATCAACAACATTGTAGTTACTCAACAATACTAACCTAATTGACAGAGTGAAAAGAAGGAAGCCTGTACAGAATAAAACACTTCCAAAACATGCATCCTGTTTGCAACAAGGCACTAAAGTAATACAGCAAAAAATGTTGCTAAGCAATTAACTTTTTGTCCTGAATATAAAGTGTATGTTTGGTGCAAATCCAATATAACACGTTACTGAGTAGCAATCTCCATATTCAAGCATAGTGGTGGCTGCATCATGTTATGGGCATGCTTGTAATTGTTAAGGACTGGGGAGTTTCTCAGGATTAAAAAGAAATGGAATGGAGCTAAGCGCAGGCAAAATCCTAGAAGAAACCTGGTTCAGTTTGCTTTCCACCAGACACTGAGAGATGAATTCACCTTTCAGCAGGATAATTACCTAAAACACAAGGCCAAATCTAGACTGGAGTTGCTTACCAAGAAGACAGTGAATGTTCCTGAGTGTCCGAGTTCCAGTTTTGACTTCAATCTGCTTGAGAATCTATTGCAAGACCTGAAAATGGTTGTCTAGCAATTATCAACAACCAATTTAACAGAGCTTGAAGAATTTTGAAAAGAATAATGGGCAAATGTTGCACCATCCAGGTGTGGAACGCTCTTAGAGACTTACCCAGAAATACTCACAGCTGTAATTGCTGCCAAAGGTGATTCTAACATGTATTGAATACTTATCTAATTAGGATATTTTAGTGTTGTATTTTTTTTAAACACATTTTAGAATGTTTCTTCTACTTTGACATTACAGAGTATTTTGTGTAGATCATTGACAAAAAATGACAATTAAATCAATGTTATTCCCACTTTGTAACACAACAAAACGAAGAAAAAATCAAGGGGTGTGAATACTTTCTGAAGGCACTGTAAATACATCAAACACATACAATATACAATATTACAAAATATATTAAGAAAAACAGACACATTTATCAACATAGAGGTCTCTGATCATTACTCCGGACTGACCAAGGGGGACCAGAACATGTCATTTCAGAGAGCTCTGTAAGTTGTTCTGCATAAAGGGCGCAAAAAACTAAAAGTAGCTTTACCCAACTCTCTGGAGACCGAAAGGGTGCAGTGTTATCCAAGCCTGAGACCGGGTTTGGTCATTTGTAAGTCTAAATTAAATAAATGATGATAGATAGATAGGACGTTTCCGCATGAGTGCTTTATAGATTAACACAAGAAAAGACTGCTCTCTCCTTACATACAAAGAGGCCCAACCCACTTTTTGATACAAAACTCAATGGTGAGTTCTATAACCATCACCAGTAATAAACTTAGGGGCACAATGGAAAACAAAGGCAGTCAAAAGTGTGATTTTTCTGTGTTTTATATATATTTCCACACTATGAGTTGAGTAAACAAAAGTTGAGTAACAAAAAAAAAAGTCTGTGGATGTCACGACTTCCGAGGCTGCCTCCCCTCCTTGTTCGGGTAGGTTTCGGCGTTCGGCATCACCGGCTTACTAGCTACTGCCGATCCATTTATCATCACTCCATTTGTCTTGTCTTATCAATCACACACACCTGGTCCTTATCCCTCATTAGTCATTGTATAAGTGTTCCCTCTGCTTACCCTGTGTGGGTGATTGTTTGTAGAGCTGTGGGTAGCTCGGTTGAGCTACCCTTACCTTGTTGTTGCCAGGGATAAGAGTTTCCCCTGTGCCTGTTTCGTTGATCGCTATTTGAGCGCATTTGTGTATCAACGAAGGATTAAACGCTGTATTCGGTGATTACCCTCCTGTGCCTGCCTCCTTTCATCACACTCATCACAGTGGAACAAGTTACTTAATAATAATTTGTTGAAACAATTTTTACAGAGTGTGTACTGTTTGTGTGTGTGTGTACGTGTGTATGTATATGTATGCATGTCTGAGGGATAATACAAGTGAACATGTGTGCGTTTTTGTGTATGCACAGTGCTTTACTTGGGCAGGAGCTCACCGGAGCTGAGTACCGGCACCTCAAATTTTCTACTGCTTTCTCTTATAGAATATTAGCTCAAAAGTATTGTGGAGCTCCTGCACCAAAATATAAACAGTACCGGCACCCAACATGAGTACCAGCACCTATTTTTGTCCAAGTCAGTCACTGTGTATGCATGCATGTGCGACTATGCGCATGTGTGTGTGCGACTATGCACATGTGTGTGTGCGACTGAGTGTGTTTTTGTGAAATAGAAACTGGGGGTGGCTGAGGTTTCAAAAACATTTTCCATTTCAGTTGGGTTGAGATCCATACAAAGCCTACACCAATATGCACATTTCAGTTGATGTTTTTCACTTCTGTGCAACCTTATCCACCCTGTTATTTTGACCTTTTAAACCACAGCAATGTTTTGCCATCTCTTGGTAATATGAAGGAACCACAGCCTATCGGCCTATATGACATCCTGTCAATTCCTCTGCCAAAGCCTTTTGACTGTAGCAAATTATTGATTTTCAAAACTCCAAAGCCGATGTGGCTTCAAATACTACTTGAAATCTTTCAAATACTTTTAGTCTGCCTGGAGTGCCAGATGGGCGGGGTTTACAGTTGTGCAACTATTCTATTGGTGCCATCCATTGCGCCAGGCAAGCTGAATCAATCCCAGCTAAAGTGATGATTTCAAATAATATTTGAACCCAGGTCTGATTGTCAGTGATCCAGTGCTTATAAAGTACATTGTTCTGACAGTAGTAAAGTACATTGCTTTGACAGATTAAATTGCGTAATGATTATGAAAACAAAAACATCTCCTAATCATTTGAAATAGAATATCTTTGTCTATCTCACATTTTCCCTCTGTCCTGCTACTTGTAGGAAATATGGCAATATTGAAAGAAACAAAACAAGTCAAAGCCAATGCTTACAGTAGCCATCCAAAGCTGAATAGCTTGCATTGACAAAAAGAAGAGACACAATATTTCAAGTTCAGTCTCCAAAGGTCCGATGCCTCAGAGTCCTTTGGCCTCAGGCACTTTTTATCACTGTCCGCCTATAAAGTTCACACAAACAGGCAGAGAACACACAACAAGCATGTTAACCCTACCAGTCCAGCCTTCTCAGCATTTTTCATTACATAATTTCTATATTCTTCATCAAGTTTTAGATATCCTCTTATTCAGAGAAAACGCAACAATAGCCGAGGGGCTATACAGTGCATGGAATATGTTATGAAGGCAAGATTACGTCATGTGTTGACGTCACGTGATCAATGGAGGAATTTTGATGTTGAAAATGCTAGTCTTTGAAAACAACAGCTAGCCTAACGTAGCTGCTGTTTGTTTGGCTCATCTACACTGGGGTGGAGTTGCTATGTACTTAGCAAATTACGAGTACCATTCATAGCCTGATCAGGAGCTTCTGGGCATAATTTTCCACTGCGCTGTGAGCTAATGCATTGCAAGTGAAATTATAATATGCAGCGCGACATACTGTATGCTGTTACTTTTCTTATAGTTGAGCTCCATTCCCCAACCTTTCCCCTGCAATTTTTCCGGTTTTGTTTGAGCTAGAAACATCTGGGTACTTGCATTGGATCTGTCTCAATCCACTAAATCCGCTATTAGCTGCTGCTGTGAAAGGAGGCTGTGGTAGAGCGGTAGAGTGGCTATAAAGTCTGAATGGTGTGAGCTACAAGCTATAATGTTCTTCGGCTCGCAAGATACCCCCTTTTTCCTCCAAACATAACGATGGTCATTATGGCCAAACAGTTCTATTTTTGTTTCATCAGACCAGAGGACATTTCTCCAAAAAGTACGATCTTTGTCCCCATGTGCAGTTGCAAACCGTGGTCTGGCATTTTTGTATGGCGGTTTTGGAGCAGTGGCTTCTTCCTTGCTGAGCGGCCTTTCAGGTGCCTGGAGCACCTCGGGACTGCCATGGACGAGGTGATCCAGACCGTATGCCAACTGCAGGCTACACCTCCACCTTCCCAACTCCTCACGGTCGTTCCAGCCACCCCAACCACCATGAACACATCTACATCACTCGGTCCGATCAGCAACGTCCACCTGCCCCTCCCGGAGTGGTTTCACGGCACCCCAGCTCACTGTAGGGGGTTTCTACTGCAGTGTGACCTCCACCTTGCACGTCATGCCGGGACGGCCTCTGAAAGGGACAAGGTGGCCTTGGTGATTTCAGTGCTGACAGGCCGGGCTCTGGAGTGGGCGCACGCCGGCTGGGAGAGGGACGGTCCAGAAGTACAGTCCTATGAACGCTTCATCCAACTCTTCCATGCCTTTTTCGACCACCCAACCGAGGGCCGAGAGGGAGGTGAGCATCTCCTCCATCTGCGCCAGGGGTCCAGGACAGAGTCTGAGTACGCTCTGGATTTCCGGACGTTGGCTGCGTCCACTGGCTGGAACGATCAGGGCCTGTTGACGGTTTTCCACAGTGGGCTACAGGCAGATGTCCACACCGAGCTGTCCTGTTGCGATGAGGACCTCACGCTGGACCAGTTCATCGCCATGGCCATCCGCATGGATAATCTCCTGCGTGCCCGTCGTCGCCCATCCCAGGGGTTCGGGTCTCTCCCAGGAACCTCCTGCAAGACTGAGCCCATGGAGGTGGGCACGTCAACGCCGCCGTCAACAGGGTCTCTGCTCCTACAGCGGGGAGTCGGACCACCCCTGGAACACCTGTCCCAGAAGGAGAACCAGGCGAGGAAGCGACAGGCCGAGGAGCGCTCCTGCACCTTCCCAGGTAGGCGTGGATGTGCCTTGCTCCACTCTGTCCACCCAGCCCATCCTCCTCCCTGTCACCTTCCCGGACTATCCTGGTCCCCCACTGAGTCCTGCCCTAGTGGACTCAGGTGCTGCAGGCAATTTCCTAGACCGGTCAGTGGCCTTATCATTACGCATTCCTCTAGTCCCTTCACAACCCCCTATCCCAGTCCATGACCTAGGCAACCGTCCCCTAGGAACAGGACTGGTGAGCCAGACCACGATCCCCATTTCCCTCACAGTTGATCACAACCACCATGAACGCATCACGTTCCTCATCTTAGACTCTCCTGCACACCCCATAGTTTTAGGTCTCCCCTGTTACAGTTGCATAACCCAAGTATATCGTGGACAGAGAGGAGGCTGTTGGGTTGGTCGCAGGAGTGTCAGGGGAGGTGTCTCTCGGTGTCTATCTGTGCCACCTCCGTGGAAAGTCCGGAGCAGGCCACCCACGTCCCTATCCCGGAGGAATACCAGGACCTACAGGTGGCCTTTTCGAAGACTAGTGCCACATGCCTGCCCCCTCATCGCCCATAGGACTGCACTATCGACCTACTGCCTGGTTCTACCCTCCCGTGGGGGCACATTTACCCTCTCTCGAAATGCAGAGACCAGAGCCCTCACCTGCCCACTGTCCCGAGGGGCATATCTACATGCCCTCTGATGTGCGGGACCGTCTCCTCGCCTGGGCACACACAGCACCTGTGTCGGGGCACACGGGTATAGCCCGTACTATCGACTGTCTCTCCGACAAGTACTGGTGGCCCACCTTGGCCCGGGACTTCCTGGTTTACGTCTCTACCTGCTCCACCTGCGCACAGAGCAAGGCACAGAGACACCTCCCCTATGGCAAACTCCACCCGCTGCCGGTTCCACAATGACCCTGCTCCCATCTCTCCGTGGACTTTGTCACAGACCTTCCCCCCTCGGAGGGGCACACCACTGTGCTGGTCGTTGTGGACCGGTTTTCCAAAGCCTGTCATTTGATTCCTCTGCCTGGTCTCCCTACACCCATGCAGACCGCGGAGGCTCTCATCTCTCACGTCTTCCGGCGCTACGGGATCACGGAGGACATCGTGTCTGACTGTGGTCCTCAGTTCACCTCCCGTGTCTGGAAGGCCTTCATGAAATGACTGGAGGTCAACTCTGGGTACCGTCCCCAGTCTAATGGGCAGGTGCAACGGGTAAATCAGTAACTGGGTAGGTACCTTCGTAGTTACTGTCAGGACCAGCCGGGGGAGTGGGCTGCATTTCTGACATGGGCAGAACACGCACAAAACTCCCTCCGTCACTCCTCCACTAACCTCACACCCTTTCAGTGTGTTCTAGGCTATCAGCCGGCCCTGGCATTATGGCACTGGAGTCAGATCAAGGCTCCAGCGGTGGACGATTGGTTCAGGCGCACTGAGGAGTTATGGAACACAGCGCACACCCGATCGTCACCGCAGTGTGGCCCCGGTCTTTCACCCCGGTGACAGGGTCTGGCTTTCTACAAAGGACCTGCCCCTCCGCCTGCACTGCGGAAGCTGATCCCGCAGTTTGTTGGGCCATTCAAAGTCCTGAGGAGAATAAATGAGGTGACACGCAGATTACAGCTCCCTGTCAATTATCGTATCGGGTCCTGTCACACCAGCCTTCGCTTTTGCTCCCCATCCTGTCCAGCTCAGGTGTTCGGCATCGCCGGCCTTCTAGCTGCTGCTGAACCTGCTGCTGGCAAACGGCCTTCACTCATCAACCCCAGACTTGTCTCGTCATCATTACACACACCTGGTTCCAATCCCCACTCTATCACTGTATATATACTCCCTCTGTCATTTGTCTTTGTCGGTCATTGTATATGTTGCGTGTTTTCCTGAGAGGAATCTCTCCTACTATTTCCTGAGTACTTTATATTTTGCACTGTGGGTTTCGTCCCACTTTAAGCTATGGCGCTTTAATAAATTCAGTAGTTCTAAACATGTGACTGCTTCCTGCCTACTCCTCTCTACACTTGTGACACCAACCCTTACCATAACCACACTGCTAACACTAATGCCTAACTATAACCTTAAATTAAGACCAAAAAGCTAAAAAATAAAATCATAAACAGTTTAATATAGCTAATTTTGACTTTGCAGCTGGCCCATCTTGCAGAAATAACTCAGTTCTGCCTTAAGGACAAGTATCATCCAAAAAAATGTCAACCTGCTTAAGAGGCATTAGAAGAAGACAAAAATTAATATTACCAATTGAACATCTATTGCAGGATAAATCAATGTCAGAGTTTAGATAGCTGACCATAAATGGATTTTGCATTTTACTTTATGGGTTGGTTATGTAGGCTTCTTCTAACCCACTGTTTTCTACTACAGATAATAAAATATTTCTTATATCTTTACATAAAAACAACAACAGAGTCTGTCAGATATTCAGTCATTCCAATTAATTTAATACCCCTTGATATTCAAAAATAGGACTTGAAAGGAAATATTTAAATATCGATTAGCCAAATTGTTTTACCTGAGCATACCCCAAAAACGAAGGACTAATTAGCCTACTCTGTTGTTAAGGACTTTGTTGTCATTGAGGACTGTTTGGGCTCATTGCTTCGAGTTGAAAAATAAATGCTGCTCTCGGAATGGCATGCTTTGAGCACTACCAAAAAGTGCTATTTGCATGTGAAAAATGTATTCCATATGCTGCATTTGCTATAGGTCTATTGTTTACGTTTTTGTTGGTGACACTTTGATATCTCAATAATTTGCAGCTGTTTGTCTATCAAAAGTGCTTGAGTTTGAATATGTGTCTGTTAGGCCTATGGACTTTTTTTTAAATCAGCACAAATTAGATTGAGTAGTAAAAGCCCCACTCGTGGTGTTCTTAAATTCAACTCATTTTTTGACAGTATGCAGCACAATACCACGTGGGAGTGGTATAAACTTTCATTCCATAGGCTGGGATCCGCACGACACAGCTGTTGCAAGAGCGCATTTTTCACTGGCTGTCCACTGGGGCGTATTCTTTATGCCGTTTCTGTTGCAAAACGTTTCTTAAACGGAAGCAAACGGAACGAAACGGGGAGGGACCTACCTGAATTTGTCCAATAGAAACTCTCGTTTTGCTCTGTTTGCTTCCATTTGGTTCTTAAACGGTGAACAGTTTCCGTAATGAATACACCCCATGTCGCAAAAGCAATGATTGATAGGCAGCTTAAACTTCTTCAATTCAACCATTATTGGGTTTAACCTCTTAAGGATCAGACCCTTTTTTTCAATTTTTGCCTAAAATGACATACCCAAATCGAACTGCCTGTAGCTCAGGACCTGAAGCAAGGATATGCATATTCTTGATACCATTTGAAAGGAAACACTTTGAAGTTTGTGGAAATGTGAAATTAATGTAGGAGAATATAACACATTAGATCCGGTAAAAGATAATAGAAAAATATGCGTTTTCTATTCTGTTTTTTGTTCCATCATTTTTGAAATGCAAGAGAAATATGAAATTGCAGTTTAGGAGCAATTTAGATTTTGGCCACTAGTAGCAGTGTGTGTGCAACGTTTCAGATTGATGCAATATTGGACTATTTTTTATCAAGTCTGCCCAAATGTGCCGAATTGGTCAAATGATACATTTTCAAGTACATAACTATAGAGAACATACAAAAATGAAATGGTAATACAAAATGTACGTTTGCACACTCCCGGGAATGTCATACATGATGGATCATTAGCTTATACACAAACTTTCACACATCTAGATGGCCAGGTGGGGTGGGTGTGGAGCCAGAGACAGCAGGGGTTCAAACTGTAGAACCCAGTTCCTACATTTGAATATAAAAATGGATTTTATCAAACAAAACTATGCTACATTTTATCTCTGGGACCCTTAGGATGACAAATCAGAGCAAGATTACTGAATGTAAGTACATTATTTAGCTTCAGAGGGGAATGTATCAAACTAGTTGCCGTGATACGTTTTTTGTTGTTGTGCACTCTCCTCAAGCAATAGAATGGTATTCTTTCACTGTAATAGCTACTGTAAATTGGACAGTGCAGTTAGATTATGTAGAATTTAAGCTTTCTGCCCATATAAGACATGTCTACGTCCTGGAAAGGTTGCTGTTACTTACAACAGTCATGCTAATCACATTAGTTCACGTTAGCTCAACCGTCCCATATACGGGACACCGATCCCATAGAGGTTAAATACACATATACATTTGTGAACAGCCATCCACAACAACTACAATCCGTAAGGTGCAAATAGCTAAATGAGAGAGCAGCAGTGTGATTCGCATCAATGCGCTATGTAGCCTAATAGGCCTAAGTGACATCTGTATCGCCCGTAGGCTACACCACTGCTGTAGTCATTACCTCTAAGAGTTTATTCAAGTTGGATAATCTTTGGATTCCGACAACTGTCGCACCATTGGAAGTATCCTACAAAAGCCTGTTCCTGCTCTTTTCCTGCGATCCATCAAACGCATTTGGTGTGTCATCATAGTGTTCTCTGACTTGTGGTCAGACTCGCTCAGGCAGAACAAACTTAAACTTGCTGCCTTTTTTCAATGCTGATTTGAATGTCATTGAGAAAACAGAAAGGTGTCAAATAATTATTTGGCAAACATCCTTTCTGAATTTAAAAGTAATCCTAGAAGTAATCATCTAGTTTTTCAAAAGTATCTGTAATCTGACTACAATTTTTTTGTTGGTAATGTAACGAATTGCATTTACAGGTATTTTTGTAATCCGTTACTCCCCAACCCTGTATACAGTGTAAACAAGTATACTTATATACCAGTTTACGTTTTCCACTGTTATAGGCATTTGGGTTTTGCTCAATATCATTTTCAATTTCGATTTGGATTATAGAGGTTGGTTCTGTTTGGGTGTGGCTTGCCCTGATTGGAATCATCCTTGTTGGTCAGGATGTGTTGCACCTGTAGCCTCGTTAGTCTGTCATTAGTTTCACCCAGAGCTCCAGTGGGCATGAGAGACCTAGACCACTGTTTAGCGTTCCCTCTTTAAGTTTGTGAATACAAAGCCTTTTATTTTGGGTCTCCCTATTTGGTTTGCTCCACTTTCTTTTTACTGCATATTATAGGTTGGTGTTGGTTTTTATTTTCGTTTGCCTTTTCTTGTGCAAATTTAGTGGGCACTTATGGTGAGTGTCTTTTAGGACCCATATTTCTTGTTGCTTGCAACTTTCAGTGGACATAGGTGGCTTTGAGAACCTCTTCGAAACCCCTACCTGTTTTGTTTTGGTTGTTTTTAGTGACTCTTTGTTAGTTCCCCCTTCTGTTTGAGAGATCATTTTTTGGTTTCTTTTTGGGGAATGTAACATTCACACATAGCTTCATTTATCTGGTACACTTTACTGTAGGTGTCCTTTGTATGCATTCATAAAGCCTTTATAACAGCTACATAACATGCCGTTGCTCAATAACTGTTAACGAAGGCTTATGATGAATGTTATAATGTGTTATGTAGCTGTTATAAAGGTTATGTGAATGTGAAAGGACACCTACAGTAAAGTGTAACCTTGTTGGTAACAGATTACTGATAAATACAATGGATAGTTTGTATCTGTGGATTTTATAAATTACTATTAAAACGTTCTACAGGGTTATTCATGCACATACTGTTGTGGATTTACTTCTTAAAACATTGTAATAGTTATGTTTTAAAATAGGGCCTTTCATGCAGCCACCATGTTCAGAGAGTCCTGTGTATTGACAGTAGCAGGCTAGCAGTTGACAGTGGTATGTCCTAGATAGTTAAGTTGAGATAAACAGTGTTATGAAATGCCTCTGGACAGACAGAACAGTGTGACTTAGAGGCCTGGGATGTGTTAAGTATGGGGTGCATGGAGGGACACACTGAACCTTAAGAGGCCTGGGACAGATGATGGCCCATATTATGTTTTTCCACCATCACGAAAGGAGATTTAGGAGAGATATGGGAGAGCAAAGAGAGCTGTGTTCCTGTGGGATAGAAACCAGGAGGGAGAAAGAGACAAATACCAGGCGAGAGAGAGCGAGAGGTGGAGAAAGAGAAAGAGAGCGAATGAGGGGGGTGGAAAGAGTCAGGGAAAGAGAGAGGGGCCAAAAGAGAGAGAATGAGAGATAAGCACAATAAGAGATGACAAGAGCCACAAAGAGAGAGACATACACTTCAAGAGAGAAAGTAACAAATGCCAGTAGAGAGAAGAGACCAAACGTTCTCCATCATTTCCTCTCGGTCTATGACATCATAGTTACGACAGATGAATCATTTTGGGAGTTGACGGCTTCCATGAGCAAGAGGATATTACTATGTTCACATACTTCACCCTCTCTAATCTAGAAAATATCAGTGCATACACATGTCTGTTTTGTCATTATATCTCTATCATACAGGACATCATCATCTATGTATTTATGTTACCTTAGAATGAAAGATTGAAACAAGTCCTGCTGAGATTGAAACAAGTCCTGCTGAGATTGAGGCTGTTAATATGGACACCGTTGTACATATAGACTAGCTAGTTCCAATACTTACTCAGTCCTCTTCATCCTTTATGGGACATAAGGCAGCAATAATTTTCTGCCACTGGAATATGTCTTTGGCCACAGCTTGTGTAGTAGTTCCAATGGGCTATATGTATTGCTGCAAAATCATGACACATGTAGATCATGTATAGAACATGGATCTTTTGACTCATGTGTTTCTTTTCCTCCCTCAATCCCCCAAAGGTCAAAAGTGTGTGTTTTGGCAGGGTTAAGTGGTATGCATAGCAAAGGCACGACCACCAATGACTAATACAGATGTTGGATCAATAATCAGAAATGTGTCTCTCTTCTCCTCTTTAGTCCCCCAAAGTACACAGCTACCCCACGATGGACACCGTCCCCCTCCTGCTAAGCAAAGTCAAACCTGAACCTCCTGAGGACCTGCTCTCCCATGATCCCCACTTCCAGACACAGACCGAGCCTGTCGACCTGTCAATCAACAAGCCCCGCCCCTCACCCCCGTCCTTCACCTCCACCGCTTCTCCTGTCACTTCGGCTTTCTCTCCGCCCTCCATTTCTTCTTCATCATTGTCATTCTCCTCTCTGTCTGTCATCACCTCCGCCTCGTCCGTGCTCACACCCGGGCCCCTGGTAGCCCCTGGAGCTGCTGTCCGGGGTCATCATCATCAACAGCAGTTTTTGCACATCATGCACCCCGTGCCGCCGCCACGCTCCAGCCCCCTGAACCTTGGAGGGGTACAGGGCAGAGGAGGAGTAGGGGGTAAGATGGGGGGCCACCAAGTGCATCGTATCCCTGTGGTGGTGCAGTCGCTGCCCCTCATGCACACCAAGGCCGTGCGCTCCCCCTCCAGCCTCCACAACAATGCCATCATGCTACCTCTGCTGGACGACCACAAGAGCCACCATTGCAAAGGTGAGACAAAGAGCGTGCTCTCTCTCTCTCTTATCTGTCGCTCTCTTTATCTCTCTCTCTCTCTCTCTCTCTCTCTCTCTCTCTCTCTCTCTCTCTCTCTCTCTCTCTCTCTCTCTCTCTCTCTCTCTCTCTCTCTCTCTCTCTCTCTCTCTCTCTCTCTCTCTCTCTCTCGTCATCCTGAAGAGTCATGTGAGACAAGGCAGAAGACTACCTTCTCTCTGTGATCTCACATCTCATTTCCAAATTGTCTTCGGTCTTCTCCTCCCTCGCTCTTCTCTTTTTACTCTTTATGGGAATGTACAGTATATGACAAAAGTGGGACAAGGATATTTATGTAACACTTCATCTTACCTTGCCATGTACTGCAGTTACTGTACACTATAAGCCCTGTGTGTCACAACAGTGTCATGACTGTTTAGTTGCATGTATTGTCTTGTACCCGGACGCAACAGCCTGACATTCAGACAAACATCATACTAAACATCTTCCTGCCTTATCATCCCAATGCCATAGATGGAGTTACTTGGGATAAAGTTAGCCACCCATACATAGTCCTGCCTTCTCCTCCCTTCTGTCTCAACAGACAATGTCTACAATACAGTATGAGAACACTTCTGATCAGAAATGAAAAGAGAGAGGAGACAGAGAAAGACACAACACCATCCGGTGTAATGACAGGCATGTGTGTGCCCTATGCTAAAGAGGGACCCCAGGAGATAACGCACTCCTTCTGAGAGCAGATGAGATTTAGAGGATGAAAAGCTTTCTGTCTGTAAGTGTGAGGATTTTTCTCCTCGGCCGTCCTATTGCCTCCAGTCCAAGTAACGAGGACCAGGCAGGCTGCCGTATTTCTTTCCCCTAATCTAAAGCACACATCTGGGTCTGGGTTATACTTAGATTTGAGAGAGAGAGAGGATTTGAGAGAGTGAGAGAGAGAGAGAGTTTTGGAGCAGGCAGGCTTGTTACAGGGTGTGGTTTTATAGTCACTGTGTGTAAACCACTAGTGACTTTGGGTGTTTCTGTCAAGTGGACTGGAGGCTGTACACTGGGGAGCAGTTTGTTGTAAAATAACATTGTTTATCTGAGGTTGCTGTCCGTCACTCCCTGGCAGATTGACACACACACACCCACTCATTGGGTATGCGGGAGGGTCCACTGAGACGGGCGCTTTAAACGCTGGGTGTCTGCATTCTGGGAGAGGAGAGAGGACGAAAGAGAGGAAAAACAAGGATTGCGTAATAGGGTGGAGACCGATATTGAAGATGGGTGGCAGTGTACATTGAGAGCACAGACACACACACACACACACACACACACACACACACACACACACACACACACACACACACACACACACACACACACACACACAGCAACACCACCAGCTCCATCCAGTGTGTGAGAGGAGAGCATGGGAATCGGGGTCAGCCCTGGGGTGGGGCAGACACAGTCACTGTGGTTATACAGCCAGAACATGAGGCACACAGAGCATTGCATTGTACTGTATTGTACTGTACAGTTACCGTGTGTGTACATTTGTGTGTGTGCATATTTGTGTGTGTGTGTTTTATGGGTCATATAGCGTAAGACGTTACAGAAAGAACATTGCATTCAACTGTAGAGTCATTGGGTTTGGCAGTACTGCAATGATATCCAGGCTCTGTCGCAGCCGGCCGCGACCGGGAGACTCATGGGCGGCGCACAATTGGCCCAGCGTTGTCCAGGGTAGGGGAGGGAATGGCCGGCAGGGATGTAGCTCAGTTGATAGAGCATGGCGTTTGCAACGCCAGGGTTGTGGGTTCGATTCCCACGGGGGGCCAGTATAAAAGAAAATGTATTCACTAACTGTAAGTCGCTCTGGATAAGAGCGTCTGCTAAATGACTAAAATGTAAATGTAAAATGTATATCCAAACAAACTGTTTCTCTGGTTGGAAAAGCACTGCAGAGCGAGCCAAAGTACTGTACCGTCCTTTCACTATAGACACATAGTGGAATGCACACTAATATGCTTATTTGTATGATTACATGACCTGTCCCCTCATTTGACACATTATTGTTCTCCTTTTATGGAGAGTCACTCTCCTTTCATATTTTACTGACAGACAGATTTGAAACAGTTGGAGATAGATGAGGAGGAGACACAGAGAGAAGGGAACACTCTGGGATTGAACCCCAGTCTCCTGCGGGGTGTCACATATGTGCATGGAGCCAGGAGTGTTAACACTGGACCACAGCTCCACACTATTGTGCTTCTTTGTAGGATGTGACATTTGTTCCTGATGTATTGATAACTGGCAATCATACTGAGTTGCAGACATGTAAGAATCCCTAAGTGTCACTATATTAGTCTCAATAAGTAATGTTCGTAATGTCTCCTTGGGAATTGCTGTTGCTGTATGCATTATCTGTACTGGACTGTAATGAAGTGTAGGATCAAGAGAATGATGAAAGAACAGCTCTCTTCTCTCTCCCTCTCTCTCGCTCTATCTCTTTTCTCACTCTCTCTCACACGGACACGGCCCTACCGCCCACCCACCCCCCATACACACACTCAGGTTGGCCATCCTCTTTCAGAGAGAGGGGCATGTGCCCTTCCTCTCTCATATCGGTCTCCGGGAGCAGGTTGCCATGGAAACTAGGCTTGACTGGAAACAATAGGCAAGAAAGAGAGAGAAAGAAAGAAATGCGCCAGGGCTCTTCCCACCTCTCCACCATGTACTCCTCTTTTGTGTCCCCTTCCCTCGCTCCAAATACACGTTTTCCAACTAACGTCTCTACTAATCAGCCTGTGTAATTAGGGGTCTTGCTGAGAATGTAGATTCTCAGTCTTGGGGGGAAGGAAGACCCTATAAAGGAAAATCAGAGACAGAGTTGTAGTTTTAGTATTGGCTGTGTTTTCTTTCTGCTGTAATACTCAGACCTGGGTTCAAATAGTGATTGAAATTTTTCTAAATACTTTGAGCATTTGCTTGAGTCTGTCTGGAGTGCCAGTGGGAGGAGTTTGGCAATTTTGGAGACTACTGTATAACTTTGGTTTAATTGCCCAAAGCAAACTCAATCCATCACAGTTTTGAAAGGGTTTGAATAATATTTGAACCCGGGTCCTACAATAACCCCATGTCTGTCTCCTGCCTACAGACCCATATTATTAGAGACCATTATGGCCACTGTCTGCACTGCTCTGAGACAGCAGCTGAGCTGGTAGATGGGGGAAGAGAGAGTAGCATCCAGATAGACAGCATACTAGAGAGAGTGTATAGGACATGCTTTGTTGTATATTATTGCATCTATGAACTATGGTAAACCCCTCTCTAACTGTAACACATTGAATGCACTGTGTACCAAGAGGTGAAACAAATATTTTTGTCTATTAACATTGACAAGCCACCGGGGTCTGACAACTTGGATGGAAAATTACTGAGGATAATAGCGGACGATATTGCCACTCTTATTTGCCATATCTTCAATTTAAGCCTACTAGAAAGTGTGTGCCATCAGGCCTGGAGGGAAGCAAAAGTCATTCCGCTACCTAAGAATAGTAAAGCCCCCTTTACTGGCTCAAATAGCCGACCAATCAGCCTGTTACTAACCCTTACTAAACTTTTGGAAAAAATTGTGTTTGACCAGATACAATGCTATTTTACAGTAAACTACTTTCAGCACGCTTATAGGGAAGGACATTCAACAAGCACAGCACTTACACAAATTACTGATTAGCTGAGAGAAATTGATGATAAAAAGATTGTGGGAGTTGTTTTGTTAGACTTCAGTGTGGCTTTTGACATTATCGATCATAGTCTGCTGCTGGAAAAATGTATGTGTTATGGCTTTACACCCCCTGCTATATTGTGGATAAAGAGTTACCTGTCTAACAAAACACAGAGGGTGTTCTTTAATGGAAGCCTCTCCAACATAATCCAGGTAGAATCAGGAATTCCAGAGGGCCCATTACTTTTTAAAATCTTTACTAACGACATGCCACTGGCTTTGAGTAAAGCCAGTTTGTCTATGTATACGGAAGACTCAACACTATACACGTCAGCTACTACAGCGACTGAAATGGCTGCAACACTTAACAAAGAGCTACAGTTAGTTTCAGAATTGGTGGAAAGGAATAAGTTAGTCCTAAATATTTCAAAAACTAAAAGCATTGTATTTGGGACAAATCATTCACTAAACCCTAAACCTCAACTAAATCTTGTAATGTATAATGTGGAAATTGAGCAAGTTGAGGTGACTAAACTGCTTGGAGTAACCCTGGATTGTAAACTGTCATGGTCAAAACATATTGATACAACAGTAGCTAAGATGGGAGAAGTCAATAATAAAGCGCTGCTCCGCCTTCTTAACAGCACTGTCAACAAGGCAGGTCCTACAGGCCCTAGTTTTGTCGCACATGGACTACTGTTCTGTCGTGTGGTCAGGTGCCACAAAGAGGGACTTAGAAAAATTGCAATTGTCTCAGAACAGGGCAGCATGGCTGGCCATTGACATGCATATTATTAATGTTAGCTCTCTGTGTACATCCAATCTCTCCTGGCTCAAAGTGGAGGAGAGATTGACTTCATCACTACTTATATTTGTGAGAGGTATTGACATGTTGAAGGCACCGAGCTGTCTGTTTGAACTACTGGCACACAGCTTGGACACCCATGCATACACCACAAGACATGCCACCAGAGGTCTCTTCACAGTCCCCAAGTCCAGAACAGACTATGGGGATGTGCACAGTACTACATAGAGCCATGACTACATGGACCTCTATTCCACATCAAGTAACTCATGCAAGAAGTAAAATTTGATTTAAAAAACAGATAAAAATACACCTTATGGAACAGCGGGGACTGTGAAGCAACACAAACATAGGCAGGGACACATGCATACACACACACACGATAACATACACACTATACACACACGTACACATGGATTTTGTGTTGTAGATATGTGGTAGTTGAGTAGGGGCCTGAGGGAAAACACTTAATGTGTTGTGAAATCTGTTGTGAATGTATTGTAATGTTTTTAAAGTTGTATAACTGCCTTAATTTTGCTGGACCCCAGGAAGAGTAGCTGCTGCCAAGGCATGGGGATCCATAATACATACAAATACATATACCAGGATTGGTACAGAGTGCATTCAATTTCTACTTTAATTCAGTCAATTCAAGAATTAAACTGAAATTCCGTTTCCAATTCCAATTTTCCTCTATGATTCTCAATGAACTGACTATTGAAATGGAATTGAACCCCAATGCAAGTGTGTATTTTGTATTTTACCATGTACTGTATGTGCTCCATATATTGACATTGTAATAAGGTGTAGATGAATTGTCACACATTTTGTAGCGATATTCTGTTGGGTTGGTCAGAGTTTGTTCATTGCATTGCTCTGCCTCTGTCCTGGCAGTACTCTGAGAGCAGGAGAATGCTTAACTATAGAATAGCTGAAGGCCCTGGTCATATAACCAGTGAGTCGCCCATTGGAGAAGTTGTGACATTCTCAAAGGAACATTAGCAACAATAGAGCATTGCTCCAATCGGCTGGAGGTCAAGGGTCACATTTGGCCTGGTCAATGAAAAGAGAATTTACACATGTAGAATTGAGCTTGGTAACTGAGGAAAATGAAGCTGTGGATGATCAGGAATGGGAAACTGCAGGCCTATTGCGGGGAGTGCAGGCTTTTGTTCTTGCCCAGCTCTAAAACAACTAACAGTGGTCTATAATGAAGACCATGTACACACTGTGGTCCCTGTTACCCACCACAGGATTACACAGTGAGCAGAGCTCAGTCTTTCTTAACATATCATTTCATTCCTCTATACATGAAAGGCAAAAGCCTGAATGTGTTTTACAGAATTTATTGTAAAATAATATTTCACAAGCTTTCATAATATATTTTTTAATAAAAGAGAGATGTCTGTACATTAGTCTGCTGTAGGAGAGATGTGCTTTTGAACAAATAGACAGTGATGTTTTTGTCTAAAGCTCAACCCACACGGACTGTGGGCATGTAGACACACACACACACAGTTGATGGGCTATCACTATCACAACGTCCCCCACCCACTGCTCAGAGACAACAACAACGCCCAAATACACTGCACCACCCAGCTTTTTATCTACAAGGCGGGGGTGATAGTGGCTAATAATATGTGTGTGTGCATATGTGTATTAGTGTATGTTCGTGTCTGCACATGTGGGGGTGTCTCTGGGGTGGGCCCATCCTCAGTGTAGACCCTGCAGGCACTTCCTGTCAGGAGCTGTCAATCATGCCAGACAACTGGCCTGAGGGCAGGACAGCCTGTTTGCATGGCTACCCATACTCCTTGCTCCTGCCAATCGCTACGCCACGCCCATGGACGTTATTGTCTTCTCCGCAGTGAGTCTGGATCTGAGTACCTCCCCGAACCTTCACCGAATGTGAACACATTCGGGGCCGTCTGATTGACCCAGGGTTGGGCTAGAGCCAGAGCACACGTGGGTAAAGCGGCAGCTTGAAAATGTGTCATTTGCTTTGGTTAGAGACAATCCAAACACTGATGACTATGTTTTGTACAACGACCCTCGTGCCCCTCGTCACCACAAACAACTTCAATGATGGCAGTGTCATACTAAAGAATGTAGCGAACGACAGAGCAGCGGAAGACTTCTGTGTGAGTCGTCAGACTAACGGCCTGTAGCATGGCATGAGCATTTTCACTCCCTGTGGTGCCGAACACACATGGACGCATGCACGCACGCTCGCACACTCACACACAGAGAGGTTCAGACAGTCTACCGTACAGGATGTACTGGGTGTTTTCAGTATCTATTTTGGTCTGCAGAAAGGGTAAGAGGGCTGGGGCTTTGATTGCTGTTAGATGCAAAGAAGAGAAAATATAGCTACAGTATTACAATTCTGAAAAACATTCATTTGGTTTTCTATGAGTGAAGTGACGTGGCCTTCATCAAGCTCTTCTTTGAGTGAAATTTAATGTATTGAACATGACTATGAATGAAATTCAAAGAAAGTATGTCAGAGCATTCTGACTAGGAATGAGAAATCGGTGTCAGACAGGTCATTTGAATAATACCAAAGTAGCAACATAGAGGGAAAATATCAAATAAAATCCAAGTAACTGGAAACCATGTACAGTAAGAGCAAATTATTTTACAGAAAACTAAAAAAACATTGTCTGATATGTTGGACTGTTATTCGATGCATACAGTATGACATATGATTAAAACATATACTGTATTTTAAGGAGTGGTTGTTGATAGACAAAACTTTTTGTAAAGTGTATCGGTTTGTCTGTGTCTGTATATGGTACAGTATACAGTATAATGTAATATGGAACTTCTGTCTTTGTCTTCCGTGTTTGTGTCTAATGGCAGTACAAACAAACCCTAACATCATACATATATCCTATCTTAATTTGACTAGTTTCTCACAGCAGGAATTATAAATAATATACATTTTTGTAGGGGTTGATAAAAACAATTCTTAGGATACAGTGGGGTCTGAAATTATTGGCACCCTTGACAAAGAATACTGTATAAAATACAAATACTGAGCTTTATTGGTGTGTGTGGCAAAATAGTTATATTTTCATGTCATCCAACAAATGTAAATGCCTGGCGTGTGCAAAACGGCAATGGCACTTGGAATGGAACCGGTGCTATTGTCAGATGACATGAAAATAGAGCTCTTTGGCCACGCACACCAGTAGTGGGTTTGGCATCAAAATAATTATGCATAAGCAGAATAGAACCCCATACCTACTGTAGAATATGGTGATGGATCTTTGATGTTATGGTCCTATATTGCTTCCACTGGTCCTGGGGCCCTTGTTAAGGTCAATGCATGATGAACTTTACCCAGTACCAGGACATTTTATCAAAAAACCTGGTTGCCTCTGCCAGGAGGCTGAAACTTGGCCGCAAGTGGATCTTCCATCAAGACAATAACCCCAAGCATCAAAATCCACAAAGAAATGGTTAACTGACCACAAAATCAACATTTTGCAATGGCCATCTCAGTCTCTGATCCCCTTTGAAAACCTGTGGTTTGAATTGAAGAGGGCAGTCAATAAACGCAGACAAAGGATATCAAGGATCTGGAAAGATTCTGTATGGAGGAATGGTCTAAGATCCCTCCCAATGTATTCTCCAATCTCATAAAACACTTTAGAAAAAGGCTCAGTGCCGTTATCCTCGAAAGGTGAGGTATTGAAAGATATTGAAAACAGGGGTGCCTATCATGTTTACCACTATCTTTTTGAGAGAACAATAATATTACTTGTCAAATAAAATATCTTTCTCTGAACAATTACACTGAGTGTACATAACCTTAGGAACATCCCCTTTTGCCCTAAGAACATTAGGAACACACCCTTTTGCCCTCAGATCAGCCTCAATTCTTCAGGGTATGGACTCTACAAGGTGTCGAAAGCTTTCCACAGGGATGCTGGCCAATGTTGACTCCAATGCTTCCCACAGTTGTGTCAAGTTGGCTGGCTGTCCTTTGGGTGTTGGACCATTTTTGATACACACGGGAAACTGTTGATTGTGAAAAAACCCAGCAGCGTTGCTGTTCTTGACACACTCAAACTGGTGCGCCTGTTCAAAGGTACTTCAATATTTTGTCTTGCCCATTCACCCTCTGAATGGCACACATACACAATCCATGTCTCAATTGTCTCAAGGCGTAAAAATCCTTCTTTAACCTGTCTCCTCCCCTTCATCTACACTGATTGAAGTTGATTTAAGTGACATCAATAAGGGATCATAGCTTTCACCTGGATTCACCTGGTCAGCGTGTCATGGAAAGAGCAGGTGTTTCTAATGTTTGTCCATTCAGTGTATATTAGTATAAAATAATAATATTTCCCACTTTTTTTGCATACAATATAGCTCAGTATTAGTATTTTATTTTATACAGTATTTTTTGCGAATCTTGCCAATAATTTCGACACCCACTGTAAATCAAGTCTGACATTTTAAACCTCTAATACGCTACAAGAAAAATTATCTTCTACCACAGTGATCAAATTAAGATAGTATATCTGTATGTCTAACTCATGTAACCTCTTGACAGTATCACATGTTACAGTACAGAATATAAAATATGGGACTAACTCTTCTCTGTCTGTCTCCATGGCAGCACGCACTGACCACAACGGCTTGTCGCCACGGCACATCAAGAGTGACAGTGACGATGACGACCTGCCCAATGTCACACTGGACAGCGTTAACGAGACCGGATCTACTGCTCTGTCTATAGCACGGGCCGTACAGAAGTAAGTACAAGCGTGTGTGTTCTGTGTGTGTGTGTTTGTGTATTATGTGTCCCTCTGTATAGGCTTTACCACCCTCCCTATGTGTCTAGTCCATCTGTGTATAATAAGATGAGTCAGGGCTTCCCCATCCTAGTGCAGTCTGATAATCAGAACCAGGGTTTCAGTCTGCTCTCCCTACCCCCTAAACCTAGAAACCTCCAGACCCAGCACTCATACTTTAACCCAGCCAGGTCACGCGTGATACAAGTCAGTATTCAACGTCCATCCATGTCTGAGGACATTGGGAGTTGACTTGGAAACCGACCACTAAGGGCAACAGTAAGTGCTGTTACCATCAAGTAGGTTTTGGTTTTGAGTTTGATAGGCTGTTGTGGACGGGGATGGTGGATGGCCTTAAGCATCTGCCTCTGGTGCCAAAGGTTGCATGTTCGAATCCAATGATAGAAAGGTAGAAGCAGCTACTCTTCCTGGGGTCCAGCAAAATTAAGGCAGTTATACAATTTTTAAAACATTACAATACATTCACAACAGATTTCACAACACATCAAGTGTGTGCCCTCAGGCCCCTACTCAACTACCACATATCTACAACACAAAATATAATGTGTTTTTTATTTAAAAAAATTATTTCACCTTTATTTAACCAGGTAAGCCAGTTGACAACAAGTTCTCATTTACAACTGTGACCTGGCCAAGATAAAGCAAAGCAGTGTGATAAAAACAACAACACAGAGTTACATATCGGGTAAAACAAAACATAAAGTTAAAAAAAATACAACAGAAAATATATATATATACAGTGTGTGCAAATGTAGCAAGTTATGGAGGTAAGGCAATAAATAGGCCATAGTGCAAAATAATTACAATTAGTATTAACACTGGAATGATAGATTTGCAAGAGATGATGTGCAAATAGAGATACTGGGGTGCAAATGAGTAATATAAATAAATAACACTATGGGGATGAGGTAGTTGGGTGGTCAAATTTCAGATGGGCTGTGTACAGGTGCAGTGATCGGTAAGGTGCTCTCACAACTGATGCTTAAAGTTAGTGAGGGAGATAAGAGCCTCCAGCTTCAGAGATTTTTGCAGTTCGTTCCAGTCCTTGGCAGCAGAGAACTGGAAGGAATGGCGGCCAAAGGAGGTGTTGGCTTTGGGGATGACCAGTGAGATATACCTGCTGGAGCGCATACTACGGGTGGGTGTTGCTATGATGACCAATGAGCTAAGATAAGGCGGGGATTTGCCTAGCAGTGATTTATAGATGGCCTGGAGCCAGTGGGTTTGGCGACGAATATGTAGTGAGGACCAGCCAACAAGAGTGTACAAGTCACAATGGTGGGTAGTATATGCAGATTTATTTGACAAAAAGGATGGCACTGTGATAGACTATATCCAATTTGCTGAGTAGAGTGTTGGAAGCTATTTTGTAAATGACATCGCCGAAGTCAAGGATCGGTAGGATAGTCAGTTTTACGAGGGCATGTTTGGCAGCATGAGTGAAGGAGGCTTTGTTGCGAAATAGGAAGCCGATTCTAGATTTAACTTTGGATTGAAGATGCTTAATGTGAGTCTGGAAGGAGAGTTTACAGTCTAACCAGACACCTAGGTATTTGTAGTTGTCCACATACTCTAGGTCAGACCCGTCGAGAGTAGTGATTCTAGTCGGGTGGGCGGGTGCCAGCAGCGTTCGATTGAAGAGCATGCATTTAGTTTTACTTGTTTTTAAGTGCAGTTGGAGGCTACGGAAGGAGTGTTGTATGGCATTGAAGCTTGTTTGGAGGTTTGTTAACACAGTGTCCAATGAAGGGCCAGATGTATACAAAATGGTGTCGTCTGCGTAGAGGTGGATCTGAGAATCACCAGCAGCAAGAGCAACATCATTGATATACACAGAGAAAAGAGTCGGCCCAAGAATTGAACCCTGTGGCACCCCCATAGAGACTGCCATAGTTCCAGACAACAGGCCCTCCGATTTGACACATTGAACTCTATCTGAGAAGTAGTTGGTGAACCAGGCGAGGCAGTCATTTGAGAAACCAAGGCTATTTAGTCTGCCAATAAGAATGCGGTGGTTGACAGAGTCGAAAGCCTTGGCCAGGTTGATGAAGACGGCTGCACAGTACTGTCTATTATCGATCGCGGTTATAATATCGTTTAGGACCTTGAGCGTGGCTGAGGTGCACCCATGTCCAGCTCGGAAACCGGATTGCATAGCGGAGAAGGTACAGTGGGATTCTAAATGTTCGGTGATCTGTTTGTTAACTTGGCTTTCAAAAACTTTCGAAAGGCAGGGCAGGATGGATATAGGTCTGTAACAGTTTGGATCTAGAGTGTCACGGCAGCTTTCCAATCTCTGGGGATCTCAGACGTTACGAAAGAGAGGTTGAACAGGCTAGTAATAGGGGTTGCGACAATTTCGGCGGCTAATTTTAGAAAGAAAGGGTCCAGATTTTGCAGCTCTTTCAGAACATAAGCTGTCTGAATTTGTGTGAAGGAGAAGTGTGGGGGGCATGGGCAAGTTGCAGCGGAGGGTGCAGAGCTGGTAGCCGGGGTAGTGGTAGCCAGGTGGAAAGCATGGCCAGCCGTAGCAAAATGCTTGTTGAAATTCTCGATTATTGTAGATTTATCGGTGGTGATAGTGTTTCCTAGCCTCAGTGCAGTGGGCAGCTGGGAGGAGGTGCTCTTATTCTCCATGGACTTTACAGTGTCCCAAAACTTTTGGAGTTAGTGCTACAGGATGCACATTTCTGTTTGAAAAAGCTAGCCTTTGCGTTCCTAACTGCTTGTGTATATTGGTTCCTAACTTCCCTGAAAAGATATCGCGGAGGCTATTCGACGCTAATACAGTACGCCACACGATGTTTTTGTGCTAGTCAAGGGCAGTCAAGTCTGAGGAGAACCAGGGGCTATATCTGTTCTTAGTTCTGAATTTTTTGAATGGGGCATGCTTATTTAAGATTGAGAGGAAAGCCAATCCCAAACCTTAACACTTAACTTAACCATTCAGAGTTAATACCTAACCTTAAGATTTTGGAGTTAATGCCTAAACTTAACCTTAAACACTTTGAAATTGGACCTTTGGAACAACTTCGAAATTTGACGTTTCAGAAACATGGATGAACGTCAAATTCTGACGTGAGACTGTGAGAGCTAGTTGACTTTGAAGCCCAATCGGATGATCAGAACCAGCGGCTCATAGTCTGCTCTCCTCCCCTAAACACATAAAGCTCCAGACACAGAACTACAGTCATATGTCCCTGCCCAGACTCTGTACTGTTACCCGTCAGACTGGCCAGACTCATATTATTGTCAGTGTTGGACTGTTATTAGGTTTAACTAGTAGGAAACACAAATGGTATATGTGTGCTACACACACACACACACACACACACACACACACACTGTTATTTAGACTAACTGTTAGGAATCTTTTCCAGGACTGTGTTCCTGTGTTAAACCCCCACTAATGATGAACCCTCAGTAAATACACAGGCTGAAGGTTTCCCTCACTTAAAGAGTTTCCAAAATGACACACTTTCCCCTACATAGTTCTACAAAGGGAATAGGGTGCCATTTTCGACACAGACATACATTTGTGCTGCTTTTCAACTGTGACACCAGTGTTACACTGGGGTATATACCCTGATGTTATACTAGGAAAATTGTGTTTCCATAGCTACAGATGTCGGATCTTAACTTGATCACTCTTTTGTCGCTGAGAATTTGAACAGTTCTCTTTTTCTCCATGCAGGGGCAATTGAGTCATTGGGATCAGAGCTTGCTATCAAAATAATATTCTCTCTCGCTCGCTCAAATGCTAGGCATAGGTCCTGCTACTGCAACATTAAAATGTACAAAAATGTATCTGAAATATAGCCATATACTGTGGGGAGAACAAGTATTTGATACACTGCCGATTTTGCAGGTTTTCCTACTTACAAAGCATGTAGTGGTCTGTAATTTTTATCATAGGTACACTTCAACTGTGAGAGACGGAATCTGTGTCTGTGTGTTTCGGGTCGTTGTCATGCTGGAAGACCCAGCCACGACCCATCTTCAATGCTCTTACTGAGGGAAGGAGGTTGTTGGCCAAGATCTCGCGATACATGGCCCCATCCATCCTCCCCTCAATACGGTGCAGTCGTCCTCTCCCCTTTGCAGAAAAGCATCCACAAAGAATGATGTTTTCACCTCCATGCTTCATGGTTGGGATGGTGTTCTTGGGGTTGTACTCATCCTTCTTCTTCCTCCAAACACGGCGAGTGGATTTAGACCAAAAAGCTCTATTTTTGTCTCATCAGACCACATTACTTTCTCCCATTCCTCCTCTGGATCATCCAGAAGGTCATTGGCAAACTTCAGATGGGCCTGGACATGCGCTGGCTTGAACAGGGGGACCTTGCGTGCGCTGCAGGATTTTAATCCATGACGGCGTAGTGTGTTACTAATGGTTTTCTTTGAGACTGGTCCCAGCTCTCTTCAGGTCATTGACCAGGTCCTGCCGTGTAGTTCTGGGCTGATCCCTCACCTTCTTCATGATCATTGATGCCTCACGAGGTGAGATCTTGCATGGAGCCCCAGACCGAGGGTGATTGACCGTCATCTTGAACTAATTGCGCCAACAGTTGTTGCCTTCTCACCAAGCTGCTTGCCTATTGTCCTGTAGCCCATCCCAGCCTTGTGCAGGTCTACAATTGTATCCCTGATGTCCTTACACAGCTCTCTGGTCTTGGCCATTGTGGAGAGGTTGGAGTCTGTTTGATTGAGTGTGTGGACAGGTGTCTTTTATACAGGTAACGAGTTCAAACAGGTGCAGTTAATACAGGTAATGAGTGGAGTACAGGAGGGCTTCTTAAAGAAAAGCTAACAGGTCTGTGAGAGCAAATAACTAAATCCCCCCGATTGACTATATTTAGTTACACATTTCAAATATGGACAGTCCAGGGATATTTTACCCCTTATCTTGATAAGAAATGACCATACCAGACACTTTTGGATAACATACAGTGCATTCGGAAAGGATTCAGACCCTTTGACTTTTTCCACATTTTGTTACGTTACAGCCTTATTCTAAAATGGATTAAATAAAATGTTTCCTCCTCAATCTACACACAATACCCCATAATGACAAAGCAAAAACAGGTTAAGATTTTTTTGAAAATGTATAAAAAATAAAAAACAGAAATAAGTTACTTACATAAGACCCTTTGCTATGAGACTCGAAATTGAGCTCAGGTGTATCCTGTTTCCATTAATCATCCTTGAGATGTTTCTACAACTTGATTGGAGTCCATCTGTGGTCATTTCAATTGATTGGACATGATTTGGAAAGGCACACACCTGTCTATATAAGGTCCCACAGTTGACAGTGCATGTCAGAGCAAAAACCAAGTCATGAGGTCGAAAGAATTGTCCGCAGAGCTCCGAGACAGGATTGTGTCGAGGCACAGATCTGGGGAAGGGTACCAAAAAATGTCTGCAGCATTGAAGGTCCCCAAGAGGCCTTTATGGTAGAGTGGCCAGACGGAAGCCACTCCTCAGTAAAAGACACATGACAGTCCGCTTGGAGTTTTCCAAAAGGCACCTAAAGGACTCTCAGACCATGAGAAACAAGATTCTCTGTTCTGATGAAACCATGATTGAACTCTTTGGCCTGAATGCAAATCGTCACATCTGGAGAAAACCTGGCACGATCACTACGCTGAAGCACGGTGGTGGCAGCATCATTTTTTTCAGCGGCAGGGACAGGGAGACTTGTCAGGATCAAGGGAAAGACGAACGAAGCAAAGTACAGAGAGACCTGCTCCAGAGCACTCAGGATCTCAGACTGGGGTGAAGGTTCACCTTAAAACAGGACAATGACCCTAAGCACACAGGACAATAACCCTAAGCAGTCTAAATGAACATTTCTGACATGTATACACTCTGAATACTTATGCAACGACTATATTTTTGTTATTTAATGTCTATCAGTCTTTTAAAAAAGTTTTAAAAAATTCTTCCACTTTTACATTACAGAGTATTTTGTGTAGATTGTTAACAACAAAAATGTTTGTTTAAATACATTTTAATCCCACCTTGTAACAATAAAATGTTAAGAAATAGTTTCAGTGCCAATAATGAGTTTTGAAGTGCAGAGAAAGTTGACAATGATATCGATTGTTTATTCCACATAAGGAAACATGCACAGCCGAGGAACATGCTTCCTGAGAGTATACTTTTTCATATCTCAAGAAAATATACTTAAGTATACTTTCAAAAAAGTATATTTCACTTAAATGTCCACAAAATGTATTGAAAGTATATTTTCAAAAGCATAATATACTACACATTACACATTTTGTTGAAAAATGTATTTATCACCGTAATGTGAACAACTAGTGTGAAATGCCACTGGTGCAGAGTTATCAAAAGCATTACTTCTAATTTGCTGCTCTAGCCATATCTGCTTTGTAAATAGTATAGGCTGAGAAGATGCCTTGGTCAGTCAAGGTAATCTGTACATGGCTAATTACAATAGCTAATGTGGTTAATAAGTAGAAGTGTATTTGTAAAAGTATACTTGGTAACAATTTATTTTAAGGTACACATTTTAGCCACTAATTAGTAGTTCATAAGTGTGTATATAAGTTGCTAATAATGTCTTTATCCTGTGTTATTAGTCATGTATTAGGCATTAATTAAGTATTTTATTATTCAAACATTATAAGTCATATATTACTGTTCGTTCAAATTCTCTAGAAATGATTTCGTTGGACAGAAGGGGCACACCTTATGGAATTGCAGGGACTGTGAAGAGATACACACACACAGGAACAGACACACGCATACTCACACACACGCTAGCACACACACTCTATACACAAGTACATAGTAACATTGTTGTATTGTGGTATTACAGTATACATTTTGTGTTGTGGATATGTAGCGGTGTAAAAATTGTATATGATGTACTGTTTTATCTTTTGTTCTATGTGTGATGTAAGTGCCTTGATGTGTTTGGACCCCAGGAAGAGTAGCTGCTGCCTTGGATCCCTAATAAATACAAATGCAAATACTACACAGATCATACACTTAACGTTAGCTAGCGAGCCAGCAAGCTAACGTTCGCTAGCTAACGAACAGTACGCTTTAACTTGCAATGAAAACGACTTTCTGACAAAACTAGAAACGTATAATATCTGAAAGTGTAGCTAGACCCATATACATGGATGAATGCTTCACGGCAGAATGGAACCATTTAACTCCGTTTTGTTTGTAGCTACAGCTTGTTTAGCCAGCGTTGTGTCAAGTCACTCCAGTTCACACTGACCGTGACGTGTGCAAAAAGAAGCCCATCACAACTTTTTCCAACTGATCTGTTGATAGCGCTGATCTGTCGACAGCGCCTACTAAATTCAGAACATCAATGTTGTTGAGAAAAGTAGCAAAACCTTTGTAGTTCTGAATAGCTAACATTTTCTCTTTCAAAAAAGCTACAGCAGAAAGGATTATCAACACATACTGAACAGCTCACATTATAGACAGAAGCACGCTACATGGCAGACCAATCCAAACCGGCGTGTCCATCCCATCCATTATCTCAGCCAATCATGGCTAGCGGGAAGGTTCCTGTCTTTTTCTGTGGCTAAACCAACTAGGCTCATAATTTAACAATTGTATTAATATTTACAGATAGAATACAAGTTTGTTATTAAGGCACATGAAAGTTCACGTTCCAGAAGGTATTTCAAATGCCTCTCCTGTGAAGTAGTGACGTGCGGCATAAGCCTAGCTTCCTGAAACAGGTCACATAGGAACTGTAACTTTGAAATTGTTGCATGTTGAGTTTACATTTTTGTTCAGTGTAATATGTCTTTATTATGGTTAACAATTAAGTTATCAATGATTGACCAGTTATATATGACTTATAATGTTTGAATAAGAAAATACTTAATTAAGGCCTAATACATTACTAATAACACTGAATAAATACTTTATTAGCTACTTATATACACCCTTATAAACTACTAATTAGTGGCTAATATATGTACCTTAAAATAAGGTGTTACCGTATACTTGAAACACATTATAAATACACTTAGTTCAACTGTCATTCCCTATCAGAACCCAAAATTCAAGCTTGTTTTACTCCAATATTTGTAAACAAAGTGAATGCAAACAAACAGTGTAAAGCCTCAAAACATGGTTAAAACTATAATTTTGATACCATGGATGCTTAGTCCTTGCATCCATAGCTCTGTCGATACATTTTAGAGTGGTTAGTGCTCCCGAATGGCGCAGTGGTCTGCCACTAGAGATCCTGGTTCGAATCCAGGCTCTGTCGTAGCCGGCCGCGACCGGGAGACCCATGGGTAAGGGAGGGAATGGCCGGCAGGGATGTAGCTCAGTTGGTAGAGCATGGCATTTGCAACGCCAGGGTTGTGGGTTCGATTCCAGTATGAAAAAAATAAAATAATAATGTATGCACTCACTAACTGTAAGTCGCTCTGGATAAGAGCGTCTGCAAAATGTAAATGTAAATGTTACATTTCTCTAGCTCCATCCCAGCTTTTTACCAAAACAGTGGCGGGAGACCACTTTATTATTGTTTCAACTGCTGATTTTAACTTTAAGGGGGTGTTACTTTGGCAGATAATGTTACCCATCTTAAGAAATAGTGTTTTTTAATAATTAACTAAATGTATGGTGTTTCTAGTTTACGGGTATAGACCGTCAGTTGCATTGTTCATTGTTATGCTGTAAATGGCTATTTTATGGTTGTAAGTGATAGAATTAACTAACAACTATTGTATATTTAGCAAATCTGAGTAGTTACTACTTCAGTAAGGATTACTATACCATGGCTATAGAAACGTTTTGATGGTCTGTCTGATCAACACAATGTTTAAGGTACTGCAATTGCTAAATATTTCCAATAGATGGCAGTAGAAGACCACAAATGAAATTTCAGACGATTAGTTTTCTCCCTGGACACACCACTCCCCCCTCCCCACCAAAGGAAAACTCCCATGAGGAAGGACTGACTCTGAGAGAACTGTAATAATACTGAACATTAATTCAGTCACCTCTGGTCAAGAAAACATATTTTCCTAGTTAATACATTCATTGTCAAATTCATCAACCAGGTACTGCAATTCTCAATTAAACCATAAAGCTAAAAATACTTTATTTCTCAGCTGCCTCTCCAATATCTTTACAGTCTGCTGTGAATTAAAAACTTTTCAATATTCACAGGTCCACTCCTCTGATTGCAGGCAGGCAGGCAGGCAGGAATTGCAAGCAGCAAACAGCTCAGCAGAAGCAGAAGCAGAAGCAAAGGCTTTTTTTTGAGAGCCACCAAGAAGGTGTTTAGCTTGTCCGGGAGCAAGACGTTGGTCTACGCGACATGGCTGGTTTTCCCTTTGTAATCCCTGATTGTCTGGAGTCCCTGCCACATATGTCTCATGTCTGAGCCATTGAATTGCGACTCCACTTTGTCTCTGTACTGAAGTTTTGCCTGTTTGATTGCCTCACGGAGGGCATAACTGGACTTTTTGTATTCGACCATATTCCCAGTCACCTTGCCGTGGTTAAATGCAGTGGTTTGCGCCTTCAGTTTTGCTCGAATGCTGCCATCTATCCAAGTTTTTTGGTTTGGATAGGTTTTAATTGTCACAGTGCGAACAACATCCCCTATACACTTCCTGATGAACTCAGTCACCGTGTCAGTGCATACGTCAATGTTCTTCTCAGAGGCAACCAGGAACATATTCCAGTCTGTGTGATCAAAACAATCTTGAAGCATGGATTCCGATGAGTAAGACCAGCGTTGAATAGACCTTAGCACCGGTACTTCCTGTTTGAGTTTCTGCCTATAGGAAGGGAGGAGCAGAATGGAGTAACAATGGTCAAGAGTTTTTGAAGCGCGAGTTCTACAGGCAATATGTTGATAGAACTTTGATAGCGTTTTCCTCAAATTTGCTTTGTTAAAGTCCCCAGCTACAATAGATGCGGCCTCAGCATATGTGGTTTCCAGTTTGCACAAAGTCCAGTGTAGTTCCTTGAGAGCCGTCGTGAGGGGGAATATACTGTACACAGCTGTGATGATGACCGAAGATAATTATTTTAGGAGGTAATGCGGTCGGCATTTGATTGTGAGGTATTCTAGGTCGGGTGAACAAAAGGACTTGAGTTCCTGTACATTACCACAATCATGAAACATACACCTTTCTTCTTCCCGGAGAGTTCTTTATCAAATCAAAATGTTCTTTGTCACATTCATGTGTTTAGCAGATGTTATTGCGGGTGTAGCAAAATGCTTGTGCTTCTAGATCCGACAGTGCAGTAATATCTAACAAGTAATATCTAACAATTTCACAACATATACCCAATACACACAATGTAAGGAATGGAATTTAAGAATATATACATATATGGACAAGCAATGACAGAGCAGCATGGACTAAGATACAGTAGAATATTATAGAATACATTGTATACATTTGAGATGAGTAATGCAAGATATGTAAACATTATTAAAGTGACTAGTGTTCCATTTCTTAAAGTGGCCAGTGATTTCCATAGGCAGCAGCAGCCTCTAATGTGCTAGTGATGGCTATTTAACAGTCTGATGGCCTTGAGATAGAAGCTGTTTTTTATTCTCTCGGTCCCAGCTTTGATGCAACAGTACTGACCTCGCCTTCTGGATGATAGCGGGGTGAACAGGCAGTGGCTCGGGTGGTTGATGTCCTTGATGATCTTTTTGGCCTTCCTGTGACATCGGGTGCTGTAGGTGTCCTGGAGGGCGGGTAGTTTGCCCCCGGTAATGCGTTCGGTAGACCTTACCACCCTCTGGAGAGCCCTGCGGTTCCTATCTACACAATGTACTGAGAATCCAGCTGGCTGTATGGACGGGGACAATATATCTGGAGAGAGCCATGATTCCGTGAAACATAATATGTTACAGGCCCTGATGTCTCTCTGGAAGGAGATCCTCGCCCTGAGGTTGTTTACTTTATTTTCCAGGGACTGAACGTCTAGGAACCAAAAGAAAGTATGAATTCGCTCATAAACATTGAAATATCAAAGAAAAAAAGTATGGCCTCATGGAGAAATCCCTTAACGGTAAAATCCATGGGTGTATTGATACACCATCCAAAGTACAAGTAATAACTTCACCATGCTCAAAGGGATATTCAATTACTGCTTTTTTGTTTTTTTTACCCATCTACCAATAGGTGCCCTTCTTTACGAGGCATTGGTAAACCTCACTGGTTTTTGTGGTTGAATCTGTGTTTGAAATGCACTGCTCGACTGAGGGACCCTTACAGATCATTGTATGTGTGGGGCACAGAGATGAGGTAGTCATTAAAAAATCATGTTTAACACTATTATTGCACACAGAGTCCATGTAACTTATTATGTGATTTGTTAAGGAACAGTTTCTCCTAACCTTATTTAGGCTTGCAATATCGAAGGGGTTGAATACTTACTGACTCGAAACATAATTCCACTTTTGTATTTGTATTTGTATTTATTATGGAACCCCATTATGTTTAACATTAAAAACATTACAATACATTCATAACAAATTTCACAACATATTAAGTGTGTACCCTCAGGCCTCTACTCTACTACCACATATCTATAACACATAATCCATGTGTGCGTGTGTGTATAGTGCATATGTTATCATGTGTTTGTATGCATGTGTCTATGTTTGTGTTGCTTCACAGTCCCCGCTGTTCCATAAGGTGTATTTTTATCTGTTTTTTTAATCGAATTTTACTGCTGGCATGAGTTACTTGATGTGGAATAGAGTTCCATGTAGTCATGGCTCTATGTAGTACTGTGCACCTCCCATAGTCAGTTATTGACTTGGGGACTGTGAAGAGACCTCTGGTGGCATGTCGTGTGGGGTATGCATGGGTGTCCGAGCTGTGTGCCAGTAGTTCAAACAGACAGCAATTTTCCTAAGTACCTCTTTGTGGCACCTGACCACACGACTGGACAGTAGTCCAGGTGCGACAAAACTAGGGCCTGTAGGACCTGCCTTGTTGATAGTGCTGTTAAGAATGCAGAGCAGCACTTTATTATAGATAGACTTCTCCCCATCCTAGGTACTGTTGCATCAATATGTTTTGACCAGGGTTTATGACAAGCAATTTAGTCTCCTCAACTTGCTCAATTTCCACATTATTCATTACAACATTTAGTTGAGGTTCAGGGTTTAGTGAATGATTTGTCCCAAATACAATGCTTTTAGTTTTTGAAATATTTAGGACTAACTTTTTCCTTGCCACCCATTCTGAAACTAACTGCATCTCTTTGTTAATTGTTGCTCTCATTTCAGTCGCTGTGGTAGCAAACGTGTATAGTGTTGAGTCATCCGCATACATAGACACACTGGCTTCACTCAAAGCCAATGGCATGACGCTAGTAAAGATATAATCACAAGTAAGGGGCCTAAACAGCTGCCCTGGGGAATTCCTGATTCTACCTGGATTTTGTTGGAGAGGCTTCCATTAAAGAACACCCTCTGTGTTCTGTTAGACAGGTAACTCTTAACCTCAATATAGCAGGGTGTGTAAAGCCATAACACATACACTACCGTTCAAAAGTTTGGGGTCACTTAGAAATGTCCTTATTTTAGAAAGAAAAGCAATTTTTCTGTCCATTAAAATAACATAAAATTGATCAGAAATACAGTGTAGACATTGTTAATGTTGTAAATGGCTATTGTAGCTGGAAACAGCTGATTTTTAATGGAATATCTACATAGGCGTACAGAGGCCCATTATCAGCAACCATCAGTCCTGTGTTCCAATGGCACGTTGTGTTTGCTAATCCAAGTTTATCCTTTTAAAAGGCTAATTGCTCATTAGAAAACCCTTTTGCAATTATGTTGCACAGCTGAAAACTGTTGTGCTGATTAAAGAAGCAATAAATCTGGGCTTCTTGAGACTAGTTGAGTATCTTGAGCATCAGCAATTGTGGGTTCGATTACAGGATCAAAATGGCCAGAAATAAATGACTTTCTTCTCAAACTCATCAGTCTATTCTTGTTCTGATGAATTAAGGCTATTCCATGCAAGAAATTGCCAAGAAACTGAAGATCTCGTACAACGCTGTGTACTACTCCCTTCACAGAACAGCGCAAACTGGCTCTAACCAGAATAGAAAGAGGAGTGGGAGGCCCCGGTGCACAACTGAGCAAGAGGACAAATACATTATAGTGTCTAGTTTGAGAAACAGGTGCCTCACAGGTCTTCAACTGGCAGCTTCATTAAATTGTACCCGCAAAACACCAGTCTCAACATCAACAGTGAAGAGGCGACTCCGGGATGCTGACCTTCTAGGCAGAGTTGCAAAGAAAAAGCCATACCTCAGACTGCCCATCTTAATCTTTTCTTTTTACTGGCCAGTCTTAGATATGGCTTTTTCTTTGCCTAGAAGGTCAGCATCCCGGAGTCGCCCCTTTTTTTTTTGCGGGTATTTCTGATCAATTTGATGTTATTTTAATGGACAAAAAAATTGCTTTTCTTTCGAAAACAAGGACATTTCTAAGCGAGCCCAAACTTTTGAACGGTGTGTACGTTTTTCCAGCAACAGACTATGATCGATGATTGACATTATGGGGTATTGTGTTTAGGCCAGTGACACAAAATCTCAATTTAATCCATTTTAATTTCAGCCTGTAACACAGCAAACTGTTGAAAAAGCCAAGGGGTGTGAATACTTACTGAAGTTACTGTAACTGTGTGTGTCAAATCAAATCAAATCAAATTTTATTGGTCACATGCGCCGAATACAACAGGTGCAGACATTACAGTGAAATGCTTACTTACAGCCCTTAACCAACAGTGCATTTATTTTTAACAAAAAAAGTGTTGAGAAAAAAAAGAGCAGAAGTAAAATAAAATAACAGTAGGGAGGCTATATATACAGGGGGGTACCGTTGCAGAGTCAATGTGCGGGGGCACCGGCTAGTTGAGGTAGTTGAGGTAATATGTACATGTGGGTAGAGTTAAAGTGACTATGCATAAATAATTAACAGAGTAGCAGCAGCGTAAAAAGGATGGGGTGGGGGGGCAGTGCAAATAGTCCGGGTAGCCATGATTAGCTATTCAGGAGTCTTATGGCTTGGGGGTAGAAGCTGTTGAGAAGTCTTTTGGACCTAGACTTGGCACTCCGGTACCGCTTGCCGTGCGGTAGCAGAGAGAACAGTCTATGTGTGTGTGCGTGCATGTGTGTGTGTGCACATGCTCCTGTTTAAATCTGTGTACTAGTACAGAGGACACAGCAGCTGGCTGCAGAAAGACGTCAGTTAGATTGGAAACAGGAAGGCCAACATGCATGTTTGTCTGTGATCAACAAAGCTGTCTATATACTGAAGTACTCAGAGTTAGTAATATGGTCATATGAAAGAATGTGAAAGAATGTGTAGGTGTTCAAATCAAATCAAATCAAATTTAATTTGCCACATGCGCCGAAAACAACAGGTGTAGACATTACCGTGAAATGCTTACTTACAGCCCTTAACCAACAATGCATTTATTTTTTAATAAAAGGTAAAATAAAACAACAACAACAAAAAAGTGTTGAGAAAAAAAGAGCAGAAGTAAAATAAAATAACAGTAGGGAGGCTATATACAGGGGGGTACCGGTGCAGAGTCAATGTGTGGGGGCACCGGCTAGTTGAGGTAATATGTACATGTGGGTAGAGTTAAAGTGACTATGCATGAATAATTCATAAAAAAATGGGGTGGGGGTGGGGGGGGGCAGTGCAAATAGTCTGGGTAGCCATGATTAGCTGTTCAGGAGTCTTATGGCTTGGGGGTTGAAGCTGTTGAGAAGCCTTTTGGACCTAGACTTGGCGCTCCAGTACCGCTTGCTGTGCGGTAGCAGAGAGAACAGTCTATGACTAGGCTGGCTGGAGTCTTTGACAATTTTGAGGACCTTCCTCTGACACCGCCTGGTATAATGATGGTGTTGGAGTCGTGCCTGGCCATGCAGTCATGGGTGAACAGGGAGTACAGGAGGGGACTGAGCACGCACCCCTGAGGGGCCCCTGTGTTGAGGATCAGCGTGGCAGATGTGTTGTTACCTACCCTTACCACCTGGGGGCGGCCCGTCAGGAAGTCCAGGATCCAGTTGCAGAGGGAGGTGTTTAGTCCCAGGATCCTTAGCTTAGTGATGAGCTTTGAGGGCACTATGGTGTTGAACGCTGAGCTGTAGTCAATGAATAGCATTCTCACGTAGGTGTTCCTCTTGTCCAGGTGGGAAAGGGCAGTGTGGCGTGCAATAGAGATTGCATCATCTGTGGATCTGTTGGGGCAGTATGCAAATTGGAGTGGGTCTAGGGTTTCTGGGATAATGGTGTTGATGTGAGCCATGACCAGCCTTTCAAAGCACTTCATGGCTACAGACGTCAGTGCTACGGATCGGTAGTCATTTAGGCAGGTTATCTTAGTGTCCTTGGGCACGGGTCTATGGTGGTCTGCTTGAAACATGTTGGTATTACAGACTCAGTCAGGGACATGTTGAAAATGTCAGTGAAGACACTTGCCAGTTGGTCAGCACATGCTCGGAGTACACGTCCTGGTAATCCGTCTGGCCCTGCGGCCTTGTGAATGTTGACCTGCTTAAAAGTCTTACTCACATCGGCTACGGAGAGCTTGATGACATAGTCATCCGGAACAGCTGGTGCTCTCATGCATGCTTCAGTGTTACTTGCCTCGAAGCGAGCATAGAAGTGGTTTAGCTCGTCTGGTAGGCTTGTGTCACTGGGCAGCTCGCGGCTGTGCTTCCCTTTGTAGTCTGTCATAGCCCTGCCACATCCGACGAGCATCAGAGCCGGTGTAGTACGATTCAATCTTAGTCCTGTATTGACTGTTTGCCTGTTTGATGGTTCGTCGGAGGGCATAGCGGGATTTCTTATAAGCGTCCGGGTTAGAGTCCCGCTCCTTGAAAGCGGCAGCACTACCCTTTAGCTCAGTGCGGATGTTGCCTGTAATCCATGGCTTCTGGTTGGGGTATGTACTGCTGTGAAGTTAGCACACTTAGCTGTGGTAATATTGTAAAGGTACCTCTGGAATTGTATAGAACCACTGGAGAATCTGACATTTTCTGGCCTCAAATCCCTAACACCCCTGACCTCCCAATTGAATTGTCCAAAATGCTCTCTTCAAGCATCATATTATACACTGAGTGTCCAAAACATCAAGAACACCTGCTCTTTCCATGACATAGACTGACCAGGTAAATCCAGGTGAAAGCTATGATCCCTTATTAATGTCACTTGTTAAATCCACTTCAATCAGTGTAGATGAAGGGGAGGAGAAAGATTAAAGATGGATTTTTAAGCCTTGAGTCAATTGTGTCACAAGCCGGGCTAGAACTCCGGTCTCAGATGTGTAGAGCTGGGGGTACTACCCCTTAGCCACAGAGGAGATGTTGTAGGACCCAAATGAAACACCCAAGGCAATACTCCAGGCAAGTAGATTTAATGTTCCAAAACAGGAGGCAAAACAAAACAACTCCACGAGGGGAGAAAAACAAACTAAAGATAACTTCGAACAACTTACTAGGACTGACACGGTGGGACAAATCAGGAGACACATAGTCAGGACGCAATAACCAAGTGAGAAACAAGGGGAAAACACACAGCTAAAATACTAAAGGGAAAACAAGGCACAGGTGACCTGGATCAAACTAATGAGGACACATGAGGAAGAACAAAGGCAGAGGGGAACACAGCTGACCTCTAGAGGCCAGGAGACAAACAGGAGAAGCAGGAAGCTGACAAATTGAGACATGGATTGTGCATGTGTGCCATTCAGAGCGTTAATGGGCAAGACAAAAGATTGAAGTGTATGGTAATAGGTGCAAGGCGCACCAGTTTGTGTCAAGAACTGCAACGCTGCTGGGTTTTTCACACTCAACACACTTGTACTGTAGATAAGTGGTAGTGGAGGAGTAGGGGCCTGAGGGCACACAGTGTGTTGTGAAATCTGTGAATGTATTATAATGTTTTTAAAATTGTAGAAACTGCCTTAATTTTGCTGGACCCCATGAAGAGTCCAAAAAAAAAAGAGTAGCAGCTAATTGGGATCCATAATAAAAACAAATACAAACAGTTTCCTGTGTGTATCAAGAATGGTTCACCACCCAAAGGACATCCAGCCAACTTGACACAACTGTGGGAAGCATAGGAACGCTTTCGACACCTTGTAGAATCCATGCCCCGACGAATTGAGGCTGTTCTGGGGGCAAAAGGGGGGCCGGGTGCAACTTAATACTATGAAGGTGTTCTTAATGTTTTGTACACAATGTATAGCTCTATATAACCCTAATATACCAGCCAAATGTTTGGACACACCTATTCATTCAATGTTTTTTCTTAATTTTTACTATTTTTTACATTGTATAATAATAGTGAAGACATCAATACTATGAAATAATACATATGGAATCATGTAGTAACCAAAAAAGTGTTAAACAAATCAAAATATATTATATATTTGAGATTCTTCAAATAGCCACCCTTTGCCTTGATGACACCTTTACACACTCTTGGCATTCTCTCAACCAGCTTCACCTGGAATGCTTTTCCAACAGTCTTGAAGGAGTTCCCACATATGCTGAGCACTTGTTGGCTGCTTTTTCTTCACTCTGCCATCCGACTCATCCCAAACCATCTCAATTGGGTTGAAGTCGGGGGATCGTGGAGGCCAGGTCATCTGATGCAGCACTCCATCACTCTCTTTCTTGGTAAAATAGCCCTTACACAGCCTGGAGGTGTGTTGGGTCATTGTCCTGTTGAAAAACAAATGATAGTCCCACTAAGCCCAAACCAGATGGGATGGCGTATTGCTGCAGAATGCTGGGGTAGCCATGCTGGTTAAGTGTGTCTTGAATTCTAAATAAATCACAGACAGTGTCACCAGCAAAGTACCCCCACAGCATAACACCTCCTCCTCCATGCTTTATTGTGGGAACTACACATGCAGAGATCATCCGTTCACCCACACCGCGTCTCACAAAGACAGTTTGAACCAAAAATCTCAAATTTGGACTCCAGACCAAAGGACACATTTCCACCGGTCTAATGTCCATTGCTCGTGTTTCTTGACCCAAGAAGGTCTCTTCTTCTTATTGGTGTCCTTTAGTAGTGGTTTCTTTGCAGCAATTCAACCATGAAGGCCTGATTTGACAAGTGGATAAGGCCTGATCTGTAAGTGGAAGCAAAGAAGTGGAGGGTGGCAGGTAGCTTAGTGGTTAAGAGCGTTGTGCCAGTAACCGAAAGGTCGCTGGTTCTAATCGCCGACTAGGTGAAAATTCTGTCGATGTGCCCTTGAGCAAGGCACTTAACCCTATTTGCTCCTGAACAGTTGATGTGTCTGTTACTTGAACTCTGTGAAGCATTTACTTGTGCTGCAATTTCTGAGGCTGGAAACTCTAATCTCTGGGTCTTCCATTCCTGTGGTGGTCCTCATGAGAGCCAGTTTCATTATAGCGCTTGATGGTTTTTGCGACTGCAATTTTCCGTATTGACTGACCTTCATGTCTTAAAGTAATGATGGACTGTCTTTACTCTTTGCTTATTTGAGCTGTTCTTGGTCTTTTACCAAATAGGGCTATCTTTTGTATACCCCCCTACCTTCTCACAACACAACTGATTGGCTCAAACACATTAAGAAGGACATAAATTCCACAAATTAACTTTTAAGAAGGCACACCTGTTAATTTAAATGCATTCCAGGTGACTACCTCATGAAACTGGTTGAGAGAATGCCAAGAGTGTACAAATCTGTCATCAAGGCAAAGGGTGGCTATTTGAATAATCTCAAATATAAAATATATTTTGATTTGTTTAACACTTTTTTGGTTACTACATGATTCCATATGTATTATTTAATAGTTTAGATGTCGTCACTATTATTCTACAATGTAATTATTATTTTTTTATTCTGAAAAACCCTTGAATAAGTAGGTGTGTCCAAACTTCTGACTGGTACTGTATTTGAATGGGAAATGGCTTATTTAAAAAAATATATATATGAATGCAACATGTAAAGTGTTGGCCCCATGTTTCATGAGCTGAAATAAAAAATCCCAGAAATGTTCGATACTCAAAAAAAGATTATTTCTCTCAAATGTTGTGCACAAATTTGTTTACATCCCTGTTAGTGAGCATTTCTCCTTTACCAAGATAATCCATCCAACTGACAGGTTTGGCATATCAAGAAGCTGATTAAACAGCATGATCATTGCACAGGTGCACCTTGTGCTGATGACAATAAAAGGCCACTTTAAAATGTGCAGTTTTGTCACACAACACAATGCCACAGATGTCTCAAGTTTTGAGGGATTGTGCAATTGGCATGCTGATTGCAGGAATGTCCACGAGAACTGTTGCCAGAGAATTTAATGTTAATTTCTCGACCATAAGCTGCCTCCAACGTCGTTTTTAGAGAATTTGGTAGTACGTCCAACCGGCCTCACAACCGCAAACGCAATCTATACACACGTGCACATGGATGTATTGTAAATATGTGGTGGTGGAGTGGTGGACTGAGGGAACAAACTGAATGTGTTGGGTAAGGTGTTATGAAATGTAATGTCATGTAATATTTTGAAATGTATCTAACTGTCTTATGTTGCTGGACCCCAGGAAGAGTAGCTGCTGCCTTGGCAGCAGCTAATAGAATCCATCATAAATACAAATACAAATGTATTTGATGTATTATACTGCCATTGTAGAATGGTAACGCACAATTAATACCTATGGTACCATATGATAATGTTTGGTACCATTTATCATAATTGTGCATTACCATGGTATAATGTATAATGCAGATAAAAAAAAACATGGAATTATTTAGGTGAATGGCATTACCATCATACTTCAAAGCTAAAACCATGGTACATTTCCATGATTCAGATCTATACCATGGTATAAATGATGCAATATTATGGTAATATTTAGGTACAATGGCAGTACCACGGTAGTACCATTATACTTCAAGGCTAAAACCATGGTACATTTTCATTATTCAGATTACACCATGGTATAAGTGAAAGTACCATAGTAGTGCCATGGTACATTCTTGTAAGGGTTTTATAGGGAAAAACTCATTCTGATTGGCTGGGCCTGGCTCCCCAGTGGGTGGGCCCATGCCCTCCAAGGCCCACTCATGGCTGCACCCCTGCCCAGTCATGTGAAATCCATAGATTAGGGTTTAATGAATTTATTTCAATTACTGATTTATATGAACTCTAACTCAGTAAACATTTTGAAATTGTTGCATGTTGCGTTTATATTTTTCTTCAGTATAGTTTAAAGGATTATATTGTTTGTTAGAACCAAACTGTCTTCAGTTTGTGAGTAGGCTTACTAACAGCAGAGGTGGAGGACGGGAGAGAGAGTGTCAGTGAAAGGGGTGAGCTTGCAGTTGAGTTGAGGGCCATGTATCCACATAAATACATGAGGAGAGAGAGAACTGAAGAGGGCTAGAGGGAGGGAAAGAGGAAGAGTGGCGGAAAAGGAATAGCAGGAGGACGAAATAAAAAAGGAGCGGCAGAGAGGGGGAGAGGAATAAATAGAAAGGGGTAGAGAGGGAGAAATAGGAAAAAAGGGCGAGCATGGATATGAAATGGGCTTCTTGGCCAGCCTCCTCCATATTCATGTGTTTCCTTGTGGAAACGATGCATGGGCTATTGTGGGAAAGAGGGAATGAGGGAGAGATAGAGAGAGGGAAAGAAGAAAATAAGGAGATAGGGTATGAGGGAGAAGGGGGAAGGGGAGAGAGGGGGAAGGGAGTGAGAGGGTACAAGGCTCTGGTGATTTCTGGCCGGTCCCCAAGGGCCTGAGGCCGCAGAGCAGGTGGAGGGAGAGAAGGGAAGTGTGTGAGTGTGTGTGTCCGTACGCAGGTACAGGGATGCCCCTTGGGCTTTTGTAAGCCCCCACCCCAACTCCATTAATCTGTGTGTGTGTGTGTGCGTGTGCTTGTATGCATGCATGCACATGCGTGTGCTTGTGTGTGCATTCACAAGCTTATGAAAGTGTGTGTTCCTATGCCTCATTTCCATACGAGATGCTCTCTACAGTTGAGGGCTTGTTATGTTTTTTCTGCATCTTGTTGTTATGGTCCTGTTTCCTTTGAGAGACTCAGAGCCAGAGGAATGTACAGCCTCTGTCCTGTACAAAGAGTGTTTTGTGGAAAGCCCCCATTACAGGTGACACACACTCAAACGCAGACACTCACACATGCAGGAACGCCACCCCCCCCAGTCTTTCACACAGGCTGGGATGGCAGGGTTACACGCTGCCGCTTTGCCACAGCTCTCAGGAAATATTATTACTACTACATCTAGTATTACTACTTCCATAAATACGGCTATTATTATAATGGTACGTGTAGGGGTAGAGTAGTAGTAATGATAACACTTTAGAATAAGGTTCCATTTGTAAAGGGTTTATAAAGGTTTTGTAATTACGTTATTAACGGTTATTTAATCATATGTAAATGCATCTGCTTAATGACTAAAATGTAAAAAATATATAAACCATTAATAAATGGGTTATAACAAATTGGTCAAAATAGTGCGATAGCCAGTCAGTGCTTGACAAATAGTGAGCCACTATTTACCTCCAGCTAATATTGAACCCTTTTGTATCATCATGCAACCTTATTTTCAATGGTTGCACAGTTAAACAATAGTTATTTTCTCACTTTTGGGTGTGATGCATTGTTGCTCTGTCCAAGGAACAGAAATGGTTGGTTTTCAGACCAATAGTCAACTCCCATGATGTGCCCCACATTTGAAACCCTGATGATGAATTGGTACACTTATTTATTCCAGGAATGAAGGCTTCATCTGAAGATCTCAAGTCATATTATTGGTGTGGTTTGCTGGCTTCGGAGAAATTCCCTCGACTTTGTGAGATCTGCCCAATCTTTGAAACACGCTTGAAATAAAGATGACCTGGAACGTTCCCAGAATTTTGTGTTGACACTGACATCAGGTGACAGTGCGTCGTGAAGAATCAGGATGAACGTGGCGATGAGAAGTATGCAAAGGCCAGACAGAAGAGATTGCGCAAAATAAACATCGTTCACAAGATAAAAATGTTGACAGGGGAGCGAGGCTAAATTGTCTATGCAATTTGTTGCACTTTTGGATACCGAAGTTCTGCTGGATGAGTTCGCACTCTAGCTAACATTTGCTAGCACATTTGACTGTCCTACCTAGCTAGCTAGGAAACCTGCTAGACGATTAAGCACAAGATCATCTTTGGCATTATATAGCTTGTTAGCTAGCTAAGTAGATCATGTTTGCTGGCTAGTTAGCTTCACTAGCTAGCTAGAAAACATCGATGTGACCGAATTCCCATGGAATTTGTTTAGCTAACGTTTTTGGATTAGCACCCTAGCTAACTAGTTATCTAACCTTTGAACTAAGTTGCTGTCTCTAGCTTAGTAGCTGGCAAGTTAGATAGCTAGCATCCTTTGTCAGCACACTAGTGGTTCCAATTTTACAACTAACTTACCAGCTATCTAACTAGCTAGTGTATTAGCAAAACATATATATAATTAGCTAACCCCTTTAATCTGTGGTAGCTAGCTATTAGTGTTAGCAAGTAATGTTAAACACTAGCTAGCTATTATTATTATTATTATTATTATTATTATTATTATTATTATTATTATTATTATTATTAGCTAGTAGTGGATAACAACTAGCTAAGCCTAAACGGTATAAATCATGATAATGATGATAGAGTTACGTGTGGCTAGAATGTCTATGCTAAATTGTCATACATTCCTTTTCTTTCCCACAGATTCACATAAGGTCTCAGGATGAGAAAATGCTTAACCAGAAAGAAACAGATGATGACACAGAAGGGGACCATGAGACCCTATGTTTTATTTCAAATAGTTAATCTGTTGTCAATTTCTATTCTGACTTGTAATATTAAAAAGGAGAGAAAGAGACACCCCCTGTTTATCTGAATTAGCTAGGCTACTCACTATACCAATTAGGGGTGTAACGATCCATCTACTACATCGATGTATCGATTTATATTCCTATGATCCAACTACATCGACCTGTGCTCGGCGAGTTGGCCTGTTGGACAACATATATCGATCTAACATCGTTTTAAAATGTAATAAATCGATTGTATCGATACTAGGAAATAACCCATTGGATTTAAGCACGTCAGACTTTATATGGATGTTTTTTCTTAGCACTTTTAATGATAAAGGCTTTAAACATCTAAATGAGCCAATATCGTCCTTGAATCGTATCGACAACCACGAATCGTGATACAAATCGAATCGTTGTTAAAACGAATCGTTACACCCCTAATACCAATGATATGCTACAGATTTGAGTCACTGCAATTAAAATTGTTTTCCCAATGTATCCTTCTACTAAATTGCATGTTTGAGGGGGTTATATGCTGTTATAAATGTTTGCAACTCAATAAATGGTCAGTAGGTTTCCACTTTCTTTAAAGGTATATTTTCAGCAGTTATACAGTACATGTTGGTACAGTGAGGGAAAAACGTATTTGATCCCCTGCTGATTTTGTATGTTTGCCCACTGACAAAGAAATTATCAGTCTATAATTTTAATGGTAGGATTATTTGAACAGTGAGAGACAGAATAACAACAACAAAATCCAGAAAAACGCATGTGAAAAATGTTATACATTGATTTGCATTTTAATGAGGGAAATAGGTATTTGACCCCCTCTCAATCAGAAAGATTTCTGGCTCCCAGGTGTATTTTATACAGGTAACGAGCTGAGATTAGGAGCACACTCTTAAAGGGAGTGCTCCTAATCTCAGTTTGTTACCTGTATAAAAGACACCTGTCACAGAAGCAATCAGATTCCAAACTCTCCACCATGGCCAAGACCAAAGAGCTCTCCAAGGATGTCAGGGACAAGATTGTAGACCTACACAAGGCCGGAATGGGCTACAAGACCATCGCCAAGCAGCTTGGTGAGAAGGTGACAACAGTTGGTGCGATTATTCGCAAATGGAATAAACACAAAATAACTGTCAATCTCCCTCTGCCTGGGGCTCCATGCAAGATCTCACCTCGTGGAGTTGCAATGATCATGAGAACGGTGATGAATCAGCCCAGAACTACACGGGAGGATCTTGTCAATGATCTCAAGGCAGCTGGGACCATAGTCACCAAGAAAACAATTGGTAACACATTACGCTGTGAAGGACAGAAATCCTGCAGCGCCCGCAAGGTCCCCCTGCTCAAGAAAGCACATATACAGGGCCGTTTGAAGTTTGCCAATGAACATCTGAATGATTCAGAGGAGAACTGGGTGAAAGTGTTGTGGTCAGATGAGACCAAAATCGAGCTCTTTGGCATCAACTCAACTCGCCGTGTTTGGAGGATGAGGAATGCTGCCTATCACCCCAAGAACACCATCCCCACCGTCAAACATGGAGGTGGAAACATTATGCTTTGGGGGTGTTTTTACGCTAAGGGGACAGGACAACTTCACCGCATCAAAGGGACGATGGACGGGGCCATGTACCGTCAAATCTTGGGTGAGAACCTCCTTCCCTCAGCCAGGGCATTGAAAATGGGTCGTGGATGGGTATTCCAGCATGACAATGACCCAAAACACATGGCCAAGGCAACAAAGGAGTGGCTCAAGAAGAAGCACATTAAGGTCCTGGAGTGGCCTAGCCAGTCTCCAGACCTTAATCCCATAGAAAATCTGTGGAGGGAGCTGAAGGTTCGAGTTGCCAAACGTCAGCCTCGAAACCTTAATGATTTGGAGAAGATCTGCAAAGAGGAGTGGAACAAAATCCCTCCTGAGATGTGTGCAAACCTGGTGGCCAACTACAAGAAATGTCTGACCTCTGTGATTGCCAACAAGGGTTTTGCCACCAAGTACTAAGTCATGTTTTGAAGAGGGGTCAAATACTTATTTCCCTCATTAAAATGCAAATCAATTTATAAAAATTTTTACATACGTTTTTCTGGATTTTGTTGTTGTTATTCTGTCTCTCACTGTTCAAATAAACCTACCATTAAAATTATAGACTGATCATGTTTTTGTCAGTGGGCAAACGTACAAAATCAGCAGGGGATCAAATACTCAGTGGATTGCCACTTTAAAATAAGGTATCATTTTATCAGTTATACATGTGGGTAGGTAGCTTAGTGGTTAAGAGCGTTGTACCAGTAACCGAAAGGTCGCTGGTTCTAATCCCCAAGCCGACTAGGTGAAAAATCTGTCGATGTGCCCTTGAGCAAGGCACTTAACCCTAATTGCTCCTGTAAGTCGCTCTGGATAAGAGTGTCTGCTAAATGACCAATTTTTTTTTTTTTTTTTTTTTTAATCATTTATAGATGATTTGACAGTTCACTCAGAGCTTAGACATACTTATAGGCAGTATTGGGTACTCATCACTACACACATGAGAGAAGATTCAACACTGTTAAACGTGTTCAATCAATGAATTGTTGGTATGAAGACCAAAACATTCAACATTGTGAGAGGATACCTCCTCCACTGTTTCACCAACCAAAGGTATTATGGTTACCATTTTACACCAGAGCGTTCACCATACTTGGACTATCACAGAGAAGTGGTAATTGTGTTGATATAATCTGGTAAGAATGATGATTGAATACTGTCCTGGATGTAAATTTGGACAGGGCATCAGGGTTTCAAAGGTGGGTCAAGACACATCATGAAAACCAACCTATTCTCTTCCTGGGACAGAGCACCAATGCATCACACCCAAAGAGAGAAAATGGCTATTGTTCAACTGTGCAACTATTGAAAATAAGGTTGCATGATGATACATAAGGGTTAATCTTATAAGCATTTGTAAGTGCATTTATAAATGGTTAATAACTGGAGGTAAATATTGGCAAACACTGACCAGTTATTGCACTATTTTGACCAATGCGATATAACCGTTTATTAATGGTTTATAATGCATTTACAAATTATTATATAATTATTGATTATAACCCTTTTATAAACGGAACCTTATTGTAAAGTGTTACCATAGTAATTGTATAAATACAGGATTGTCTTCATACTGTCTTTAGTCAGTAAAAATGCTAATGTTGTAAAAGACGTGCTACTGTAACACAAGTGGCTAGGTAAGCCTCGCTTGTGTGAAGAGTAGTGGTGGGCACCAATATCGACAATTCATTTGATATCAATATGAGCAAGGCATGATATCGGTTTATCCTTGCTGTTAACCCACACTATTATGTAAAATACCATATATGACTGTTCCTGCAGGCACAAAACCCTCTCAGAGGCTCTCAACTTATCATACTTAACTGCCTGCAGATTGGTGCTCTGCTACCCGACCCGAGCCCGATGGCCCCCGACGTTATACATCGGTTAGGGCCTGGTAGGGTCTGTTTTTTAATCAATAACTAGAGTAGGGGTAGGGCTCGGGTATCACTAAATTGATCACTAACATTTTAAAGATGAGCCATGTGCTTCTGCTCTGCTGCGCAGTACAGTCATATCTGATTATGATCATAACATGGTGTTAGAAGTGCTTAAACCTCGTCAAATATAAAACAGGAAAGATTATTTTTTAAAAGATGATAAAGTTATTTGTGTTTTGTTGGAGTTTAGCGTGACCAAAAGTAGCTAACAGCTAACTTCTCTCATTTCAAATCAAATCAAATCAAATTGTATTGGTCACATGCGCCGAATACAACAGGTGCAGACATTACAGTGAAATACTTACTTACAGCCCTTAACCAACAGTGCATTTATTTTAAACAAAAAAAGTAAAAATAAAACAACAACAAAAAAAAGTGTTGAGAAAAAAAAGAGCAGAAGTAAAATAAAGTGACAGTAGGGAGGCTATATATACAGGGGGGTACCGTTGCAGAGTCAATGTGCGGGGGCACCGGCTAGTTGAGGTAGTTGAGGTAATATGTACATGTGGGTAGAGTTAAAGTGACTATGCATAAATACTTAACAGAGTAGCAGCAGCGTAAAAAGGATGGGGTGGGGGGGCAGTGCAAATAGTCCGGGTAGCCATGATTAGCTGTTCAGGAGTCTTATGGCTTGGGGGTAGAAGCTGTTGAGAAGTCTTTTGGACCTAGACTTGGCACTCCGGTACCGCTTGCCGTGCGGTAGCAGAGAGAACAGTCTATGACTAGGGTGGCTGGAGTCTTTGACAATTGTGAGGGCCTTCCTCTGACACCGCCTGGTATAGAGGTCCTGGATGGCAGGAAGCTTTGCCCCAGTGATGTACTGGGCCGTACGCACTACCCTCTGTAGTGCCTTGCGGTCGGAGGCCAAGCAGTTGCCATACCAGGCGGTGATGCAACCAGTCAGGATGCTCTCGATGGTGCAGCTGTAGAATTTTTTGAGGATCTGAGGACCCATGCCAAATCTTTTTAGTCTCCTGAGGGGGAATAGGCTTTGTCGTGCCCTCTTCACGACTGTCTTGGTGTGTTTGGACCATGATAGTTCGTTGGTGATGTGGACACCAAGGAACTTGAAGCTCTCAACCTGTTCCACTACAGCCCTGTCGATGAGAATGGGGGCGTGCTCAGTCCTCTTTTTTTTCCTGTAGTCCACAATCATCTCCTTTGTCTTGGTCACGTTGAGGGAGAGGTTGTTGTCCTGGCACCACACGGCCAGATCTCTGACCTCCTCCCTATAGGCTGTCTCATCGTTGTCGGTGATCAGGCCTACCACTGTTGTGTCGTCGGCAAACTTAATGATGGTGTTGGAGTCGTGCCTGGCCATGCAGTCATGGGTGAACAGAGAGTACAGGAGGGGACTGAGCACGCACCCCTGAGGGGCCCCCGTGTTGAGGATCAGTGTGGCAGATGTGTTGTTACCTACACTTCTCTTTGTTCGTTGAGCAGAGCCAGAGATACTTTTGAGGAAATAGGAAACTCCATTGGAATCGTATTAACGACCATTGTGTACGCTGCCCATGCTATGTCAATGGGTCGCGCGGTGCATTCTGGCCGGATTCTGGGACAAGGCGAGCTCTCCTTCAAGGAGTGAATGGGAGTCAGTTGGGCGCTAGCTCAAAAACCCAACATTAGCATGAATTCCGTCAACAAGAAATACAACATTACAAGATTTTCCAAGATGTGAGATATTTTAACATGCTATTTGTAATATTGTATAGCTTTGGAATAGTGACATTACGTACTTTCAAGGAAAATAGGAACATTTCTTGACTCATACCCTGACTTTGAAAAGGGATTGCATGACGATTAGCTTAGCAACCGCGTGTCGCAGCGTGACAACGTGAACGCGATTGGTCAACAGTCTGCTGGGTGGGGCATTATACGTTCCTCCATTCATTGCCCATTGGGGTTCCTTTCTCCTGCTTTCTCTAATATCTCTGGCAGAGCAGCCCAAGTGGAGCCGTTGCTATGGATACACAAACTCAGAGCTGCCATGAGCAGAGTGCATGCAGAGCGAGCTGCCTGTGCGTAGGTATTGATCGAATGACAGACAGAGAGGAGCAGCAAATGGATTAACTAAAGGAGGAAGTTCTTTCTAATTTTGGGTTTCGGGCAGGGCCGGGCCTTAAATTTGACAAAAGCAATCGGGCCTGGGTAGGATAGGGCCTGAACCTCGCGGGCATGGGTAGGGCTCGGAATGAAAATTCATGCCCGTGCAGGTCTCTACTGTGGATGGGCCATCAACAGGCTTCCCATTGTATTCAAACTAGTTGGGTAGGTCAGGACCCAGAACATTCACAACTTGCCCAATGGGCAATCAGCAAGCAGTGTTATTCATTAAGTTGCAATGTTATTTATTCAAACCAATACGATATTGGTTTGAAAAGTACAACTGATATGGATATAGATTTTTCATATCGGTGCCCATCACTAGTGAAAAGTAATATTGCCTTAGATTATCAGAATCTTGTCTCACATATGACCCGGGTGTAATCTAGTTCGTCACAGCTACAGAGCATTCGGAAAGTAATCAGACCCCTTGACTTTTTCCACATTTTGTTACGTTACTTATTCTATTTTAATTTTTTTTATCCCTCATCAATCTACACACAATACCCCATAATGACAAAGCAAAAACCGTTTTTTAAATTATTTTTTGCAAATGTATACAAAATAAAAAACTGAAATATCACATTTACAGTACTTTGCCGAAGCACCTTTGGCAGCTATTACAGCCTCGAGTCTTCTTGGGTATGACGGTACAAGCTTGGCACATCTGTATTTGGGGAGTTTCTCCCATTCTTCTCTGCAGATCCTCTCAAGCTCTGTCAGGTTGGATGGGGAGCGTTGCTGCACAGCTATTTTCAGGTTTCTCCAGAGATGTTCGATCGGGTTCAAGTCCGGGCTCTGGCTGGGCCGCTCAAGGACATTCAGAGACTTGTCTCGAAGCCACTCCTGCGTTGTCTTGGCTGTGTGTTTTGGGTCGTTGTCCTCTTGGAAGGTGAACCTTCGAACCAGTCTGAGGTCCTGAGCGCTCTGGAGCAGGTTTTCATCAAGGATCTCTCTGTATTTTGCTCTGTTCATTTTTTCCTCGATCCTGACTAGTATCCCAGTCCCTGCCGCTGAAAAACATCCCCACAGCATGATGCTGCCAACACCGTGCTTCACCGTAGGGATGGTGCCAGGTTTCCTCCAGACGTGACGCTTGGCATTCAGGCCAAAGAATTCAATCTTGATTTCATCAGACCAGAGAATCTTGTTTCTCATGGTCTGAGAGTCTTTAAGTGCCTTTTGGCACTCTAAGCGGGCTGTCATGTGCCTTTTATTGAGGAGTGGCTTCTGTCTGGCCACTCTACCATAAAGGCCTGATTGGTGGAGTGCTGCAGATATGGTTGTCCTTCCGGAAAGTTCACCCATCTCACAGAGGAACTCTAAAGCTCTGTCCATTGTGTTCTTGGTCACCTCCCTGACCAAGGCCCTACTCCCCCGATTGCTCAGTTTGGCCGGACGGCCAGCTCTAGGAAGAGTCTTGGTGGTTCCAAACTTCTTCCATTTAAGAATGATGGAGACCTTTGTGTTTTTGGGGACCATCCATGCTGCAGACATTTTTTGGTACACTTCCCCAGATCTAGACACAATCCTGTCTCGGAGCTCTACGGACAATTCCTTTGACCTCATGGCTTGCTTTTTGCTCTGACATGCATTGTCAACTGTGAGACCTTTTATAGACAGGTGCATGCCTTTCCAAATCATGTCCAATCAATTGAATTTACCACAGGTGGACTCCAATCAAGTTGTAGAAACAGCTCAAGGATGATCAATGGAAACAGAATGCACCTGAGCTCAATTTCGAGTCTCATAGCAAAGGGTCTGAATACTTATGTAAAGGCCCCGTGTAGCTCAGTTGGTAGAGCATGGCGTTTGCAACGCCAGGGTTGTAGGTTCATTTCCCATGGGGGGCCAGTATGATTTTTTTTTATGTATGCACTCACTAACTGTAAGTCGCTCTGGATATGAGCGTCTGCTAAATGACTAAAATGTAATGTAAATGTAAATAAGGTATTTCTGTTAATTCTGTTTAATACATTTGCAAAAATGTCTAAAAACCTGTTTTTGCTTTGTCATTTTGGGGTATTGTGTGTAGATTGCTGAGGAAAATAAAATGTTTAATCAATTTTAGCATAAGGCTGTAACGTAACAAAATCTGGAAAAAGTAAAGGGGTCTGACTACTTTCCGAAGGCACTGTATTACTACTCGAACGTCCACTGCAGGTAGGCAAAACTAGCAATTGTGATTGTTTTTATCTGTGCATTTTGTGATAAAAGCACCACATTTGGCACATATGTAGATTTATGTACCCTGAAAAGATTCAGATATAGAGCCACCCCAGATTTTGCCCCTGAGGGGCGTGTCAGCCACCTTTCAAAATGGTTGTCAGCGGCACCATTATTCAGAAGGACTAATTGAAAGACAAGCTCCGGAACTTTAGCGACTAGTTAGTATTTTTTAAACCTCCCGCTTTGGGATGGATGTGTCAATGTGTAGTTCATACATGCATAATATATGAGCAGAATTACTGTAATACCTCAATTAGCCATGGAATCCCTAGTTTGAAAGTGACTGTTTACTGGAAGCTGTGCGGCGCCATTTTCTCTACATTTCCCCCCACGTTGGCCAGCCCCCTAGCAATGGGTTTTAGCCAATGAGCTTCAACTAGGTTTGGGCGGTATACCACATATACCGTATACCGGGGTATTTGGAAATAGCCACACACAATGATTTGATAAAATATTGAATTTGGCCTTTACTACTCTATCCCATAGAAACACATTGAATAACACATTCATAAATGGCAAAAAATACAGTCCAAAACATTACCATAAAGAATAAGGTTTGGAAGTGTTTGTCCTATATCTATGAGATGCTCAGTAAATATGTTTGATTTTCTTACACATATTTAACGCCTTATTTTTGTTGGCACAAAACTACCTCCATACTTCCATTCGTTTGTATGGCTTACCTTCAGATGAGTCCCGTGACACTTGTGGGGAACACCATCGTGTTCGTGGGAGTCTCCCCTTTTCATAGTGGGTTCATATTAGTTTGTAGCTCAAACGGTTCGGACCCTACAGACAGAAGTTGGCACATCAGCCTTACCGACTTCAGACGAGTCCTGTGGGGCTTGTAGAGCAAAACGGAGAACAACATTGTGTTCGTGAGAGTCTCATCTTTCAATAGAGTGGTCATAGAGTGGGACGCTACAGACGTTTTTGTGAGAAGACCAATTTTCGGGATATCTCCTGGCCTGAAAAACAGCGCTGTAGCTCTGTCACTTTAACCGCAGATGTGGAAGGGTGACATAGGCGGATGTGGAGGCTTGAGACACAGCCCATGCAAAGAACAGATATATCTAGCTTAAACTGATGGATTTTGATTAGATACACTCTTAAGGATTAATGTTGTAAATTGTGACTCGTTTCAGGAAACTAGGCGTATGTCCTTGGTCACTACTTCACAGGAGAGCCATTTGAACGTAAACTCTTTTTAAAAATCTAAATGTGCCTTCATAAAAAAACGTGTATGCCATCTGTAAATACGAATACAATTGTTAAATTACGAGCCTAGTTGGTTTAGCCACAGAAAAAGACAGCAACCTTCCCGCTAGCCATGATTGGCTGAGATAATGAGTGGGCTGGACATGCCGAGAGATGAGTTCGGATTGGTTTGCCATATAGCATGCTTCTGTCTATTTGAGCTGGTCAGTATGTGTAGGTAATCCTGTCTAGCGTGGCTTTTTTTTAAAATGTATTGCGTAGTAAAACTGCATAAGTGTTGCTCTCCACTTTCTGGAGGACCAAGTTTTGAAATCAGTGGAATTAGAGTATGATAGCTAAGGAGACGGAGAAAACACCTGTCTCCGGATTACATCTTCAATTACATTCACAAGAGAGTGAACATCTTTTGCAAATGAGGCCTGAACACTTGCTGTCTGATCATGGTGATACGTCCACTTGCTTCATCCAATGTACACCCCCTGGACAGGACTAGTCTAACGCAGGGCCTTTGTCATTTATCGTTAGTTTGTTGTTAATTTGATATTCATTAGCTAGCTGGCTAATGTCAGGAGCCATATTTAGAGGTGAAATATGGCTCTTGACATTAGTCAGCTAGTTAAAACATTTGTGGGTCCGATTTGTAGAAATATTAAGATTAGTCAATCAGTTTACACCTCCAGGTGTGAACTACACTCACCTTTAAGTCTAAAATAATGAGGGGTTTGGAAAATAGTGGTACCATTGGTGGCCATTTTGAAATATGGCTGCCATGCTCCCCAGGGGCCAAATCAAATCTTGGGTGGCTCCATATCTACATCTTCTCAGGGTCCATACACCTACCTCTGTTTCAAATGTGGTGCCTTTATCTCAAAACAGTCCTTCTGAATTGTGAAATAATGATACAGTTAACAGCCATTTTGAAAAATGGCTGCCACGGCCCCCTAGGGGACAGATCTGGGTTGGCTCCATATCTAAATATCTTCAGGGTACATCAATCTACCTCCGTGCCAAAAGTGTTGCTTTTATCACAAAATGTTCCAGATTTTTCAGTTTCGGCGCCCCACTACTGGCATTTATATAATGTAAAAGTATCAGTACCTACAAAAGCCCCTTCAAAATCTGTAATCTAAACAGAATTACAACCTGAAACCATCCTTCATCCTCTGTTGTAAAATCTGTCTGATTCATAGCGTCCTAAATTATATCATAATCATGGAATCACTTTGTGATGAAGTCAGAATGTAAACATCCTCCTCCTCTCTCTTGCTGGATGCCTCTGTGCTCCGAGTGTTTCCACTGTAAATCTTCTCTTCTCTGTCTTCTCTCCTCTTCTCCTCTCATCCCAAGATCCCCAATTCTCTCTTTCCCCACAGGTGTATTTTCTGGATGTTTTTGAGTTGCTGTAATTTTTGGAGTACAGTAGGCTTCTCAATTTTTCCTTTAGGTAGCTAACTTCTGAAGTTACTTTTGTGCTAGTAATATCAAGCAAATCTTCTGAAGTTGTCACGATCGTTGAGAGACGGGTCAGACCAAGGTGCAGCGTGAAAAGCGTACATGTTTATTTAACTCAATAAACATAAACAAAACAAGAAACAACGTAATGTGAAGTCCTCAGGCTAAACACATACAAGCCTAACACAGAACAAGATCCCACAACTAAGGTAGGCAAACAGGCTACTTAAGTATGATCCCCAATCAGAGACAACGAGCGACAGCTGCCTCTGATTGGGAATCACACCCGGCCAAACCTAGAAATACACATCTAGAATCTAAACATAGAAATACTAACATAGATCCTCACGCCCTGACCAAACCAACTAAAGACAACCGGCCTCTCAAGGCCAGGGCGTGACAGTACCCCCCCCCCCCCCTTAAAGGTGCGTACTAACCTGACTCATTAGGGGAGGGTCCGGGTGGGCATTCAGCTTCGGAGGCGGATCCGGCTCCGGGCGTGACGACCTCTCCCTCTCTGCCTCCCCGTTGCACCCCTGGTCTGGTCTGGACCTCGGCGCGATGCTTCCCCTCTCCTTCCTCCCACGATGCACCAAGCCCTGTCTGGACCCTGGTGTGGGAGACCCCGAACCTGGAGAGGGGCTGACGTCTGGGCCTGGATCGGCAATCCTCCCGCGATGCACCAAGCCCTGTCTGGACCCTGGAGAGGGGCTGACTTCTGGGTCTGAAGTGGAGTCGCTGACCGGAGCTGAACTGGATCCCGGTGGAGCGGACTTCTCTGACCCCGGAGTGGAGGAGCTGACCGGTGCTGGATCAGGCACCGGTGGAACGGGCACGGGCCGTGCCGGACTGGGAACACGCAACACTGGTCTGGTGCGAGGAGCAGGAACGAGCTGGGCCAGACTGGAGACACGCACCTCAGGTCTGGTGCGAGGAGCAGGCACGGGCCAGACTGGGGACACGCACCACTGGTCTGGTGCGAGGAGCAGGCATGGGCTGTACCGGACTGGGAACACGCACCACTGGCTTGGTGCGAGGTGCAGGCACGGGCCGGGCCGGACTGGAGACACACACCACTGGTCTGGTGCGAGGAGCAGGAACGGGCCAGACTGGGGACTTGGGCTTCCTCTTCGGCCGGCATCGTTGATGTCACCGTTGATCCTGTCCTACCCGGGCTTCCTCCTTTAATGCCTTACCATAACAGACGGCCTCCTCCTCTGTTATTTTCCCCCAACCGAGGAGAACATCTACCAACGTAGCCTCCCGTTGAGTACCAGGCGTTTGCTCCTTCTGGGAATGCTGCTTGATCCTTTTGTGGTGGGATGTTCTGTCACGATCATTGAGAGACGGGTCAGACCAAGGTGCAGCGTGAAAAGCATACATGTTTATTTAACTCAATAAACATAAACAAAACAAGAAACAACGTAACGTGAAGTCCTCAGGCTAAACACATACAAGCCTAACACGGAACAAGATCCCACAAGTAAGGTAGGCAAACAGGCTACTTAAGTATGATCCCCAATCAGAGACAACGAGCGACAGCTGCCTCTGATTGGGAATCACACCCGGCCAAACCTAGAAATACACATCTAGAATCTAAACATAGAAATACTAACATAGATCCTCACGCCCTGACCAAACCAACTAAAGACAACCGGCCTCTCAAGGCCAGGGTGTGACAGAAGTTGAGAACAAAATTCGTAGTATTGCAAACAAGAAGAATGATATTGAAAGCAAAACATAAACTTCAAAAGTATTGAGAGCCCAAAAATATATATTGCAAGGAAATCATTTAAAAATGCGAGAACAAATGAGTTATAAATGAATGCAGGAAAAAATTAAATCAATGATAAGGCGATTGCGAACTTTGCTTGCAATTTTCCCTATCTTTGGTTATATTACCCTGGCTTTTGCTTTTGCTGGCTTTTTTGCTGTTGCAAGTTTTTTGTGATATTTGTTCCAGCAGCATAGCACGCTGCATTCCACTGCTGGTTTGCCTCTGAAGCTAACCAAGGTTGGTCCCTGGATGGGAGACCAGATGTTCTTGGAAGTGGTGTTGGAGGGCCAGTTGGGGGCACTCTTCCCTCTGGTCTTAAGATCAGCTAGTACCCCTATGTGGGGTGCTAGCTGATGTGTGGTGAGTGTTCTGGCATCAACCAAGTGGGTGCCACACATTGGTGTGTGCTGTGCATCACCCAAGTGGGTGCCACATGTTAGTGGTGGATAAGGTTACTATGTAGAAAATTGCTTTGAGTGTGTAAGTAGAAAGGCACCATATCAATCCATGTAGGTGGGGTTTAGATGGCAGCGTAGATTATGCATCTCTGTTGGTCAACCAGTTTTGTAGCGATAGTTAAGCTTTATGTTACGATAAGTGAGAGTCAGTTTAACATCCCATCCAAAAGACCAGAAGGAAGAGTGCCCCCTACTGTCACACCTACAACCTTTCTAGCAACCTTTCTAGCAATCTGATCTCCCATCCAGGGACTGACCAGGACCAACCTTGCTTAGTTTTAGAAACAAACCAGCAGTGGGATGCAGGGTGCTATGCTACTGGAATGCATGTGCTAACTTGCAACTGAAAAAGAAAGTCAGCAAAAGCAAACACCAGGGAAACGTAAACAAAGATAAGAGAAATAGCAGGCACATTCCTTATTTTTTATTTTATTTATTTCACCTTTATTTAACCAGGTAAGCCAGTTGAGAACAAGTTCTCATTTACAACTGCGACCTGGCCAAGATAAAGCAAAGCAGTGCGATAAAAACAACAACACAGAGTTACATATGGGGTAAAAAAAACAAAGTAAAAAAATACAACAGAAAATATATATACAGTGTGTGCAAATGTAGCAAGTTATGGAGGTAAGGCAATAAATAGGCTATAGTGCAAAATAATTACAATTAGTATTAACACTGGAATGCTAGATGTGCAAGAGATTATGTGTAAATACAGATACTGGGGTGCAAAAGAGCAAAATAAATAACAATATAGGGATGAGGTAGTTGGGTGGGCTAATTTCAGATGGGCTGTGTACATGTGCAGTGATCGGTAAGGTGCTCTGACAACTGATGCTTAAAGTTAGTGAGGGAGATAAGAGTCTCCAGCTTCAGAGATTTTTGCAATTCGTTCCAGTCATTGGCAGCAGAGAACTGGAAGGAATGGCGGCCAAAGGAGGTGTTGGCTTTGGGAATGACCAGTGAGATATACCTGCTGGAGCGCAGACTACGGGTGGGTGCTGCTATGGTGACCAATGAGCTAAGATAAGGCGGGGATTTGCCTAGCAGTGATTTATAGATGGCCTGGAGCCAGTGGGTTTGACGACGAACATGTAGTGAGGACCAGCCAACAAGAGCGTACAGGTCACAGTGGTGGGTAGTGTATGGGGCTTTGGAGACAAAACGGATGGCACTGTGATAGACTACATCCAATTTGCTGAGTAGAGTGTTGGAGGCTATTTTGTAAATGACATCGCCGAAGTCAAGGATCGGTAGGATAGTCAGTTTAACGAGGGCATGTTTGGCAGCATGAGTGAAGGAGGCTTTGTTGCGAAATAGGAAGCCGATTCTAGATTTAACTTTTGATTGGAGATTCTTAATGTGAGTCTGGAAGGAGAGTTTACAGTCTAACCAGACACCTAGGTATTTGTAGTTGTCCACATACTCTAGGTCAGACCCGTCGAGAGTGGTGATTCTAGTCGGGTGGGCGGGTGTCAGCAGCGTTCGATTGAAGAGCATGCATTTAGTTTTACTAGTGTTTAAGAGCAGTTGGAGGCTACTGAAGGAGTGTTGTATGGCATTGAAGCTCGTTTGGAGGTTTGTTAACACAGTGTCCAATGAAGGGCCAGATGTATACAAAATGGTGTCATCTGCGTAGAGGTGGATCTGAGAGTCACCAGCAGCAAGAGCGACATCATTGATATACACGGAGAAAAGAGTCGGCCCAAGAATTGAACCCTGTGGCACCCCCATAGAGACTGCAATAGCTCCAGACAACAGGCCCTCCGATTTGACACATTGAACTCTATCTGAGAAGTAGTTGGTGAACCAGGCGAGGCAGTCATTTGAGAAACCAAGGCTATTTAGTCTGCCAATAAGAATGCGGTGGTTGACAGAGTCGAAAGCCTTGGCCAGGTCGATGAAGACGGCTGCACAGTACTGTCTATTTTCGATCGCGGTTATAATATCGTTTAGGACCTTGAGCGTGGCTGAAGTGCACCCATGACCAGCTCGGAAACCGGATTGCATAGCGGAGAAGGTACGGTGGGATTCGAAATGGTCGGTGATCTGTTTGTTAACTTGGCTTTCAAATACTTTCGAAAGGCAGGGCAGGATGGAAATAGGTCTGTAACAGTTTGGATCTAGAGTGTCGCCCCCTTTGAAGAGGGGGATGACTGCGGCAGCTTTCCAATCTCTGGGGATCTCAGACGTTACGAAAGAGAGGTTGAACAGGCTAGTAATAGGGGTTGCGACAATTTCGGCGGCTAGTTTTAGAAAGAACGGGTCCAGATTGTCTAGCCCAGCTGATTTGTAGGGGTCCAGAATTTGCAGCTCTTTCAGAACATCAGCTGTCTGAATTTGTGTGAAGGAGAAGCGGGGGGGGGGGGGGGTGGGCATGGGCAAGTTGCAGCGGAGGGTGCAGAGTTGGTGGCCGGGGTAATGGTAGCCAGGTGGAAAGCATGGCCAGCCGTAGCAAAATGCTTGTTGAAATTCTTGATTATTGTAGATTTATCGGTGGTGATAGTGTTTCCTAGCCTCAGTGCAGTGGGCAGCTGGGAGGAAGTGCTCTTATTCTCCATGGACTTTACAGTGTCCCAAAACTTTTTGGAGTTAGTGCTACAGGATGCAAATTTCTGTTTGAAAAAGTTAGCCTTTGCTTTCCTGACTGCTTGTGTATATTGGTTCCTAACTTCCCTGAAAAGTTGCATATCGCGGGGGCTATTTGATGCTAATGCAGTACGCCACAGGATGTTTTTGTGCTGGTCAAGGGCAGTCAAGTCTGAGGAGAACCAGGGGCTATATCTGTTCTTAGTTCTGTATTTTTTGAATGGGGCATGTTTATTTAAGATTGAGAGGAAATTACTTTTAAAGAACAACCAGGCATCCTCTACTGACGGAATGAGATCTATATCCATCCAGGATACCTGGGCCAGGTCAATTATGAAGGCCTGCTCGCTAAAGTGTTTTAGGGAGCGTTTAACAGTGATGAGGGGTGGTCTTTTGACCACGGACCCGTTACGGACGCAGGCAATAAGGCAGTGATCGCTGAGATCCTGGTTGAAGACAGTGGAGGTGTATTTAGAGGGTAAGTTAGTCAGGATGATATCTATGAGGGTACCCATGTTTACGGATTTAGGGTTGTACCTGGTAGGTTCGTTGATAATTTGTGTGAGATTGAGGGCATCTAGTTTGGATTGTAGGATGGCCGGGGTGTTAAGCATATCCCAATTTAGGTCACCAAGCAGTACGAACTCTGAGGATAAATGGGGGGCAATCAATTCACATATGGTGTCCAGGGCACAGCTGGGGGCTGAGGGGGGTCTGTAGCAGTGAGAGACTTATTTCTGGAAAGGTGGATTTTTAGAAGTAGAAGCTCAAACTGTTTGGGCACAGACCTGGATAGTATGATAGAGCTCTGCAGGCTATCTCTACAGTAGATTGCAACTCCACCCCCTTTGGCAGTTATATCTAGACGGAAAATGTTATAGTTGGGGATGGACATTTCAGAATTTTTGGTGGCCTTCCTAAGCCAGGATTCAGACACTGCTAGAACATCAGGGTTGGCGGAGTGTGCTAACGCAGTGAATAACTCAAACTTAGGAAGTAGACTTCTGATATTTACGTGCAAGAAACCAATACTTTTGCGATTACAGAAGCCGTTTTTCCTATTTTGTTGCATTACAACCTGTAGTTTAAATGGATTTTTATTTGGATTTCATGTAATGGACATACACAAAATAGTCAAAATTTGTGAAGTGAAATGAAAAAAAGAAGTTTTTTCAAACAATTCTAAAAAATTAATAACGGAAAAGTGGTGCGTGCATATGTGTTCACCCCCTTTGCTATGAAGCCCCTAAATAAGATCTGGTGCAACCAATTACCTTCAGAAGTCACATAATTAGGTAAATAAAGTCCACCTGTGTGCAATAAGTGTCAAATGATCTGTCACATGATCTCAGTATATATACAGTGGGGGAAAAAAGTATTTAGTCAGCCACCAATTGTGCAAGTTCTCCCACTTAAAAAGATGAGAGAGGCCTGTAATTTTCATCATAGGTACACGTCAACTATGACAGACAAATTGAGATTTTTTTTTCAAGAAAATCACATTGTAGGATTTTTTATGAATTTATTTGCAAATTATGGTGGAAAATAAGTATTTTGTCACCTACAAACAAGCAAGATTTCTGGCACTCACAGACCTGTAACTTCTTCTTTAAGAGGCTCCTCTGTCCTCCACTCGTTACCTGTATTAATGGCACCTGTTTGAACTTGTTATCAGTATAAAAGACACCTGTGCAAATTATGGTGGAAAATAAGTATTTGGTCAATAACAAAAGTTTCTCAATACTTTGTTGTATACCCTTTGTTGGCAATGACACAGATCAAACGTTTTCTGTAAGTCTTCACAAGGTTTTCACACACTGTTGCTGGTATTTTGGCCCATTCCTCCATGCAGATCTCCTCTAGAGCAGTGATGTTTTGGGGCTGTCGCTGGGCAACACAGACTTTCAACTCCCTCCAAAGATCTTCTATGGGGTTGAGATCTGGAGACTGGCTAGGCCACTCCAGGACCTTGAAATGCTTCTTACGAAGCCACTCCTTCGTTGCCCGGGCGGTGTGTTTGGGATCATTGTCATGCTGAAAGACCCAGCCATGTTTCATCTTCAATGCCCTTGCTGATGGAAGGAGGTTTTCACTCAAAATCTCACGATACATGGCCGCATTCATTCTTTCCTTTACACGGATCAGTCGTCCTGGTCCCTTTGCAGAAAAACAGCCCCAAAGCATGATGTTTCCACCCCCATGCTTCACAGTAGGTATGGTGTTCTTTGGATGCAACTCAGCATTCTTTGTCCTCCAAACACGACGAGTTGAGTTTTTACCAAAAAGTTCTATTTTGGTTTCATCTGACCATATGACATTCTCCCAATCCTCTTCTGGATCATCCAAATGCACTCTAGCAAACTTCAGACGGGCCTGGACATGTACTGGCTTAAGCAGGGGTCACGTCTGGCACTGCAGGATTTGAGTCCCTGTCGGCGTAGTGTGTTACTTATGGTAGCCTTTGTTACTTTGGTCCCAGCTCTCTGCAGGTCATTCACTAGGTCCCCCCGCGTGGTTCTGGGATATTTGCTCACCAATCTTGTGATCATTTTGACCCCACGGGGTGAGATCTTGCGTGGAGCCCCAGATCGAGGGAGATTATCAGTGGTCTTGTATGTCTTCCATTTCCTAATAATTGCTCCCACAGTAATTTCTTCAAACCAAGCTGCTTACCTATTGCAGATTCAGTCTTCCCAGCCTGGTGCAGGTCTACAATTTTGTTTCTGGTGTCCTTTGACAGCTCTTTGGTCTTGGCCATAGTGGAGTTTGGAGTGTGACTGTTTGAGGTTGTGGACAGGTGTCTTTTATACTGATAACAAGTTCAAACAGGTGCCATTAATACAGGTAACGAGTGGAGGACAGAGGAGCCTCTTAAAGAAGAAGTTACAGGTCTGTGAGAGCCAGAAATCTTGCTTGTTTGTAGGTGACCAAATACTTATTTTCCACCATATTTTGCAAATAAATTCATTAAAAATCCTACAATGTGATTTTCTGGAGAAAACAAATCTCAATTTGTCTGTCTTGGTTGACGTGTACCTATGCTGAAAATTACAGGCCTCTCTCATCTTTTTAAGTGGGAGAACTTGCACAATTGGTGGCTGACTAAATATTTTTTTCCCCACTGTATACCTGTTCTTAAAGGCCCCAGAGTCTGCAACACCACTAAGCAAGCGGCACCATGAAGACCAAGGAGCTCTCCAAACAGGTCAGGGACAAAGTTGTGGAGAAGTACAGATCAGGGTTGGGTTATAAAAAAATATCTGAAACTTAGTCTTATTTCTTGTTTGTTTCACAATAAAAAATATTTTGCATCTTCAAAGTGGTAGGCATGTTGTGTAAATCAAATGATACAAACCCCCCAAAAATCTATTTTAATTCCAGGTTGTAAGGCAACAAGTGGGGTGAATACTTTCGCAATCCAATGTAACCTTTATTTAAGCAGGGAGTCATGCTGAGACCACAGTCTATTTTGCAGATGAGCCCTGTGAGGGAGGCATTTACTTTAATCGTGTTATCATAAAACATTTTTCAGTTGCTAGGTTTCCATCCAACTGGCAACAGATTTTCATGCGAATATTCTAGAAACATAAAAACAATATGTGCTTTTTCCCACCAGAGATGTGTTTCCATCAAATTGACTTGTGCAGATGAAAAGCTGTGCGTGATGACGTAGTGCACATAAAAATACTTTATTATTTTTATTTGTCAAACAGCAGCCAAGCATCGATGATCATGTCACCAGAATAAGACCCTCAATATTTATTGGAAAGGAGCATCAAGCTCATCACCTTGCACTTTCACCACCCTGTGAAGTTCATTATAATGTATTTAATCTGTAGCCTAATAAACTGCATGCTTCCCGATGAGTCGTAGTGGGAGGCTGTGCTTGATGACGTAGTACACATAAAAATACCTTTTGCAGTTAAATTCCCATGTACCAAAATAATTGAGTTAAATGGGTTTCCATCGCAATTTCAACTCTCTCACCAAATAAATTGCATTATATAGCGAGTGTGCCCAACCTGGTATTGGCACATGCGCTCTATCCAACATGTATAGCCTACATGATGAGATTACTTTGAACAAAAGAGCGAGATTATTTTTATTTGTCAAACAGCAGCCAAGCATCGATGGGGCGGCAGGTAGCTTAGTGGTTAAGAGCGTTGTGTGAGTAACCAAAAGGTCGCTGGTTCTAATCCCCAAGCTGACTAGGTGAAATATCTGTTGATGTGCCCTTGAGCAAGGCACTTAACCCTAATTGCTCCTGTAAGTCGCTCTGGATAAGAGCGTCTGCTAAATGACTAAAAATGTAAATCATGTCACCAGAATAAGACCCTCAATATTTATTGGAAAGGAGCATCAAGCTCATCACCTTGCACTTTCACCACCCTGTGAAGTTCATTATAATTTATTTAATCTGTAGCCTAATAAACTGCATGCTTCCCGATGAGTCGTAGTGGAAGGACCACACAACATGTTCACCTGGAGAAGATTGACCCCAAGAGACACGTGTTATGATGAGCCTCTGTTGGCTGTCATGGACAAAGTGGATTCTTTTTTATTCTGTAATAAAAAATAAAAAAAATGTAATTTAAAAAAACATTGTCCATGACAGGACTCCAAGTTTACTTCGATATGATGGTTATTATATCAATATTTGCGCATAAAAGAGTTTCCACCAACATTTCTCGCATAATTCATTTTACCGACATAAAAAGATCCCACATTTGGAAAGTTTACCCAAAAAAAGTATATTTCCATCAGGACTCTCATAACATTATTTTATCCGACATGTACTTCACTCGCATAAAAAGGTTGGCTGGAAACCTGGTTACTGTTTAAAAAATGTTAGCCTCAATTTACAATGAATTTGTTCTCGCATTTCAAAATTATTTCCTTGCAATATTTTTTTTGGCTTTTGATACTTTTGGGTTTATGTTTTTCTTTCAATATCATTATTTTTGTTTGCAATGCTAAGAATTCTGTTCTCGACATCAGCGGTTTTACTTGATAATAATGGCACAAAAGTAACTCCATACTAACTCAAATATACATCATTTTGAGTAGGTTAATCAGTTTCATCTGAGTATGTGTTGACTATGGGTGACTACACAGTTTATGCAGGTTTGCCAATAGTTAAACCTTAATTGTGCAATATTTGTGCTGTTGTGTGGCACACTCTCAGCTTTCTCTTTGCTCAGTAGAAGTGGACATTTGGGGAAGAAAGAGAGAGGGGGAAGAACTGAAGTGAGAAAGAGAGAGAGGGGAAGTTAGTTTGAGCTACTGTGGTTGAGAGAGAGAGAGAGAGAGAGAGAGGGGTGTAGAGCGAGAGAGAGGTATCAGTATCATATCTGACCCAAGCGCTCATTTCCTGTGTGTGTGTACGCTGTCAATGTGTGTGTCCTTGTGTGGCATATCTGTGCATGTGTGTGTGTGTCAGTGAGACAGGAAGTGGGCTGTGTGTGGTGGAAACAGTTCACCGGAGGGCCTGTCTGGCCACGCCTCCTCTCTTCAACACCACCCAAAAGCACCCATCTGCTCCCCTCTCTCTCCTCCCCTGTCTTCTCTGTTTGCACCTCGTAACCTCTTTTCTTTTCCCATCCTCGAAAGAGCCCCTTTACGCACCCCTCCAGAAAAACAAAACCCCACAAAACTGCTTGTCTTGTTCCTTTTCTCCTTCCTTTTCCTAGCCCCCAACATCACGATCCCAAATATACTTTGGCTGCTCCTCGTTCTCCTGCATGACCCTCACCCCCCCTTCTCTTCTCCTCTAACTGTAACCCCCCAGTCCCCCCCCCCCCCCCTCTCCTTTCCCTCACTGTACACCTACGACTCTCACTTCTCTGTCTGACCTCAGAGCTGTATGGGGAGAGAAAGAAAAGGCAATGTGGATATCCAGGTTGAAAATCATTAATGGAGAGAGACTAGGACCAGTGACATTCTACCCCACCCCCTTCTCCTCCCTCTCTTTTACCCCATCTCCCTCACTCTTTCCCTGCCTCAGCCCCACCCCCAACACACACACGTTGGCAGTTGACTCTGTGTGGATTCTGAATGTGGGAGGATTAAAAAATGTGTCCTTGCCGTGTGTGTGTGTGTGTGTGTGTGTTTGTGAGCAAGGGCACATGCCTTTTCCTGAATATACAGTACCAGTCAAAAGTTTGGACACACCTACTCATTCAAGGGTTTTTCTTCATTTTTACTATTTTCTACATTGTAGAATAATAGTGAAGACATCAAAACTATGAAATAACACCTATGGAATCATGTAGTAACCAAAAAAGTGTTAAACTAAATATATTTTATATTTGAGATTCTTCAAAGTAGCCACCATTTTCCTTGATGACAGCTTTGCACACTCTTGCAAGCCTACCCCTTTTTCCTCCAAACATAATGATGGTCATTATGGCCAAACAGTTATATTTTTGTTTCATCAGACCAGAGGACATTTCTCCAAAAAGTACGATCTTTGTCCCCATGTGCAGTTGCAAACCGTAGTCTGGCTTTTTTATGGCGGTTTTGGAGCAGTGGCTTCTTCCTTGCTGAGCGGCCTTTCAGGTTATGTCGATATAGGACTTGTTTTACTGTGGATATAGATACTTTTGTACCTGTTTTCTCCAACATCTTCACAAGGTCCTTTGCTGTTGTTCTGGGATTGATTTGCACTTTTCGCACCAAAGTACGTTCATCTCTAGGAGACAGAACGTGTCTCCTTCCTGAGCGGTATGACGGCTGCGTGGTCGCATGGTGTTTATACTTGCGTACTATTGTTTGTAGAGATTAACGTGGTACCTTCAGGCGTTTGGAAATTGCTCCCAAGGATGAACCAGACTTGTGGAGGTCTACAAAAAAAAATTCTGAGGTCTTGGCTGATTTCTTTTGATTTTCCCATGATGTCAAGCAAAGAGGCACTGAGTTTTAAGGTAGGCCTTGAAATACATCCACAGGTACACCTCCAATTGACTCAAATGATGTCAATTAGCCTATCAGAAGCTTCAAAAGCCATGACATCATTTTCTGGAATTTTCCAAGCTGTTTAAAGGCACCGTCAACTTAGTGTATGTAAACTTCTGACCCACTGGAATTGTGATACAGTGAATTATAAGTGAAATAATCTGTCTGTAAACAATTGTTGGAAAAATTACTTGTAATGCACAAAGTAGATGTCCTAACCAACTTGCTAAAATTATAGTTTGTTAATAAGAAATGTGTGGAGTGGTTGAAAAACGAGTTTTAATGACTAAGTGTATGTAAACTTCCGACTTCAACTGTAAACATACACCTTATGGAACAACAGGGACTGTGAGTGCTTTAATATGTTTGGACCCCAGGAAGAGTAGCTGCTGCCTTGGCAATAACCAACCTAATAAATGCTACCTAATAAAAACAAAATACAAATACAGTACGTGATGAGGCAAAAAGGGTCAATGCAGATAGTCCGGGTAGCTATTTAGCAGTGTGTGTGTGTGTGTGTGTGTGTGTGTAAGGTCACGCATGTGTGTGCAACATGACCGTAGCATTGTGTTAGTAGAGTGACTGTTTAGTATGCAAGCTAAGCGGACCTGCCACCACTGCTAACCATTACTGGAAGCACATTTTTCTGATGGCACATGTCAATACTGTCTGCATTTCCCAACACACACACACTCTAGCTAGTTGCTTTATTGTGATAAATTGTGTACTCAATGTATTGACTACTAATTTGAAAGGAAATGCTACGGAAAATGTTATTGATGACATAGACAACTCAACAGTCATTATGTTTATTGAACTCCATGGAGAAAATAAATATGAAACTGTCTTCAGATGATTGATCAATCTATAGGAATGGTCAAAATAACAGTCTTACCCAATCCAGTTTCCTGTGCCGTCCCACTGGGCACACACTGGTTGAATTAACGTTGTTCCCACTTCATTTCAACAAAATGACGTTGAACCAAGGTGGAATAGACGTTGAATTGAGGTCTGTGCCCAGTGGGTTGTGGTGGTTTCTACCAAGGTGCAAGATCACCATCTAAAGGCCATTGAAATATTTTAACAATATATCTGAATGAACATGTTTCACACATGTTGTGAAATGTGATCTTGAATCTATTTCCTAGTATTTCTATTGGAGTAATTGGAGCTTGGTTGAAAGGTATGTGCTGTCTGGGATCCTTGGGATGTCCCTACCCCATTGAAGTTGACATGTAAAATGGTTAAGGTAAGGGTTAATGTTAGGGTTAGATAAAGGTTGTGGTTATGGTTAGGGTAAGGGTAAGGATAAGGGTAGGGGTTAAGGTTAAAGTTTAGGGTGGGGACGTCCAAGGATCCCGGATAGCACTGACCTTGGATGAAATGTGTCATACATTACAAACAAGTGCTAGGCTTTTTTTAAGGATACGTGTACATGTGTAGCCAACAAGACGGAAAAGACCTTGAAGGGAAAATTACCCAAAATATAAAAACAAGTTTTTAGTTTGTTTTTGAGTCTACGTTCTCCACCATATGTTGAGTAGATACTCCAATATGCATTATCAGAAATCTGCTTGCCTCAATATAATGGCACTATTGATGGAATTACGGTAGTCAATGAATACACAGTAAAGATGTCATGTTGGGGTTTGCTCATTGCTACAGTTAATAATATCCAAATTAGTAATATAAATGAAAGATGATGAAGATGATCCTCTAATGATCCACCATTTCCTCTCTTGTTGCAGTTCCATGTCACCATTCAGTATTGAGAGCATACGCCGCCCCCGGAGGTCAGAGTCGCCCGACTCCAAGAAGAGACGCATCCACAGGTGTGACTTTGAGGGCTGCAATAAGGTCTACACCAAGAGCTCCCATCTAAAAGCACACCGGAGGACGCACACTGGTCAGTGGCTTCACCAACACATTACAGTTCTCTTCATCAATTAAAGGCTAGGTCTCTTCCTGAATAATAATGTATTCCGTAGCGCTAATATGCATGGAAAGTCAATACACATGGAAGATGCTTCACAAAAGCTTTAAACACAACAAGCAACCTGGACTTAGGGATAGACGGTACATAGTATAAGTAAATCCGGGAGACTCCAATTAGTACGATATGTTATGTTTCGTATGGTATGTATTTATTTGTGGATGTCCATTATCCATTTCGTATGATACAGTATGTTATGAATTACAATTCAGATGATATGTTACAAATTGCAATTTGTACAAGATTTTACGAATTGCAATTCATACAATACGTTAAGAATTTGCTAAATGTGTGATATGTTACGAATTCCAATTTGTTGTTGCTAACGTTAGCTAGGTGGCTAATGCTAATGTTAGTTAGGTGGCTAAGGTTAAGGGTTAGGGTTACGGTTACGGGTTAAGTTTAGGCTTAAGGTTAGGGTTAAAGTTAGGTTTATGAGTTAGGTTAAAGGGCTATGGTTAGGGTTAGCTAAGATGCTAAGTACTTGCAAAATAGCTAAAAAGTAGTAAGTAGTTGCAAAGTTCCTAATTAGCTAAAATGCTAAAGTTGTCCGTGATGAGATTCGAACATGCAAACAGTTGGTTGCTAGTCGTTCACATTATACTCCTACACATCCACTCCAACCACCCTACTTTTATTGTTTTTGCCTTAAGTAACCTTCTGTGTTATGTAACCATACCAAACATAACATGTCATACTAATTGGAGTGTCCCGGATTTACATATACTATGATAAGTGTAGTCTATGAGAGCACCTGATGTGTGTCTGACGAACTGCGGCTTCTCTTGCTGTTTCAACATGCATAATCAGCTTGCCCAACGACTTGACTTTGAGCCATTCAGAGAGCATGAAAGAAGCAACAATGAGAAGGAGAAAAGAGGGTACTTTTTCTATACTGGTAACATCAACCCCCTTACATCATCAACCAATTAGTTCATTTACATTACATTTACATTTACGTCATTTAGCAGACGCTCTTATCCAGAGCGACTTACAAATTGGTGCATTCACCTTATGATAGCCAGTGTGACAACCACTTTACCATTTTTTAAATATATTTTTCTAATTTTTCAATAGTCTTTTAGAGTATATTTTTAATCTTCATTTGTATTATATATATTGTTTTTGTTATTTTATTTGTTATTAGTGTTTTTTTTCACTTTTTTATTTATTTGATTTCAAATTATCATTATTATTTTTTTATTTTTTTGTGGGGGTGGGGTAGAATGATTACTTTTATACCATCGCAGGTATTCCTTAAAGAGGTAGGGTTTCAAGTGTCTCTGGAAGGTGGTCAGTGACTCTGCTGTCCTGGCGTCGTGAGGGAGCTTGTTCCACCATTGGGGTGCCAGAGCAGCGAACAGTTTTGACTGGGCTGAGCGGGAACTGTGCTTCTGCAGAGGTAGGGGGACCAGCAGGCCAGAGGTGGAAGAACGCAATGCCCTCGTTTGGGTGTAGGGACTGATCAGAGCCTGAAGGTAAGGAGGTGCCGTTCCCCTGACAGCTCCGTAGGAAAGCACTATGGTCTTGTAGCAGATGCGAGCTTCAACTGGAACCCAGTGGAGTGTGCGGAGGAGCGGGGTGACGTGAGAGAACTTGGGAAGGTTGAACACCAGACGGGCTGCAGCGTTTTGGATGAGTTGTAGGGGTTTAATGGCACAGGCAGGGAGTCCAGCCAACAGCAAGTTGCAGTAATCCAGACGGGAGATGACAAGTGCCAGGATTATGACCTCTGCCGCTTCCTGTGTAAGGTAGGGTCGTACTCTGCGAATGTTGTGGAGCATGAACCTACAGGATCGGGTCACCGCTTTGATGTTAGCGGAGAACGACAGGGTGTTGACCAGGGTCACACCAAGGTTCTTTGCACTCTGGGAGGAGGACACAACGGAGTTGTCAACCATGATGGCGAGATCATGGAGCGGGCAGTCCTTCCCCGGGAGGAAAAGCAGCTCCGTCTTGCCGAGGTTCAGCTTGAGGTGGTGATCCGACATCCACACTGACATGTCTGCCAGACATGCAGAGATGCGATTCGCCACCTGGTTATCAGAAGGGGGAAAGGAGAAGATTAGTTGTGTGTCGTCTGCGTAGCAATGATAGGAGAGGCCATGTGAGGATATGACAGAGCCAAGTGACTTGGTGTATAGAGAGAATAGGAGAGGGCCTAGAACTGAGCCCTGGGGGACACCAGTGGTGAGAGCACATGGTGCGGAGACAGATTCTCGCCACGCCACCTGGTAGGAGCGACCTGTCAGGTAGGACGCAATCCAAGAGTGAGCCGCGCCGGAGATGTCCAACTCGGAGAGGGTGGAGAGGAGGATCTGATGGTTCACAGTATCAAAGGCAGCAGATAGGTCTAGAAGGATGAGAGCAGAGGAGAAAGAGTTAGCTTTAGCAGTGCGGAGAGCCTCCGTGACACAGAGAAGAGCAGTCTCAGTTGAATGACCAGTCTTGAAACCTGACTGGTTTGGATCAAGAAGGTAATTCTGAGAGAGATAGCAGGAGAGTTGGCTATAGACGGCACGCTCAAGAGTTTTGAAGAGAAAATAAAGAAGGGATACTGGTCTGTAGTTGTTGACATCGGAGGGATCAAGTGTAGGTTTTTTGAGGAGGGGTGCAACTCTCGCTTTCTTGAAGATGGAAGGGACATAGCCAGCGGTCAAGGATGAGTTGATGAGTGAGGTGAGGTAAGGGAGAAGGTCTCCGGAAATGGTCTGGAGAAGAGAGGAGGGGATAGGGTAGGGCAGTGTGAGCAGATTTCATCTGGAGAGAGAGGGGAGAAAGAAGTCAAAGCATAGGGTAGGACAGTGTGAGCAGGACCAGCGGTGTCATTTGACTTAATAAATGAGGATCGGATGTCGTCAACCTAGTAGACAATTAGTAGGCAATGCCTACTCATAATTGGTTGAAATCACACAATGCACACCGATGATGTCATTGGAAACACTTATGTTCCTCTATCTTTTTTACTACAAAACATAGAAATGCGACAATTTCACATATGTTGATGTTGGGTGGTGCTGGAGATGATAAAGATGAAGTTGAAAAATTTAGAAATGTAACTTTAACTAAAACAATACATCTGCAAGTTTTTTCTAGAGCAATTCCTAGTTACATATTGCACATCTAGCTAAGGAGTTTTGTGCATGAAGGAGCATTATTTTTAGTTTACAAATGTTTTATATTGTAAGTTTGACGACAATGTGCACAAAACTTGTCCATTAGCTAGATAGCTAGCTTGCTAACTGAGTCAGTCAAACGAATGGGATGGTAACCAGCAATAATGCTAAACACTAGCTAAATGCTTCCTCCATAAGCTAGCTATCTAGCCACTGTAGCTAGTAACACACCAAGGATACTGATGGCTAAGGTATTTAGCACCTCTGACAAGCATGTCGGCAGTCAAAATCACCAACTAGTGAAGCAGCTATTCTGCCAAAAGCAGTGCTGGACAGAGTGAGCTCTAGCCAACTTTATTCCATGTTTACGTCAAGTCAGGAACTCGTAAATACGTCCTTCCTACTGGGAAAAATGCACGTGGATGCCCCTCCAACTCAGAATTATGACTAGGAAACTCGGGTATGATCTCGGGACCCCGATCTTTCCCACATGATGAACTCTGACGTCATGCACCACAGAAAATGTCAACAACCATGGCCACAATTTTGTCTGTCAATGGTGAGAATGGCTCTTGTGTTCCTTCCGAGTTCCGAGCATATGAACTCTACAAGTCGTTCCTCCGAAGTAGACAAGTCGTTCCTCCGATTACTCCGACATGACGTGATCATGGCATTATACTGCTAGTGCCAGTTTGCTAGCTTGCTAGCTAGCTAAATCGTTAGCATCATCATTCGGTAGCGCAACATATAAACTAGAAATTTGGCTAGATGGCACTGGCAGTATGGGATAGTGGAGAGTGAATTCAATTATTTCGTCAACATCTTGCTAGCTAGTGGTTATCTAGTTGTGGCCATCTAGCTATCAACAGGGCTTCTAGCTAGCAACATTAACGCAGCTAGCTAACATTGGCTATATAGCAACATGGTCCTACTACGTGCCAATGGAAACAAAGCTTAAGATAGCACCACTACTGCCATCTTCTGGTCTGGAGTATTTTAACAAGTCTATAATGTTTTATTTTATTTTGTTATGACAGATTATGAAGGCTTTTGTTTTGTTTAATACTTTGTGAATGAACTGTTAGCTACAAATATATATTTTTAAATGTTATTAGATTTTAATTTTTGTAATTGTCACATGCTTTGTAAACTAACAGTGGAATGCTTACTTACAGGTCATTATCCAACAATGCAGAGTTAAAGATAAAACATGTAATAAACAAATACAAATAGTGACACAAGGCATAAGTGTGAATAAGTGAATAACGAATAACAATAACTAGTAAAAGTAACATGGCTATATACAGGGAGTATCAGTACCGAGTCAATGTGTAGGGGTACGAGGTAATTGAGGTAGCTATGTACATATACTGTAGGTTGGGGTAAAGTGACTAGGCAACAGGATAAATAATAGACAGTAGCAGCAGTGTATGTGGTGAGTGTGAAAGTGTGTGTGTGTGTTTGAGTGTGTGTGTGTGGCGTCAGTATACATGTGTGTGCATGTTATGTGTGTGTGGGTGTATGTAGTGTGTGTGTGTATGTGTGTGTCGGGGTGTCAGTGTAAGTATGAGTGAGTGTGTGGGTAGCATCCAGTGTGTGTGCAGAGAGTTAGTGCAAGAGAGTTAGTGCAAAAAAGGGCCAATGCATGTAGTCCGGGTAGCCATTTGATGAGCTATTTAGCAGTCTTGTTTAGCAGTCTTATGGCTTCGTGGTAGAAGCTGTTCAAGGTCCTGTTAGATCCAGACTTGGTGCACTGATACCGCTTGCCGTGCGGTAGCAGAGAGAACAGTCTATGGCTTGGGTGGCTGGATTCGTTGAAAATGTTTTGGCCCTTCCACTGACACAGCCTGGTACAGAGGTCCTGGATGACCGTACTCACCACCCTCTGTAGCGCCTTGCGGTCGGGTGTCTTGCAGTTGCCGTACCAAGCGGTGATGTAGGCAATCAAGTTGCGCACAATGGTGCAGCTGTATAACTTTTTGAGGATCTGAGGGCCCATGCCAAATCTTTTCAGCCTCTTGAGGGGGAAGAGTTGCTGTCGTGCCCTCTTCACAGCTGTGTGGTTGTGTGTGGACCATGTTAATTCCTTATGGATGTGGATACATAGGAACTTGAAGCTCTCGACCTGCTCCACTACAGCCCCATCAATGTGGATGGGGGTGTGCTTGCCTCTCCGTTTCCTGTAGTCCACGATCAGCTCCTTTTGTCTTGCTGACGTTGAGGGAGAAGTTGTTATCCTGGCACCACACTGCCATCTCTGACCTCCTCCTCCGCCATGAACGGTTGATGATCTGAGCTACAGTGACGGGAAAAAAGTATTTGATCCCCTGCTGATGTTGTACGTTTGCCCATTGACAAAGAAATGATCAGTCTATCATTTTAATGGTAGGTTTATTTGAACAGTGAGAGACTGAATAACAACAAAAAAATCCAGAAAAACGCATGTCAAAAATGTTATAAATTGATTTGCATTTTATTGAGGGAAATACGTATTCGACTCCCTCTCAATCAGAAAGATTTCTGGCTCCCAGGTGTCTTTTATACAGGTAACGAGCTGAGATTAGGAGCACACTCTTAAAGGGAGTGCTCCTAATCTCAGCTTGTTACCTGTATAAAAGACACCTGTCCACAGAAGCAATCAATCAATCAGATTCCAAACTCTCCACCATGGCCAAGACCAAAGAGCACTCCAAGGATGTCAGGGACAAGATTGTAGACCTACACATGGCTGGAATGGGCTACTAGACCATCGCCAAGCAGCTTGGTGAGAAGGTGACAACAGTTGGTGCGATTATTCGCAAATGGAAGAAACACAAAATAACTGTCAATCTCCCTCTGCCTGGGGCTCCATGCAAGATCTCACCTCGTGGAGTTGCAATGATCATGAGAACGGTGAGGAATCAGCCCAGAACTACACAGGAGGATCTTGTCAATGATCTCAAGGCAGCTGGGACCATAGTCACCAAGAAAACAATTGGTAACACACTACGCCGTGAAGGACAGAAATCCTGCAGCGCCCGCAAGGTCCCCCTGCTCAAGAAAGCACATATACAGGCCTGTCTGAAGTTTGCCAATGAACATCTGAATGATTCAGAGGAGAACTGGGTGAAAGTGTTGTGGTCAGATGGGACCAAAATCGAGCTCTTTGCCTTCAACTCAACTCACCGTGTTTGGAGGAGGAGGAATGCTGCCTATGACCCCAAGAACACCATCCCCACCGTCAAACATGGAGGTGGAAACATTATGCTTTGGGGGTGTTTTTCTGCTAAGGGGACAGGACAACTTCACCGCATCAAAGGGACGATGGACGGGGCCATGTACCGTCACATCTTGGGTGAGAACCTATTTTCCTCAGCCAGGGCATTGAAAATGGGTCGTGGATGGGTATTCCAGCATGACAATGACCCAAAACACACAGCCAAGGCAACAAAGTAGTGGCTCAAGAAGAAGCACATTAAGGTCCTGGAGTGGCCTAGCCAGTCTCCAGACCTTAATCCCATAGAAAATCTGTGGAGGGAGCTGAAGGTTCGAGTTGCCAAACGTCAGGCTCGAAACCTTAATGACTTGGAGAAGATCTGCAAAGAGGAGTGGGACAAAATCCCTCCTGAGATGTGTGCAAACCGGGTAGCCAACTACAAGAAATGTCTGACCTCTGTGATTGCCAACAAGGGTTTTGCCACCAAGTACTAAATCATGTTTTGCAGAGGGGTCAAATACTTATTTCCTTCATTAAAATAGAAAAATCAATTCATAACATTTTTGACATGCGTTTTTCTAGATTTATTTTTTGTTATTCTGTCTCTCACTGTTCAAATAAACCTACCATTAAAATTATAGACTGATCATGTCTTTGTCAGTGGGCAAACGTACAAAATCCGCAGGGGATCAAATACTTTTTTCCCTCACTGTATATATAAATGTAAATAAAGTTACTGCTGACATAGTCAGAGCTGCTAAGTACCTTGGCCATCAATATCCTTGGTGTGTTTTTAGCTTAACTGTGGGGTGACACAATTAACTTATTTACAGTTAATTAACCACTTCAAATCTCTTTGTTAGCAAGCACTGTCTCCAAAACTGCAAGCTGTCTCAGTAATGTTTACTTTTTTATGTTTGTGATGTCTCCACTTTCCGTTTTAGAAGAAAAATATCAATCATTAGGCAATACAAAAATGCATGCACATGAATTGTATGTTGCGAAAGTCACTGCTTTACCAAGTCTCTGTTTCTGTCTGTTTGTGTTGACCTGTCCAGGTGAGAAGCCATACAAATGCACCTGGGATGGCTGCACGTGGAAGTTTGCCCGCTCTGACGAGCTGACACGCCACTACCGTAAACACACAGGTGTCAAACCCTTCAAGTGTGCGGACTGTGACCGCAGCTTCTCGCGCTCAGACCACCTGGCCCTGCACCGACGGAGACACATGCTAGTATGATACAGTTGCAGGGTGATGATGTCATCAGAAGGAGCATATACACACACTTACACACACACATCGCCGCCAGGGGAGCAGTGTCTCTCCCTCAATGTGATTCAGCTGGACTGGACACACACCGCCGTCTGTCTGCGAGGCGGTGGGAAGAGCGGAGTAAAATGCACAGAAAGGCGTCTGTCTGTCCACAGAGAAAAAAAACAGGGTCAGTTCTGGATCCTCAGTGACTGAGGAGGGTCGGAACTGGAAAATGCTCTTTTATTATCATTTTTGAATTTTGAGTTTTAACGTAAACCTGTCTTTATTCCCAGCACTGTTCTTAGATGGTTTCACTTTGGAGTTTTTCTCGGAAGGAGTTATGCTCTTCTTCGTTCATTTGGACGGGAATCGTAATTGCAACCGTTCTTCTTGGTGTTTTGTTTTGATTATATTGTTCAAAATGGCTGCTTTTCTCGCGTCTATAATGTGAAAGAACTCGGAGGATTTGATGGCTGGATGAATGGATGGAAGGGCTGTGTGCATGTGTGTTTTTGAAGTATAGGGCAAACCTTGGCCAATTGAATAAACAGACACAGATTCTGGTTCGTCCATGGAGAGTATTGTTTCCCAGTTCCTTCCATACAGCAGCTCCCTGCCTCGCTGTGCTTCAGGACAACCGGCAGCAGAGGGCGCCATCCACTCATTGATTGTACCCATAAAAACTGGTTTGAGTGTTCTAGAGTCAGCATTCTAGAATGAGTTCTAGTACCAGTGTTCTAGATTTAGAAGCATCAGAAGCATCCCAGTGGGCCAGTGATATAGAAACTGTAAGGGGCGGAGTTAACTCCAACCCAATGTCAGCAAACCAGCAACTGAGATTAAAGAGTACAGTATATCCACAAACAGAGAGCATCAGCAACCTCACTTCTCGTTCACATCCACGCATATTGCAATACATACAGGTTTAGTATACATGTTTGTTGTTTTTGGTATTTGTTATTTTTTTTCTTCCAATGGTTCTTCTTAGCACACGACTTAACCACATTGCTGTTCCTCACCTTAAGCTTCTTTGAAACTTTTTATTTAAAAAGAAAACTTTATTGGTGCATTTTGTGCTCTGATTAGCAATCAGTAAAGTGCAATCTCATTGGGTAAATATAGTTTCAATATCGAGACTTTTATTGTTTCTTGTTCATTATATCTTGCTGTGTATGCCTGCTTTGATCCATTTCACAAATAAAGATCAATCCACACACCAATGTACAATGAACTTTAAAACAAATCAAATTAACATATCTGGTATGTGAAAACGACTTTGAAGCACCTTACAGATTCACACCTTATATGATGATTCCATAATGTTCAAGGATTTTGTTTTGTATCCCTGCTCTTTACAGTGAAAGGGATTGGCATTGTGATAATCTGTGTGTTAGTAGTCTAGAGCTAACACATCTTGGGTTTAGTTAATAATAATATAATATATGCTATTTAGCAGACGCTTTTATCCAAAGCAACTTACAGTCATGAGTGCATACATTTAGATCAGAGGGCTAACCCACTCGGTTACTTGAGTTCAATAGAAGAGCAATACATTCAGAGGAGGGAAATGTTCTTGTACCCTTGGTCTCGTTGCTGACGTCATACACAAATAAGTCCTCAATCACAGACAGATTTCTACCAGTGCCACTTCTTCGTTTCTACTCTATACTACACATTTCTATATTTCTACAGCACAATGTTCTAGGCAAGCTCACTTATTTTGGTTACCCCCTCCCTTTAAACTGTGTGGAAAATGTCACATTAATGATGGGTGGTTGAGGAGGAACAGGTTTTTCTAAATGTATCTATGACAGACCTACACTCTTAGAAGAAAGTGTTATCTAGAATCTAAAATGGTTCTTCGGCTGTCCCCATAGGAGAACCCTTTGAAAAACCCTTTTTGGTTCCAGGTAAAACCCTTTTGAGTTCCATGTAGAACCCTTTACACAGAGGGTTCTACATGGAACCCAAAAGAGTTCTACCTGGAACCAAAAAAGGTTCTACGTGGAACCAAAAAGGGTTCTCGTATGGGAAAAGCCTAATAAACTTTTGTAACAATTTTTTCTAAGAGTGTACAGTGCCAAAATGAAAAAATTAGGAGAAAAAAAAATGTGGCTCGACTTTCAATTACTTACAGCAATGACATCAACCACTTATATTTTGCATATTGTTTGACATCAACTGCAATTTACCAGTTAAAGACAATTTATCCAGCCGGTTGGAAAGAGAAATCTATGGACATACAAATAGCACTACATAAACCTTTCTGAGATACATGAAAGAAATATCGTCAACTTTTGCTATCACAACGAAGTTATCAGATTTTCCTTTTTACGATAATTGGACATAGATCTGACCTTGTTCATCATTATCATAGCTATTCTCAACAGAATCCCACTTATATGATAATTGTATATGTTCAAAGTATTTTTGTAGTGCAGTACATAGAAATTAGAGTATGCTGAATGCTTACAGTTTCAGGAGCTCATTTCAGAAGGCCAGTAAGTTAAGATTTTGTCGAGTCAAGTGCTTATGGACAACGTTTTTGAGATTGCAGCATATGCTTAGTGATTTAATAACACACGCATACACCAGTGGTACTGTACTATAATTCAAAACCACATCCTTACCTGAACAAAAAAATATTTTGCAGAAATATATTATGCAGAATTCGTCTCTCTCCCTTTTGGTTTGCTGAAGTATTATAATATATGTCATATTATGTTGTTATATGTTGTTTGTGTACATGTGAATATTTCATTGGCCTTTTTTGGCTCAATCATATCATCAGCACCTTGTTTGTTATGAAGTATAATTTTACAATGATTTAATTGATGAAGTCCATTTAGACATAGTCATAATTCTCAACACATTTTATTATTCTTATACTGTATTTTTCTGAAATGAGGGGCACTTCATCATGCATATAACAATTTTCTGTAAAAATATATATATATTTGAAATGTTGTAATATATGTGATAGTGGAAATACAAATTATAACTCAGTTCTACAGCCTGTATATACATTTGAAAATAGGGCTTTTGATTATTAGATACAAGGAAATACATTTATACATGTAAAATATTTTTCTGAAATGCTAATTTATCTGATCTGATATACAGTAAGATGGGGCTATTGATTCTAAACTGTTTTATTATCTAAAATACTCATATAAATGATCAAATCGGATGTCAGAAATGTGCATTTTGGTTTGTGATTTTCTTCTTTCTCAAAACAAGAGAACGTTTTCATATGAATATGGTCAATATGATAATTGCTTTTATAAATTGATCAAACTTTAATATGTCATTCTCCACCCAACCATGTTGAGTTGAAGAATTTTACAATTACAAGTACAGATTCATATCAACAATATATTAAACTATTTTATTCCGTTTTCTTTTTGTGTTGAAAGGTTTTCATTCACATTAGCATCGTTTATCCAAATTTTACATATATTTTCTTTAAATTTATCTTCACTTGAAAGTTATAACTAATATTTTGCATGTGTACACAGAGGCTTATTGTATGCATGCATTACCACTCCCTTTTGGCATAATCAAAACTTTTTACGAGCTTAATTCTTTAACGGTAAGCAGGGTCAATGTTATGCAATAATGATTAGTGCCTCCTATCACAGCGAATCTCAGAAAAGCATGCACATAAACTATTTCACATCTAACACGTATCATATACATTCAAATATAGACCTTTGAATTGATACTAAGACAGAGACGTATTTGTAAAAAATGAAAGCCATCATACTCTGAGACCATTTTGCAAAAACCTGACTCCCATTTTTCAGTTTATTTTCAATGCACTGAGCCTTACCCCATCGTTTCAATACAGTATCCTCAAATATCAGCTTTTTACATGCTGTATGTATGTCTCATGGAAGCTCCATATGATTTGTATGGATGTATTTACAATACTAACTTCACTTAGAGAATTTAATTATTTTATCGTTATCGTATCATTTGGGTTTTGACCTCTCCGATCCTGGTCATTGGTGCAACTACTTAGCTTTTTTCATAATCAGCCAAACCATATTGCAGTATGCGAAATCACAGAAGAGTGACACCTGATTTTACACAGTGTTGAATTTATTGCGGTTCGCAGGGAAAGCTCTATTGAATATGTAAAGGCCTGAATACCAACCCTTGGAGAGCTCCCTTTGAAATAATTCTGATTACACTTCTGTATCCGTTCAATATTTATTTTATTTCTGTATCAATTCTGTGTTTGTTTTATCTCTGTTTTTGAAGAATTACATAGTGATGCCAATGCCTTTGTTTCAAGTTTACTGCTATTGCGTACAGTAATTGTTGTTCCTGTATTCATGTAAAGTGACTGTATTGTAAATGTATTCAGAGCATTTCATTCTTACCGTAAAATTGTGATATGCCCCACAATGATTCAAAGGGAGTCCCTAGCTCAAGGAATTCTGGGAACCAATTTGGAATCCCAATGTTTTTCAAAGGTCGATAGAACAAGTGTTTTTCTTCTTCTTTTCTTCTGTTCTTTCTTTCTGTTTTTCAAAAGTTGTCTAAATATTCTGTCAATGCCTTTAGCTTTTTTCTCTGTATTTTTCATATGGATGGAGCTGTGAAATTAAATTAAACTGAGTTGAAACATATACATGTACATGAATGGAGGCATGAAGGTTAATAAAGTTGCATTTTGTATTTAACATGCTCGTACCAGAACTCATTTAGACTGTGTTGTCGCTGGTATGTGGTTTTGGTTTCACTAACAGATTTGAGTGCTATACTCACATTCACTGGCATTCAGGAACCTAAGCTTATGTCCTGGAATGTAATGATAAGATGGGCCATGATCTTTGGCGGGCATTCAATCATCTATATCAAGTGTCTATACTGTAAGGGCACTTTGCTAGGCTTTGTTATGCCACTACGAACAACATCTATGAAAACATGCGTTTTCAGACAGTAAAATCAAGCTAATTAAAATTTTCCCCTATACTTATCAGTGTGTGCATCCCGTAGCATTATCAATGATATAAGGTGGTTTTCATGAAAGCTTCCAAAACAATTAGTTTTCCCTGATCCCTCCACATACTGAAATACCCCAGTACCATCTCATTCACTATGACTCATCACAATCACTCGGCTGCCACTTTTCCAGAGTAATCAAAACAGTTTAAATCAGTCACTCCTCTGGTTTGGTTTGCACAACAACAACAACAACCTTGAGCCAATTGCTTTTCTATGGGAGTCATATGTCGATGGACAATGGACATGATCAATGTCTATCTGTCAAATATGTGACATGTTGAAGTAGAACCCAGGAGGAGAGAAGAGAGCCAGACAAGGAACCAGTGGTTTAGGAAAAAACGTAAATACATTACTGGAAAACGTTCAACAGGAGGTACAAAGTAAAACTGGGAAAATAACTAATACTAAGACTCAAACTCTCTCAGGAGACACCGCACACGGCAAACAAATTAAGCTTCTGCAAAGGATTACAGAAAACACACATCTCTTAAAAGGGAATCATAATTAGTAATAGAAAACACCTGAGTGTCATAATAGTCTCTAGGGGGTCTCTGCCACCCTCTGGTGACAGGTGGAACCATGACAATATCCCCCCTTCTAGGAGCAGCGCCAGCTGCAAAGCCAGGGCGACCACCACGTAGTTGGTTGAAGTCCCGAACAAGTCCCGGGTCCAGGATGTCCCGGGCAGGCACTGGTTCTTACCAGCTTGAGACGGGAGATGTGGAAGGATGGACAGACTCTCAATGGCCTGGGGAGCTGGAGACGATAGGTGACCGGGTTGATGCGACTCAGGATCTTGAATGGTCCTACGTAGTGCGGGGTGAGCTTCTGAGAGCCCACTTTTAAGGGGAGATCAAGGGTGGACAGCCACACCTATTGACCCGGTCGGAGGAGTCGAAGGGGCCTTCGGTGTTGTTGTCAGACAGAGGAAGGAAACAAGGAGGATCGCGCTCTGGTCCAGGTGCGGCGACATCGTCAAATGAACGCCTCTGCTGAGGGCACCCCCACTTCGGCCTCTTGTTCAGGAAATGGGGTGGGGGCGGCCAACCCGGACTGACACTCGAATGAAGAAAGTCCCGTGGACGAGTTCGGCAGTGTGTTGTGAGGATATTCGGCCCAGACGGGGAACTTGCTCCAGTTAGTGGCCTGAGTGGAGATAAAACAGCGGAGGGCAACTTGTGTAGGGTGATGAAATTGGCTGCCTTGGAGAACTGATCGACGACAACCAGGATAGTGGTCAGCCCTTGGGATGGAGATAACCCAGCCGATCACTGTCGTGAGGACTTGCTTTGGGCACAGGTGGACTAGGCCGTAATGAAGGATCTCACATCCTCAATCATGTTGGGGCACCAGAATTTCAGCCTTAGGAACTCCAGTGTCCGATTACCCCCTGGATGCCCAGCTAATTTAGAGGAGTGTCATCATAGTAGTACTTGAGAGCAGGCTGAGCGTGGAACATAAAGTCTGTTAGCGGGTCCCCACCGGGGTCAGGTTCTCGGGTCTGGGCTTGTCGGACCGTGTTCTCAATAACCCATACTACGGAGACCACAATGCGGTAGCTGGGGTTGATGGGCTTGGGTTCCTTCACCTCGTTAGAGACATAGTGTTGTCGGAATAGGGTGTCTGTTTTCTGGTTCTTGGGCGATCGGCTAGCAGTAAGTTGAATCTGTTAAAAAACAAAGCCCACCTAGCCTGGCAAGCGTTTAACCTCTTGGCTTCTTGGATGGAGACCAAGTTCTTGTGGTCCGTCCAGATCACAAAGGGATGAGGTTCCCCCTCCAACCAGTGTCTCCACTCCTCAAGAGCCCACTTAATTTCCAAGAGCTCCTGATTGCCTACATCGTAGTTGCGTTCCGCTGGCAAGAACCGCTTGGAGAGAAAGGCACATGGGTGCAGTTTCTTGTCCCCCTCATTCCGCTGTCTAAGGACCGCCCCTGCTCCGGTGTCCGATTCGTCCACCTCAACCTTGAAGGGAAGAGCAGGATCAGGATGAACGAGAATGGGTCCAGAGGTAAAACGTCCCTTGAGCTCCTCGAATGCCCTGTCAGCCTCGGGGGTCCAGCAAAAACGGGTCTGGGATTTGTGGGTTAGGGCCAAGAGGGGCGCTGCCACCACACCAAAGTTTCTTATAAAACATCATAAAAAATTGGCAAACCTGAGGAACCCTTAATCTTTACGGAGTCCATTTGGATGCTGGCGGTAGAGATAATGCGGTCCAGGAATGAGACTTGGGATACATGGAACTCGGGAGCAGTGACCAAAAGAAAGTTAAGAGCCTCTGAGTGGTTCACCCCGACCTGCAGATGAATGGGCTTGGTCTGATATTCCACCTGGCCTTAGCCGATGGGGCATCCATCGAGAGCTTGAATCTGCAGAGCGATGGGGGCATTTCACACAGGGGATTAGTAGTTATCTGGCGAGGTCCTGATGGATGAAATTATCCGCGGCCCCTGAGTCCACGAAGGCTTGGATTTGGTGCTGACGGTTGTCCCAGTGGAGGGTCGCGGTTAGTGACAGACGGTGACTGGGTAGCCCGGGAGTCACTGCACAGCTAGTAAGGGTCTCCCCTTGTCCAGGTGAGCCCCGGTGTTCCCGTCAGCTCTGGACATGTAGAACGGAGATGGCCGAGACCTCCGCAGTAGAGGCAGCAGCCTTTGCGCATGTGACTGTCGCGTTCCTGTGGGCTCAGACGTGTGTGTCCCAGCTGTATGGCCTCCTCAGTGCTTGGCTCGGGGGGCTTGGGGTACTCGGGAAACTGGGATACTGGGGTGCTGTCTCACTCGTTCTTGGATGCTGTTGTTGATCTTGATTTCCAATATAATCAGGGACTCGAGGTCCTCCCCCAGTTTCCGAGAGGCCAGTTCATCCTTGATAGAGTTAGACAGCCCCTGGTGGAAAGTCTCTGTAATCCACTCACTCTCGGCGGCAAGGGTGGGGAAATCAATGGCGAAGTCGGCCTGATCTGGCCCTTGGCGGAGGTGGAATAGCCAGATCGACGCTTCTTGTCCACCCACTCGGTGGTCAAAGACTCGTCGCAACTCCGAAGTGAAGGCTGATATGAAGCTGCAGGATGGTGGCTGCTGTTCCCACACTGCCGTTGCCCACACCAGGGCTTTGCCCGTGAGTAGAGAGATGATGTAGGTGATCTTGGTCCGGGTGGCCGTTATACCGCTCGGGGGCTGGGAGCTTGGGTTCCCGGTGCAGGTTCCCTGGGGGATCTACGGTGACAACTGGAGCACTGGGTGCTGAGACTTGGGCAGTGGCTCCTCCTGGGTTGGGGGAGTGCAGTGGCTGGAGGGAGTTGGTAAGTGCCCGGAAAGTCTTTAATATTGGGGAGAGTTGTTCTTGCTGCCGCCCCAGAAGTGCTCCGTGGTGGGTTATAATGTTCTTGAGCTGGTCGATCTCTGCTGGATCCATGTTGGAGGCAGATTCTTGCTGTGACATGGTAAGGTAGAACCCATGAGCAGAGAAGAGAACCAGACGAGGAACCAGTGGTTTAGGAAAAAAGTAAATACTTTGCTGGAAAACGTTCAACAGAAGGTACAAAGTAAAACTGGGAAAATAACAAACACTAAGACTCTAACTCACTCAGGAGACAACGCACACGGCAAACAAATCAAGCTTCTGCAAAGGATAACAGAAAACCCACCTCTCTTAGGGCGGCAGGTAGCTTAGTGGTTAAGAGCATAGTGCCAGTAACCGAAAGGTCGCTGGTTCTAATCCCCGAGCCGACTAGGTGAAAAATCATTCAATGTGCCCTTGAGCAAGGCACTTAACCCTAATTGCTCTGGATAAGAGCGACTAAAAATGTAAAAATAATTAGTCATAGAAAACACCTGTGTCATAATAGTCTCTAGGGTGGTGACAGGTGGAACCATGACAGGTCTCTGGTGACAGGTAGAATCATGACAAAATATACACGCTGTCCAACTTTTTATGTATGAAACTCATACATTAGCCAGCCTCACTAACTTATTGGTTCCAAAAACCTTTTGGGGTGCCGCAACAAAATTATAGGGGAATTAGTTACAATCAGTCACCATTCTGGAAATACTATTGGCCAATTAGAATATAATTTCTAGATTATATTAACTCAATCCCAATTGGCTTTATTTAGTTACACATTTTAGATGTGGACAGTTCAGGGATATTTTATTTTCCCCTCCTGATAAGAAATTACCATACTGTATTAAGACAATGTCACGATCGTTTACAGACGGGACGGACCAAGGCGCAGCGTGATATGCATACATGTTTATTAACGAATAAACACAACGACAAAACAATAAACAAACGATACGTGAAGTCCAAGGCAGCACAACACAACATACCTTAACATGGAACAAGATCCCACAACTAACTAGTGCCAAAAGGCTGCCTAAGTATGGTCCCCAATCAGAGACAACGAGCGACAGCTGCCTCTGATTGGGAACCACACCAGCCAACATAGAAATAGACATACTAGATACTCAACATAGAAATATACAACATAGAACATACACACCCTGACTCAACACATACAAGTCCCCTGAGTCAGGGCGTGACAGTACCCCCCCCCCCCAAAGGTGCAGACTCCGACCGCGCCACATAAACATAACAGGGTAGGGGCTGGGTGGGCATTCCACCTCGGAGGCGGATCGGGCTCCGGGCGTGACCACCACTTACTCTCCACCTCCCTGTTGCGCCCCTGGTCTGGTCTGGACCTCGGCGCGCTGTTTCCCCTCTCCTTCCTCCCACGAAGTACCAAGCCCTGTCTGGACCCTGGTGTGGGAGACCCCGAACCTGGAGAGGGGCTGACGTCTGGGTCTGGACTGGAACCGCTGACTGGAGCTGGACCCGACGACGGTGGAGCGAACTGCTCTGGCTCCGGAGTGGAGCCGCTGACCGGAGCTGGATCCGGCACCGGTGGAGCGGACTGCTCTGGCTCCGGAGTGGATCCGCTGACCGGAGCTGGACTAGACCCCGGTGGAGCGGATTGCTCTGGCTCCGGAGTGGAGCAGCTAACCGGAGCTGGATCAGGCACCGGTGGAGCGGACTGCTCTGGCTCCGGAGTGGAGCAGCTGACCGGTGCCGGAACAGGCACCGGTGGGACAGGCACGGGCCGTGCCGGACTGGACACACGCACCACTGGCTTGGTGCGAGGAGCAGGAACAGGCCGGACCGGGCTGGTGACGCGCACCACTGGCTTGGTGCGAGGGGCAGGAACAGGCCGGGCCGGGCTGGCGACTTGCACCACTAGTTTGGTGCAAGGGTCAGGAACAGGCCGGACCGGGCTGGCGACGCGCATCACTGGCTTGGTGCAAGGGGCAGGAACAGGCCGGGCCGGGCTGGCGATGCACACCACTGGTTTGGTGCAAGGGGCAGGAACAGGCCGGGCCGGGCTGGCGACGCGCACCACTGGTTTGGTGCGAGGGACAGGAACAGGCCGGGCCGGGCTGGCGACGCGCACCACTGGCTTGGTGCGAGGGACAGGAACAGGCCGGACCGGGCTGGCGACGCGCACCACTGGTTTGGTGCGAGGGACAGGAACAGGCCGGACCGGGCTGGCGACGCGCACCACTGGCTTGATGCGAGGAGCAGGAACGGGCCGGACCGTACTTGGAACACACACCACTGGCTTAGTGCGGGGAGCAGGAACGGGTCGGGCCGTACTGGGAACACACACCACTGTCTTGGTGCGAGGTGCGGGACTGGGTTCCTTTATAAACCCCCGCTCCTTCTGCTGCCTAACCAGCTCCTCTCGCCGTGCCTCTACACCTTCCTTCTCCCTTTTTGCCTCCTGTAGCTCCTCCCTCTGACCGAACAACTCCTGCTCCCTCTGAACCAATAGCCCCCGTAACATGGTGGCCTCCTCTCCTAACCTGCAGATCCGCCCTTTAACGGCCTCCTGCTGCCTCGTCGTCCACACCGTGTGCCCCCCCAAAAAATTATCTTGGGGTTGCCTCTCGGGTCTCCGTCGTCGGCACGGTTGGCGCCGTTTCTCCTCTCCTGCCTGGGCATTTACCTTCGCCCATGGCCCTTTCCCCGCGAATATCTCCTCGCTCTTCCTGGGCACGCTGCTTGGTCCTCGTTTGGTGGGATCTTCTGTCTCGATCGTTTACAGACGGGACGGACCAAGGCGCAGCGTGATATGCATACATGTTTATTTACGAATAAACACAACGACAAAAAAATAAACAAACGATACGTGACGTCCAAGGCAGCACAACACAACATACTTTAACACGGAACAAGATCCCACAACTAACTAGTGCCAAAAGGCTGCCTAAGTATTGACCCCAATCAGAGACAACGAGCGACAGCTGCCTCTGATTGGAAACCACACCGGCCAACATAGAAATAGACATACTAGATACACAACATAGAAATATACAACACAGAACATACACACCCTGACTCAACATATACAAGTCCCCTGAGTCAGGGCGTGACAGACAAGTTGTTGTAAATTGGATTACATAAATTGTAAATGAAAAAGTAAGTACACCAACATGAGTTTTCCATAAATTGTGTAAGGTAAATTGCTGTGGTAAATGAGGATATACTTTATTTCAGTTGTACAGAATGATTGTCAATTAGTTAAATCTGTGCTGAGTCTGCTCAATGAGTATGTTTAATTTCTACAGAAGATAATACCCTGTAGAGGGCGAAAATGTCTTGGAAGTTTTTGGGAGACAGCAGGATTAAAAGTTAACATCAACTTTAAAGCCATCATGCAGTCTTTTTATTCCAAAATATATTTTTTATAATTTCTTTCCCTGAAAAGCTCAGTTCCGACTGTGTGGGTGTGGGGATACAAATTTGAACATATTTACATATACAGCCCAGATTGGCTGATAGAATCCTCTAGAGCCCACCCCTTACCTCTTCAAAAAATAAATAAATAAAGGCACATGGTATTCAACCTGTTTGTTGGACCCTGAAAGCGACAAACTTCCACAGGTGTGTAGGCTACTTTGTTTTGTCATCAAAATAAAAGGCATACATCACACATTTTAATTTGCTATGTCATTGTTGTACTATTTTCAATAGGTCACCAGAAGATGCAGGACCAGAACAGCCTGTTTGCATGGTGGACCATCCTGGCCAATACCCTGTCTGCCATCTATTCATTACAGAATGCCATGATTATCTGCAGGGCAGACTATAGGCCTCTGCGTCTCAGAGGCCAAACACAGTAAGTAATACCCATCTCAGAGGCCCATGGTATAATCTTCAGTATCATTACAAAGTCTATTTCATCATTTTGCGAAATACACTTTGTGATGATGCTGGAGATTTTAATAACTTATTTACATTTTTCTAATGAGTAAACACTTTTGAATTACACATTTCTGAAAGGTTTTCTGTTGTTGAAAGTAAATAAAGAAACCAGCCTACAATCATAAATTATCTTGTCAGTTGTTTACATAACATAATAAACAAATGGTAAATAAGGTTATAATGAAAGTCAAAATCATGGCATGTTTTCAAGTTATTGTTTTACAACTCAAGCTCTGAAAGGTATTACTCATAGTAAAATGTATTTCTATTCTGATCCTTACAAAATAAAGAACACCTGTTTTAGTGACTGATGGTACTTCTAAAAAAAGTATTTTGAATTTTCAGTGATCAGACACTTTCTTATCTGGATAGTAAATTAAACACATATCTGCACCAAATCAAACTCCATGAAGCATTGAGTCTTATATGTGATAAGGAAAGACATACACAAGTAATAGAATATGAATAAAACAATAACTGTATTGAAAGAATAAGGTTAGGGGAATACATTGTCTCATTCAAACCTGAAAACAAAGTGCAAGTTAGGGCCTACATCACTATCATAACAAGAACATCATTCACAACCGCTTGCCCTAACATTCAGGTGCCACACAAGCAAACCACGTCATACTCTCCTTTCTATCTTTCTTGTAACAAAGCCAAACATTTCAAGTGTAGTCCTCAAGTACATTGAAGTTTCACTCTTTCTTTTCTGACAATAAGGCAAATGTTAGCTGGGTCTTCGATCTGTTTGTGCTATAAAAACAACTCCTATGTATAGCCAACTCCTATGGTAACATGGCATGACAACTATTATGCATTAGGAGCATAAACAGATCTGGGACCAGGCTAGAGGCTCTACCTTCTCTCCAAAACTCTTTAGCCAACTCTCTTGCTATCTCTCTCAGAATGACCTTCTTGATCCAAACCAGTCAGTTTTCAAGACTGGTCATTCAACTGAGACTGCTCTTCTCTGTGTCACGGAGGCTCTCCGCACTGCTAAAGCTAACTCTTTCTCCTCTGCTCTCATCCTTCTAGACCTATCTGCTGCCTTTGATACTGTGAACCATCAGATCCTCCTCTCCACCCTCTCCGAGTTGGGCATCTCCGGCGCGGCTCACTCTTGGATTGCGTCCTACCTGACAGGTCGCTCCTACCAGGTGGCGTGGCGAGAATCTGTCTCCGCACCACGTGCTCTCACCACTGGTGTCCCTCAGGGCTCAGTTCTAGGCCCTCTCCTATTCTCGCTATACACCAAGTCACTTGGCTCTGTCATATCCTCACATGGCCTCTCCTATCATTGCTACGCAGATGACACACAACTAATCTTCTCCTTTCCCCCTTCTGATAACCAGGTGGCGAATCGCATCTCTGCATGTCTGGCAGACATTTCAGTGTGGATGACGGATCACCACCTCAAGCTGAACCTCGGCAAGACGGAGCTGCTCTTCCTCCCGGGGAAGGACTGCCCGTTCCATGATCTCGCCATCACGGTTGACAACTCCGTTGTGTCCTCCTCCCAGAGTGCGAAGAGCCTTGGCGTTCTCCGCTAACATCAAGGCGGTGACCTGATCCTGTAGGTTCATGCTCTACAACATTCGGAGAGTACGACCCTGCCTTACACAGGAAGCGGCACAGGTCCTAATCCAGGCAATTGTCATCTCCCGTCTGGATTACTGCAACTCGCTGTTGGCTGGGCTCCCTGCCTGTGCCATTAAACCCCTACAACTCATCCAGAATGCCGCAGCCCATCTGGTGTTCAACCTTCCCAAGTTCTCTCATGTCACCCCGCTCCTCCGCACCCTCCACTGGCTTCCAGTTGAAGCAGGCATCTGCTACAAGACCATGGTGCTTGCCTACGAAGCTGTGAGGGGAACGGCACCGCCGTACCTTCAGGCTCTGATCAGTCCCTACACCCAAACGAGGGCATTGCGTTCATCCACCTCTGGCCTGCTGGCCCCCTACCTCGGCGGAAGCACAGTTCCCGCTCAGCCCAGTCAAAACTGTTCGCTGCTCTGGCACCCCAATGGTGGAACAAGCTCCTTCACGACGCCAGGACAGCGGAGTCACTCACCACCTTCCGGAGACACTTGAAACCCCACCTTTTTAAGGAATACCTGGGATAGGATAAAGTAATCCTTCTAACCCCCCCTTACCCCCCCCCCCCCCGCCCCCCCCCCCCAAAAAAAAAAAACACACAAAAAAAACACAACATATTGTTAAGTGGTTATCCCACTGACTATAAGGTGAATGCACCAATTTGTAAGTCTGCTAAATGACGTAAATGTAAATGTAATGTAAATGTAGAGCATTTCTATGACCTGCACCACCAGCTTGGTATGTCCCCTTTCCTCCCGGCTGTCTCGGCCCTCCCCTCCTGCTCCGTGGCTGAGTGACATATTGTGAGCTTAAAGAACAGGGCTGCAGGCAGCTGAGCGGAAATTGAGGAAGAACTAAACTTCCGAAGGACCTATCATCCTTCCACACCCTGCTCTCTACCTTCTCTTCTTCTGTATCCACTGCTAAAGCCACTTTCTATCACTCTAAATTTCAAGCTTCTGCCTCTAACCCTAGGAAACTCTTTTTCTCCTTCTCCTCCCTCCTCCAGCCCCTCCCTCTTCCCTCTCTGCGGACGACTTTGTCAACCACTTTGAAAAGAAGGTTGACTATATCTGCTCCTTATTCACTTTGCCTATTAAGTCCACTGCTCCCACTCACACAGAACTACGCTATGCCTTGACCTCTTTCTCCGGCCGCCCGACAACCTGCCCGCTCGACCCCATCTCCTCCTCCCTTCTCCAGACCATCTCTGGAGAAGTGGTCATCACTGACCTCATCTGACTTAAAATTGGCCCGAGTCGCTCCCCTCTTCAAGAAACCAACACTCGACTCCTCTGACGTCAAAAACTACAGAATGGTATCCTTTCTTTCTTTTCTTTCCAAAACACTTGAGGGTGCTGTCTCTGACCAACTCTCTCGCTATCTCTCTCAGAACGATCTCCTTGACCCTAACCAGTCAGGCTTCAAGACGGGTCACTCAACCGAGACTGTTCTTCTCTGTGTCACGGAGGCTCTCCGCACTGCCAAAGCTGACTCTCTCTCCTCTGTTCTCATCCTCCTAGATCTATCTGCTTCCTTCGACCATGTGTATAATCAGATCCTCCTCTCCACCCTCTCAGGGCTGGGCATCTCAGACTCTGCACACGCTTAGATTGCATCCTACCTGGCAGGCCACTCCTACCAGGTGTCATGAAGATGTTCTGTGTCTGCACCATGTCCTCTCATGACTGGTGTCCACCAGGGCTCGGTTCTAGGCCCTCTCCTCTTCTCCCTATACACCAAGTCACTCGGCTCCGTTGTATCCTCACATGGTCTCTCTTATCATTGTTATGCGAATGACACTCAACTACTATTCTCCATCCACCCTTCTGACATCCAGGTGGCGAAACGCATTTCTGAGTGCCTGGCAGATATCTCACCTTAGATGTTGGCCCACCACCTCAAGCTCAACATCAACTAGACTGAGCTGCTCTTCCTCCCAGGGATTGCTTGCCAGCTCAAAGACCTCTCCATCACGGTTGATAACTTCACAGTGTCCCCTTCCCAGAGTGCAAAGAACCTTAGCTTGACCCTGGACAACATCCTGTCGTTTTCTGCAAACATCAAAGCAGTGACTCACTACTGAAGGTTAATGCTCTACAATGACCCTACCTCAAACAGGAAGTGACGCAGGTCCTAATCCAGACACTTGTCATCTCCCATCTGGACTACTGCAACTCACTGATGACTGGGCTCCCCGCTTGTACCATCAAACCCCTGTAACTTATCCAGAATGCTGCAGACCGCCTGGTGTTCAACCTTCACAAGTTCTCCCATGTCACCCCACACCTCCACACACTCCACTGGCTTCCAGTCGAAGCTCGCATCAACAACAAGATGTGATCTGATGAAGCGGACACTAAGCGACAGGACTGTTTCGCTAGCACAGACTGGAATATGTTCCGGGATTCATCCGACGGCATTGAGGAGTTTACCACATCAGTCACCGGCTTCATTAATAAGTGCATTGACAATGTTGTCCCCACAGTGATCATACATATATACTGTATCCCAACCAGAAACAATGGATTACAGGCAACATCTGCACTTAATAAAACGCTTGAGCTGCCGCTTTCAAGGAACAGGACATTAATCCGGACACTGATAAGCAATCCCGCTACGCCCTCCGAACAACTATCAAACAGGCAAAGCTTCAAAGAAGTTCGGCTTATGTGGCAGGGCTTGCAAACTGTCACGGATTACAAAGGGAAACCCAGCAGAGAGCTGCCCAGTGACGGGAGCCTACCACACAAGCTAAATGCCTTCTATGCTCACTTTGAGGCAAGCAACACTAAACCATGTTTGAGAGCACCAGCTGTCTGGATGACTGTATGATCACGCTCTCTGTAGCCGATGTGAGTAAGACCTTTAAAGAGGTTAACATTCACAAGGCCGCAGGGCCAGATGGATTATCATGACACATACTCATGCGCTGACCAGATGGCAAGTGTCTTCACTGACATTTTCAAACTCTCTCTGACCCAGTCTGTAATACCTATATGTTTACAGCAAACCACCATAATCCCTGTGCCTAAGAAAGCCAAGGTAACCTGTCTCAATCTCACATCTGTAGCCATTAAATGCTTTGAAAAGCTGGTCATGGCTCACATCAACACCATCATCCCAGAAACCCTTGACCCACTCCAATTCGCATACCGCCCCAACAGATCCACAGATGATGTAATCTCCATTGCACTCCACACGGCCCTTTCCCACCTGGATAAAATGTAAACCTACGTGAGAATGCTGTTGACTACAGCTCAGCATTCAACACTATAATGCCCTCCAAGCTCATCACTAAGCTAAGGACCCTGGGACTGAACACATCCCTCTGCACCTGGTTCCTGGACTTCCTGACGGGCCATCCCCAGGTGGTGAGGGTAGGCAACAACACTTCCGCCATGCTGACCCTCAACACAGTGGCCCCTCAGGAGTGCGTGCTCAGTCACATCCTGTAATCCCTGTTCATCGACGACTGCATGGCCACGCACGACTCCAACACCAACGTTAAGTTTGAAAATGACACGACAGTGGTAGGCCTGATAACCGACAACGATGAGACAGCCTATAGGGAGGAGGTCAGAGACCTGGCAATGTGGTTTTAGGACAACAACCTCTCCATCAACGTGGGCAAGAAAAATGAGTTTATCGTGGACTACAGGAAACAGAGGGCCGAACACGCCCCCATTCACATCGACGGGGCTGTAGTGGAGCGGGTCGAGAGCTTCAAGTTCCTCTGTGTCCACATTTTCAAAAGTGTTTATACTGTATACTATAGAGATCAGTCCTTTCGGGAGCCCAGATAATGTATTTATAAATCCCAGCATTGGATGGTTCGGTAGTTGGGTTTCCCAAGGGACTCCATAGGCCATAAATTGTAAATATAAAAAAGGAGTTGCCAGGTAATGTGTATGTGTCTTTCAAATCTAGGAATGCTCTCAAACCATTACTGTTCATGATATCAGCAAGGATACAGATTCCACATTTGGACCATTGGGGGGATGGGCATGCCATTTTGATTCCCAATTCCATTGGTTTTACATTTTGCACCAAAAGTTTGTAAATTTGATCTGAGATCGCTTACCTTGCCATATACATTTCCAAAACGCACTATTGATTTTATCCCAATAGCCAGAAGGGGGAGACAAGGGATGCATTGAATTACAGAAATTCAGACGTGGCAATATTCATTTTGACAATAGATAGGGCAGATTTACCTACATTTATTTTATAACTTGAGATGGAGCTGAATTTGTCTATGATCTTCAAAGCGTTTGAGAGGGATTGAGATCCATTGTCTAGATAAAGTAAGATATCGTCTGCGTATAATGAGATGACGTGATCCGTAGAATTGAGAGATATTGGTGTAATTTCTTTCAATTGTCGAACTGCCTAGGCCAGGGTCTCTGTAGAAAAAAAATAGAAGATGTGAGATGGGATCAACTTGCCTGCTACTTCTAGTAATTCTGAATGGAACAGAGCAGGTTTTGCCTGTTATTACTACGGCTGAGGGCATGGCATATAGTAATTTTAATCATATTAGTGAAATTGGAGCCAAGTCTCATATGTTCCAAAACCGACCAAAGATATGACCATTCTAGTCTATCAAAAGCTTTTTCTGCGTCGAGAGATAGAACTGCCCAAGGAGCTTTGGTTTCTGATGAAACATGTAAGATATGTAGTAGACAACGGAGGTTATCTGAGGATAATCGTTTTTAAAGAAACCCGCTTTGGTCCGGATGTACGAATTTGGGTAAGTAAGTTTCGAGATAGGATGACAGAATAAAAATAAAATAAATAATATCTGTGTTTATCAAAGTTAGGGGGTGATAGTGAGAACACTGGGTGGCGCCCTTACCTTTTAGTGCTGTATTTACATCCCTTTCAAATGAACCTTTGTGAACGGTTGTGTTAATCATTTCAAGTAACTGTGAACCTAATTGGTTCCTACATTTTAAATAGACCTCAGGAGGAATACTGTCCCAACCAGGTGATTTGCCTTTATTTATGTTATCCAGGACGTGTTTTTGACAGAAAAAGCCTCGCTCTCGTTCTAGCGTAGGAGGGTACATATGCAAATACAAAAATACAAGATGAATATGTAAATACAAGATGAATGATCATTGGTCCATTACAATCAGATAGCTGTGTGACGTTATGCTGCGGGACAAAAACTCCATCCACCCGAACAAGCTGAAATTCCAGGTGTTTTTTTCAAACAGCTCTTACACAAAAAGGGCATTATCATCATTTTCACAATATCAAAGTATTATTTCGACTTCAAAGTGTGGAAATATCATCAAAAAAACAGGAAAATCACGTATTTGACTGCTAAAACGGTGGCCAATAATGCTTGCAATTTAAATCAGCTGTGCTGTGATCTTAGCACATATTGATGGTTTAACAAGAGATTATCTGGCGATAATACAGTGGCCAATAATGGATGAAAAAAGCCCAAGAAGTTCCAAAAAGCAAGGAAACAAATAATCAAACAAAGATTGTGGTACATAGTTTGTTGGGCAACAGGGGGTTAAATGTCAAATGAAAATAACATTTTATTTATCACATGCTTCATTAACAACAGTTGTAGACTAACAGCAAAATGCTTACTTATGGGCCCTTCCTAACAATGCAGAGAGAAAAAAATAGAAATAATAGAAAAATAATAACATGAGGAATTAAAACACAGGTAACGATAACTTGGCTATATACAACGGGTTCCAGTATCAAGTCGATGTGAAGGGGTACGAGGTAATTGAGGTATATATGTACGTACAGTGGGTCCTCATTTAAAAGTTATGTCATACTGCAGCACAGCTTGTGGGATGCTGCGGAATGGTATGGCATGTTGGAGTGCATGACGTCATAGTATTTTACTGTCAGCCATTGTTGCCATTAATGCTAAATTTAACCACCAGAGGGCATCTTTGAGGGTGTCTTTATGAAGCTGGTTGGTGCTTGCTTACGTTTCCAAATAATCCTACAGAGGTCCATGCAGGCCATAGGTTTGATTGCTATACCTTATCCGACAGAGCATATTCAAAGATTTTTAATTAACCTAGTTTTGCCAAACAACACAAAATACTTTAGAGGTGGTCTCTCTTTCAAAATATAACGTTTTCCTAGAATAACTGCAGCTCCATGCCTACTGATGACAATCAGCAAATACAGATTTGGGGAAACATCCTTTCTATTGTATTCTGTTATGTTCCATCATATTCATATTGTAAAGGGCTGGGGAATATAAGCATTTGATGTCTGCTAAATTAACAACTTCATTTAATTGACATGGCGCAGCCGTAGCCTCAGCTACTATAGCACAGATAAATACATCTTAAAACATGCTATTCTGTTCTTTTGAAAGAAATTGTCCTAGTACCATGTTTTACAAAATATTAATGGATTTCTTTGTGATTGTGTATATTAAATTGTTTTATTAGACTGGCGGCTATTGGTAGGCTACTCATTGAGTCCAGGCTATTCTACTGTTAATATGCATATGGTGCAGCAGACCTTCATGGCGCTTTGAAGATAAAATGCTCAGAAAGTTGTAGTCTTTTATGATATTTATCTCAATGTAGGCCTACTGCTAGAGTGTAAAATACACATATTTAGGAAAAGTCAGGGACAGGTTGGTTCACGGTTTTTATTGAAATGAAGTTATTGAAATGACATGGAGATGTAGGCCGTAGAGTCCTGTTTACTGTAGCTGACTTAATGTAACTTACTTATTGGCATAAAGGCCTACTTCAATATACAGTGTGTCAATCAATCATTCATTAATTTGTGCATGTCATCACACAGCATACAAGTCATCCATGTCTTTAAATACAATCAAGCATTTTAGTTATAAAACAAAATAATAGGCTTGAATAATTAAACAATGAATAAACCGCAACATGTCAATTAAAGCGATTGAATTCACAAATACATTTGACTGTTTTTAATATTGGCTGTACTAAAGACTTTAAAACCTTTTTTTGTTAGAACAGACTAATATTATGGTGTTTCTAACCCCCCCCCCCCCAAAAAATGAAAATGAATTTTACAGTAGCCTATGTAGGCCTCAGGGTTTTGTTAGGAAAATATGGCGCTGTACAACGTGAACAGTCGGGAATAGGCCTAGTCTACTAAGCAACTGCGAGTGAAGAGCAAAATAATCCTAACACGTCCACAGCGTAATTGTAGGCTTACAAATATCCAAACGGAGAGTCAGTAAAAACGAAAATCTGATTGATTTATCAAGACCATTCCCCATGCTTGTCTCAAACCATGAAAATCTTTCAAACATATGTCGCTGAAGCAGAGCAAACATTTTGTGGTTCCTGATGTGGTATATTTCTCGAACATGGGATTTTTAAAAGCATGGGATTTCTTTAAAATGTTGATGTAAATAAAACTAATATTTACATTTCTCAACCCCTAAACATTAGTCAACAATTCAAAGTGTTGTGAGACATTGTGCCTAACTGTCTATACCTTCTCTTAAGGGTAGGTATTCAAAGACTTTGGACTTGCTGACCATAAGCAGGTAGGCTATTGCTTCAAATCCTATTATAACAATTAGATGTTTGTGTGTTTCAGTAAGCATCAATTTGTTGTCTTCAATTGTATTAGCCTACTTTATTCCGATATTTCCGTAATTCAGTGATATTTATTCCCAAAGTAACTCGTTATGGATCCATCCAGATGTGGTTAGAAAACACTGCATGTGGTGGGCTATGCAAAGAGATGGGTGAAGTGACATGCCTCGCAAACATCCATTAATACATTTAAATTCCCTAAACTCGGCAAGAGTCTATTGTCCTGCTGATAGCCCATCAAGGGTGGATGGCTTCTTTTGTATTCCAATTTATTGGAAAGGCTGCTAAACCATTTACACCTGGCCCACAGCATTGTTCCGTACTTACAGTACAGTGCACTTTCACTCCATTCTCTGTCTGTATCACACCCTGATCTGTTTCACCTGTCTTTGTGATTGTCTCCACCCCCCTCCAGGTGTCACCCATCTTCCCCATTATCCCCAGTGTATTTATACCTCTGTTCTCTGTTTGTCTGTTGCCAGTTCGTTTTGTTTTGTCAAGCCTACCAGCGTTTTTCCCCTTGCTCCTGTCTTTTTCAAGTTCCTGTTTTCTAGTTTTCCCAGTTTTGACCATTCTGCCTGCCCTGACCTGAGACTGCCTGCCGTTCTGTACCTTTTGGACTCTGATCTGGATTATTGACCTCTGCCTGCCCTTGACCTGTCGTTTGCCTGCCCCCTGTTTCTGTAATAAACGTTTGTTACTTCGACACTGTCTGCATCTGGGTCTTCTCCTGAAATGTGATAGTACGAACTGGCCATGACTGACCCAGCAGACTCTGACCAGCTCCACAATGCCACCATTGGAAGGCACGAGGAGTTGTTTCGTGGTCTCATGGAGGTGTTCCAGACCTTGGCCAAATGCCATGAACAAGCGTTTAACACATTGCTGGAGCATTTCCGCATGTTGTCTGTTAGGCAGCCTACCACGCCGGTAACCTCCCTGCCCCTCAGTAACCCGGCTGTTATCAGTGCGGCCTCCCCGGCCACCCCAGTTTCCCGAGAACCCCGCTTACCTCCCCCGGAACGCTTCGCTGGAGAGTCGGGAACCTATCGGGCATTTCTCGCTCAGTGTTCGTTCATCATCGAGCTGCAGCCCTCCTCCTTCCCTCGGACTGCTCTAAGATAGTGTACCTCATCACACTGATGTCCGGGAGGGCTCTCGCCTGGGCTACGGCAGTGTGGGAACAACAGTTGTCTGTGTGCTCCAGTCTGGAGTAGTTCATGCAGGAGGTAAAGAAGGTTTTCGAGGCTCCATTGTCTGGGAGAGAGCCTGCCCAGAAGTTGCTACGGCAAGAATCCCACGGTGTGGCACACTATGCAGTGGATAACTTCCCGAGTGGCGCAGTGGTCTAAGGCTGTGCCACTAGAGTTCCTGGCTCGAATCCAGGCTCTGTCGTAGCCGGCCGCGACTGGGAGACCCATGAGGCGGCGCACAATTGGCCCAGCGTCGTCCAGGGTAGGGGAGGGAATGGCAGGCAGGGATGTAGCTCAGTTGGTAGAGCATGGCATTTGCAACGCCAAGGTTGTGGGTTCGATTCCCAAGGGGGGACAGTATGAAAAATAAAAAAATAATGTATGCACTCACTAACTGTAAGTCGCTCTGGATAAGAGCGTCTGCTAAATGACTAAAATGTAAAAATGTATATGTTGGCAGCTGAGTGTGACTGGAACCCGGAAGCGCTGTTTGACATGTTCCTGCATGGAGTATTGGAGGAAGTAAAGGACGAGCTTGCAGCCCGGGAACTACCAACAGATCTCGACTCGCTCATTGCCTTGACCATTCGGATCGATGGGCGACTACGGGAACGAAGGAAGGAGAGGAAGGATTCCACCTTGCCTCGGGAGGCATCCTGGAAGTACCCACAAGCTCTGTTGCCCGAGTTCCCCCGATATTCTGCCAATTCACCTCTTCCCGAGCCGATGCCACTGGGCAGAGTTAGGCTGTCTCCAGCCGAATGGCAATACAGGCTTGACACAAAGAGTTGCCTGTTTTGTGGGACTGCTGGTCATTTTGTGTGCATCTGTCCTCTAAAACACCAGGCTCACCGGTAGGAGCGAGTACTCTGGTGAGCCATATGGATAACTTTTCCTCTCCCCTTACTCGCACCCCCTTTCATGCCATCTTGCTGTAGGGGATCCAGTCGAAATCTCTCCGGGTACTCATCGACTGGGGACGATGAGAGCTTTATGGACGCTACCCTGGCATCCGAGCTGGGCATCCCCACTCAGCACCTCTCCATTCCCATGTACGTTAGAGCGCTGGACGGGCATTCTATAGGCCGGGTCACCCACAATACCACCCCCATCAACCTTCGAGTATCAGGGAACCACAGCTAGACAATCCAATTCCTGCTAATTAAGTCTCCTCAGGTTCCCATGCTATTGGGTTTCTCTTGTCTCCAATGACACAACCCCTTTATTGACTGGTCTACTGGTACCATCATGGGCTGGAGCCCATTCTGCCAAGCTCACTTCCCCGGGATGTCTTACTTGGGGACTCGGAAGTTGCCTCGGACCTCTCCACCATTCCCGCAGAGTACCAGGGGGCAGATAACCGGATGTTTGTTCCTGACGCTGTCTGCTCCTCGGTCCTGGAGTGGACCCACTCCTCTCTATTGTCGGACCCTGGCCTTTGTGCGACAACGCTTTTGGTGGCTTACCATGGTTCCTGACGTCTCCGTGTTAGTCGCTGCCTGCACGATCTGTGCACAGAACAAGACTCCACGGCAAGCTCCGGCTGGTCTCCTCTAACCTCTGCCTGTTCATCACCGTCCCTAGTCTCACATATACCTGGACTTTGTCACTGGTCTTCCCCCGTCTGATGGCAACACTGCCAACCTGACAGTTGTGGACCGGTTTTCCAAAGCCACCAACTTCATTCCTCTCCCCAAGCTACCCTCCGCCATAGAGACGGCCTAGCTCATGGTGCAGCGCGTCTTCCGGATCCATGGACTCCCAATGGACATGGTCTCTGACCGGGGTCCTCAGTTCTCGTCCCAGTTCTGGAAGGCGTTCTGCACACTCATTGGGTCTTCGGCCAGCCTGTCCTCCGGTTTCCACCCTCAGTCCAACGGCCAGTCAGAGCGAGCTAACCAAGACCTGGAGACGACTCCGCGCTGCCTGGTCTCCGCCAACCCCACCACCTGGAGCCAGCAACTAGTGTGGGTCGAATATGCCCGCAACACCCTTCCCTGCTCTGCCACAGGTCTTTCGCCCTTTGAGTGTTCCCTGGGTTATCAGCCCCCGCTCTTCCCAGAGCAAGAGGAAGAGGTTGGCATACCCTCGGCCCAGATGTTTGTCCGCCGCTGTCATCGTATCTGGAGGAGATCCCGGTCGGCTCTTCTCAAGACCACCTAAAGGTTTGACCTCGGGGCAGGGGATTCCAGTACCTGGTTAACTGGGAGGGTTTTGGCCTGGAGGAGAGGTGCTCGGTCCCCGCTAAGGACATCCTGGACCCAGGCCTAATCGCTGAGTTTCAACGCCGGCACCCCGGTCAACCAGGTATGCGTCCAGGTAGGACGCCAGTTGGTGCCCCTAGAGGGGGGGATAATGTCACACCCCCCTCCAGGTGTTCTCTGTTTGTCTGTTGGCAGTTCGTTTTGTTTCGTCAAGCCAACCAGCGTTTTTCCCCTCGCTCCTGTCTTTTTCAAGTTCCTGTTTTCTAGTTTCTAGTGGTCCTCTGCAGCTCAATTGGTAGAGCATGGCGCTTGTAACGCCAGGGTAGTGGGTTCGATCCCCGGGACCACCCATACGTAAAAATTTATGCACATATACAACTGTAAGTCGCTTTGGATAAAAGCGTCTGCTAAATGGCAAAATATTTTTACATTCCAGTTACAGCTTCTGCTGACAGTGGAAACAAAAGAAAGTGTATTTTTTGATTGTGCTTGCGGGACAGAGGAAAAGTATGAAAAAAAATGTATGCACTCACTAACTGTAAGTCGCTCTGGATAAGAGCGTCTGCTAAATGACTAAAATGTAAATGTAAAAACAATGCTTACAGTGAGGGAAAAAAGTATTGATCCTGCTGATTTTGTAAGTTTGCCCACTGACAAAGAAATGATCAGTCTATAATTTTAATGGTAGGTTTATTTGAACAGTGAGAGACAGAATAACAACAACAAAAAATCCAGAAAAACGCATGTCAAAAATGTTATAAATTCATTTGCATTTTAATGAGGGAAATACGTATTTGACCCCCTCTCAATCAGAAAGATTTCTGGCTCCCAGGTGTCTTTTATACAGGTAACGAGCTGAGATTAGGAGCACACTCTTAAAGAGAGTGCTCATAATCTCAGTTTGTTACTTCTATAAAAGACACCTGTCCATAGAAGCAATCAATCAATCAGATTCCAAACTCTCCACCATGGCCAAGACCAAAGAGCTCTCCAAGGATGTCAGGGACAAGATTGTAGACATACACAAGGCTGGAATGGGCTACAAGACCATCGCCAAGCAGCTTGGTGAGAAGGTGACAACAGTTTGTGCGATTATTCGCAAAAGGAAGAAACACAAAATAACTGTCAATCTCCCTCGGCCTGGGGCTCCATGCAAGATCTCAACTCGTGGAGTTGCAATGATCATGAGAACGGTGAGGAATCAGCCCAGAACCTTCACGGGAGGATCTTGTCAATGATCTCAAGGCAGCTGGGACCATAGTCACCAAGAAAACAATTGGTAACACAGTACGCCGTGAAGGACTCCTGAGTGGCGCAGTGGTCTAAGGCACTGCATCGCAGTGCTAACTGTGCCACTAGAGATCCTGGTTCGAATCCAGGCTCTGTCGCAGCCGGCCGCGACCGGGAGACTCATGGGCGGCGCACAATTGGCCCAGCGTCGTCCAGGGTAGGGGAGGGAATGGCCGGCAGGGATGTAGCTCAGTTGATAGAGCATGGCGTTTGCAACGCCAGGGTTGTGGGTTCGATTCCCACGGGGGGCCAGTATAAAAAAATATATATATATATGTATTCACTAACTGTAAGTCGCTCTGGATAAGAGCGTCTGCTAAATGACGTAAATGTAAATGTAAGGACTGAAATCCTGCAGCGCCCGCAAGGTCCCCCTGCTCAAGAAAGCACATATACAGACCCGTCTCAAGAAGAAGCACATTAAGGTCCTGGAGTGGCCTAGCCAGTCTCCAGACCTTAATCCCATAGAAAATCTGTGGAGGGAGCTGAAGGTTCGAGTTGCCAAACGTCAGCCTCGAAACCATAATGACTTGGAGAAGATCTGCAAAGAGGAGTGGGACAAAATCCCTCCTGAGATGTGTGTAAACCTGGTGGCCAACTACAAGAAACGTCTGACCTCTGTAATTGCCAACAAGGGTTTTGCCACCAAGTACTAAGTCATGTTTTGCAGAGGGGTCAAATACTTATTTCCCTCATTAAAATGCAAATCAATTGATAACATTTTTGACATGCGTTTTTCTGGATTTTTTTGTTGTTATTCTGTCTCTCACTGTTCAAAAAACCTACCGTTAAAATTATAGACTGATCATTTCTTTGTCAGTGGGCAAACGTACAAAATCAGCAGGGGATCAAATACTTTTTTCCCTCACTGTATGCTATTGTTCTAAATTCAATCAACCTCTTCTTCTTCATCCTCATCATTCAGTTAATTAAAATTAAATTGTAATACATTTTGTCACTCCTGTTCAGCAACTCCAAATCGCTTTTGCATGGCTCCAAAGGGATGACTTGAAATAACATGATATACAGTGCATTCGGAAAGTATTCAGACCTCTTGACTTTTTCCACATTTTGTTACGTTACAGCCTTATTCTAAAATGGATTAAATATATATATATATTTAAATGAATCTACACACAACACCCCATAATGACAAAGCAAAAACAGGTTTTCAGACATTTTAGAAAATGTATTACATATAAAAAACAGAAATACCTTATTTACATAAGTATTCAGACCCTTTGCTATGAGACTAGAAATAGAGCTCAGGTGTATCCTGTTTCCATTGATCATCCTTGAGATGTTTCTACAACTAGATTGGATTCCACCTGTGGTAAATGCAATTGATTGGACATGATTTGGAAAGGCACACACCTGTCTATATAAGGTCCCACAGTAGAGGTCTGAGACAGGATTGTGTCGAGGCACAGATCTGGGGAAGGGTACCAAAATATTTCTGCAGCATTGAAGGTCTACAAGAACACAGAGGCCTCAATCATTCTTAAATGGAAGAAGTTTGGAACCACCAATATTCTTTCTAGAGCTGGCTGCCTGGCCAAACTGAGTAATCAGGGGTGAAGGGCCTTGGTCAGCGAGGTGACTAAGAACCCGATGGTCACTCTGACAGAGCTCCAGTGTTCCTCTGTGGAGATGGGAGAACCTTCCAGAAGGACAACCATCTCTGCAGCACTCCACCAATCAGGGCTTTATGGTAGAGTGGCCAGACGGAAGCCACTCCTCAGTTGTCGTCCGCATTTAGCCCCTCTGAATCAGAGAGGCGCAGAGGGCTGCCTTAATCAACATAAACGTCATCGGCACCCAGGGAACAGTGGGTTAACATTCTTGCTTAGGAGCAGAATGACAGATTTGTCCCTTGTCAGCTCAGGGTTTCGATCCAGCAACCTTTCGGTTACTGGCCCAACGTTCCTACCCGCCAGTCTACCTGCCTTGGAGTTTGCCAAAAGGCACCTAAAGGACTCTCAGACCATGAGAAACAAGATTATCTGTTCTGATGAAACCAAGATTGAACTCTTTGGCCTGAATACCAAGTGTCACATCTGGAGGAAACCATGCACGATCCCTACGGTGAAGCATGGTGGTGGCAGAATCATGCTGTGGGGATGTTTTTCAGCGGCAGGGACTGGGAGACTAGTCAGGATCGAGGGAAAGATGAACAGAGCAAAGTACAGAGAGATCCTTGATGAAAACCTGCTGCTTTCTTACAAATCAAAATACTTCCAGAGTTTTTGTAGAATTAAGAATGACTTTATTACAATTTCAACAAAGCCGATTCCGGTCTGCAGAGTAGCACCCTTTTTCTCTCTCCCTCCCCCAGTTATATATCCCATCCATATCTCCTCTAGCTCAAAATCCCTTCCTCTTCAGTTTCCCGCTCTTTATCGCTCCGCCTACTTCCTTTGTCTATGATGGCGGCTAAATTTGACTTTCATTCAGTTCAGAATCAATAGTAATACAATCAATCAAACACTCATGTTTAGTTTAAACTCTGTTCAACCCCGGCTCTCCCGGGCTTGACCTGAAGACCGATTGTTGGACATGACAGGTCCCTAAATCCTTGAAACATACACAAACCCCCACACACACAGTGAAATGATCCAATTAAGTTCCTGGCCCAATAACAAAGAACTCTAATGCTATGTTTGTGATTAACCCAGTTATCTCATAGTACACTAAAAAATCGCCATCAAATACTTATGTAAATATGATATTTCCGTTTTGTTTTTAAAATAAACTTGCAAAAATGTAAAAAAAAAAAACTGTTTTTGCTTTGTCATTATGGGGTATTGTGTGTAGATTGATGAGGAACAACAATTATTTAATCCATTTTAGAATAAGGCTGTAACGTAACAAAATTTGGAAAAAGTCAAGGGGGCTGGATGCTTTCCAAATGCACTGTAGGTTAATTAAATAATCAAAAGGAAAATTGTGATTATTTATTAGCCTAGTGGATATACTGTAAATATTTTAGGCATATCATATGAATTAGGCGTCCTGTTAAATCATTGTCAAAAACACAAGAGTGTCACGATCGTTGAGAGACGGGTCAGACCAAGGTGCAGCGTGGTATGCGAACATGTTTATTAAACTGAATACACACTGACAAAACAACAAAAGTCAACGAAACGTGACGTCGGAAGGCTATACACAAACAAGCCAAACTCACCAAAACACAAACAAGATCCCACAACCCAGGCAGGAAAACTGGCTGCCTTAGTATGATCCCCAATCAGAGACAACGAGCGACAGCTGCCTCTGATTGGGAATCACACCCGGCCAAACATAGAAATACAAATACTAGACTCTAAACATAGAATCTAAATAGAAAACTCACACCCTGACCCAACCAACCAGAGTTCTCTCGATCAGGGCGTGACAAAGAGATGCTGTTGCATGACAAACAGGTGCTGTTAGATTACATTATATATTTTCTGCCCGTTTGGAACAGTGCAAACAATGTTAAATAAATTATAAGTAACACCCGAGAGTCTGTTCTAATGGGAAAAAATTGTAAAACCTTTATTATAGCATAACAAAGTTTAAAAATTTCTGGATTCGTAAAATTGCTTTAACCGACATTTTGCAGGTTGCATGAGGCTTGGTGATCACAGAATCAGTAGGATATTAAACAAACACTCAAATAGGCAACAGAAGCAGGAACAGAAGTCTAGGGCTGAGTGACTCACTCATTCATGGCTTCCGTTCAAAATAGGTTATAATGCAGGGTTAAAGATATATTCTTTCTGATTGTCTTTAGCATATGCAGTCTCTCTCCTCTCGCTACTACTCATTTCGTTTGAATTATGTGGATTATAATAATTTGATATAGTTATAATAATAATAATATGCCATTTAGCAGACGCTTTTATCCAAAGCGACTTACAGTCATGCGTGCATAATTTTTTTTGTGTATGGGTGGTCCCGGGGATCGAACCCACTACCTTGGCGTTACAAGCGCCATGCTCTACCAGTTGATGCATTTATTGTTAAGGCAAACCAGGTCTGTGATATTGAGTTAGAAATGTAAAACTTTAGAGGACTTAAGCCTTGAATACATTGCAAGTTTGCCCTTATTGGCCATTAGGATACACTTTATAATAGGACTCAACTCTCCTCTCGCACTAGTGTTCTGCATCGGAGAACTTGGGTAAATACAATGGCGCAATTACACTTTAAATGAAGTAGTAGTTTCTAACAGGCCATTACATAAACGAAGAGTGGGTGTTATCCACCACGGAGAGGGACAGTGCAACTCAAAACTCCAGATAACATAAGGCCAGCTATTGTGAAAGAATACTTGTGGATCTTGTTGATTTCCTCTATCGCTTCAAGAAGCCTGCTGTCCACCTGGTAATTATGTGGTTCCAGAGGTAAAGTGTCACCTCAGATGGATTTGTGGTGTCAGAGAGAAGCCAGCTGCGAACCTGCGACCAGGCACGGTGGATGACATCCTTCTCCTGCACAGCAATTTAAAGAAATCCAGTGATGAATGGACTGTTTTTGAAGTTATTGTTTTAGAATATTTATTTGTTGTCTTATGTTAGAAGGCTCTTTGAAGCGATTTGAGTTGTCAATGTGCCGCATTGCATTGAGAAAATAAAAACAAATCATTATTTTTAGCCAAATGTTGAATAGAAATTTAGACAAATTAATTAATGCAGGAAAATAGGAATAATAGCCTACTGTCTCTAGTCATAAAAACAATTAGCCTAAATAAATGTATGTTATTTTGTTGTGTAACGGATTGGCTCTCGGAACTCATTAAGAGGCGGCTTCTATCTTCAATTTATATACAATAGGTGGGTCTAATCCTGAATGCTGATTGGTTAAAACTGCATTTCAGCCAGTGTCTATTCCACAAGTTGCCACCAGCTAAATCTATGACATTAAAATGCCTATTTACTCTGTTCCATCTGACTGCGTAATCCACTGTCTCATCAGCCCAGCCAGGCAATTTATTAACTTGATCTCCACTATAAAAAGCATCTAGACATTATCTCACATTTATTTTAGACTAACATTTCGTTTCCAACAGCGGAGATTTGTATAAACCTTGCTGTCTGTCTCTCCGACATTTGCAACATTGTTTCAATATTGAAATTCGATCTCCTGCTGTCCCATAGTAATGAACGTGTCGGGAGTCGGGACGAGACAGACAGGCAGGAAGCACTGGAAACTGGCATTTCTCAGCCAGTTGAAATCATGAATCAGCTGGCATCATTTTTATGGATATATACAAAAAAAGGTAAATTGAAAAAAGGTCAAGCGAAACGCAGCAAATTTGAAGTCTTTCCAGCTTCAGTTTGAAGTGATTGTGTTACCGTAGCTGTGTTGTTGGCTAGCTCCTCTGAACAACAGTGTCCTGACGAGTGAGCACATTTTCTATGCCAGATGAAATCGCGCCTCATTAGCTCATTGTTATGGATGTATCCAAATAAATGTCACTAGAAAACAGCTTAAACAAATGCAAATGCAGCTTATTTGCTGTTATTCTGGCTGCACTTTTTGACGTGACTGTAAGTTAGCCGTAGTTGGAAAGCTATTAAGCAAGGGATAAGAACGTTGCCAGTGAGTATGGTAATGGCACATTTAGAACGAACGACTGGATCGCGTCCATAGATACAGAACAAAAAGACTGAACGATTGGGTCGCGTCTCTAGCAACCCTAGATTTGTGTCGGGACTATATCTTGTGGAAGGATGAAACAGTATGAATAAATTAATCAAAATAACGTTTTTAATGAAAATATGTCAATCATTATTTGAATATGTTGGTAACCCGTTGTATAAAAGTGATAATGCCCACGAAGCCGGTGTTTGGAGGATATATTGGCACGATTTGCCAGCCCTCGACATCGTCTCGGGCCTAACAACACCGTGCCAATATATCCTCCAAACACCGGCTTCTCTGGCATTATCACTTAAATAATCATTCATTCAGAAGGGTAAACCCAAAGGTCTCAGGCCTGCAGTAATTTAATAATAATCCATGCCTTCTGGGAATGTTATAAAGTCCAAAAGTTATGGGCGGAGTTAGAAAGTTGGCTGTCAGAAGTATTACAATGGAAATTTACTTTTAATCCGTCTGTCTGCATATTTCAAGACATGGCATATAAGGGTGCAGTGAGATACCCTATGGGTTGGACGATACTTTTCTCATCAATCATCTTGAAAAACGTATACTTCAAACCTTTTAACCCCCCTTTCTTCGCTGGACTCTCTTTCATTCAGTTTCTACTTCACATCAGCGAAGAAGGACTCCGTGTTTCAGAAACTCACTTTATATAGAGGGGCTATCAGTCTTTCACACTGGTAAATAAAGCCAGTTTGATATTTAGCATTCTTTCTTTCTGTTTTTAGAGGGAGAGAAACCAAAAGCATGATCAGCGTTCTATCTCCCCCTTGTGATAGTGTGGTGCAATGACAGAATGACACAGTTTACCACAATCTGCCACCATCTACCAAAAACTGTGGCGGCATAAGCTTGAAACTTTTAATTGAGGAACCACAGTGCCTTCGGAAAGTATTCACACCCCTTGTTGTGTTACAGCCTGAATTTAAATGGATTAAACTGTGCTTAACAAGTCAATGAATATGTTGCATGGACTCACTCTGTGTGCAATAATAGTGTTTAACATGAGTTTTTAATGACTACTTTATCTCTGTACCCTACACATACAATTATCTGTAAGGTCCCTCAGTCGAGCCGTGAATTTCAAACACAAATTCAACCACAGAGACCAGTGAGGTTTTCCTATGACTCAAAAAGAAGGGCACCTATTGGTAGATTGGTAAAAAAAAAAAGCTTACATTGAATATCCCTTTGAGCATGGTGAAGTTATGAATTACTCTTTGGATGGTGTATCAATAAACCTGGTCACTACAAAGATACAGGCATCCTTCCTAGCTCAGTTGCCAGAGAGGAAGGAACACGCTCAGGGATTTCACCATTAGGCCAATGGTGACTTTAAAACAGTTACAGAGTTCAACGGCTGTGATAGGAGAAAAGTGAGGATGGGATCAACAACATTGTAGTGATTCCACAATACTAACCTAAATGACAGTGTCAAAAGAAGGAAGCCTGTACAGAATAAAAATATTCCAAAACATGGAATGAGGCACTAAAGTAAAACTGTAAAACATTTGCCAAAGAGTCCTGAATACAAAGCGTTATGTTTGGGGCAAATCCAACACAACATATCACTGAGTACCACTGTTCATATTTTCAAGCATGGTGGTGTCTGCATCATCATATGGGTATGCTTGTCATCGACAAGGACTAGGGAGTATTTTTAGGATAAAAATAAACGGAATAGAGCTGAGCACAGGCAAAATCCTAGAGGAAAGCCTGGTTCAATATATATATATATATATATATATATATATATATACACTACCATTCAAAAGTTTAGGGTCACTTAGAAATGTCCTTGTTTTCAAAAGAAAATCTCTTTTTTTTGTCCATTAGAATAGTATCAAATTGATCAGAAATACAGTGTAGACATTGTTAATGTTGTAAATGGCTATTGTAAATGGCTACATAGGCGTACAGAGGCCCATTATCAGCAACCATCAGTCCTGTGTTCCAATGGCACGTTGTGTTTGCTAATCCAAGTTTATCATTTTAAAAGGCTAATTGATCATTAGAAAACCCTTTTGCAATTATGTTGCACAGCTGAAAACTGGTGTGCTGATTAAAGAAGCAATAAAACTGGCCTTCTTGAGACTAGTTGAGTATCTGGAGCATCAGCAATTGTGGGTTCGATTACAGGATCAAAATGGCCAGAAACAAATAACTTTCTTCTGAAACTCGTCAATCTATTCTTGTTCTGAGAAATGAATTGCCAAGAAACTGAAGATCTCGTACAACGCTGTGTACTACTCCCTTCACAGAACAGCGCAAACTGTCTCTAACCAGAATAGAAAGAGGAGTGGGAGGCCCTGGTGCACAACTGAGCACGAGGACAAATACATTAGAGTGTCTTTTGAGAAACAGACGCCTCACAGGTCCTCAACTGGCAGCTTCATTAAATAGTACCCGCAAAACACCAGTCTCAACATCAACAGTGAAGAGGCGACTCTGGGATGCTCACCTTCTAGGCAGAGTTGCAAAGAAAACGCCAAGGTTCTTTGCACTCTGGGAGGAGGACACAATGGAGTTGTCAACCGTGATGGCGAGATCATGGAGCGGGCAGTCCTTCCCCGGGAGGAAGAGCAGCTCCGTCTTGCCGAAGTTCAGCTTGAGGTGGTGATCCGACATCCACACTGATATGTCTGCCAGACATGCAGAGATGCGATTCGCCACCTGGTTATCAGAAGAAAATTAATTGTGTGTCATCTGCGTAGCAATGATAGGAGAGACCATGTGAGGATACGACAGAGCCAAGTGACTTGGTATATAGAGAGAATAGGAGAGGGCCTTGAACTGAGCCCTGGGGGACACCAGTGGTGAGAGCACGTGGTGCGGAGACAGATTCTCGCCACGCCACCTGGTTGGAGCGACCTGTCAGGTAGGACGCAATCCAAGAGTGAGCATCGCCGGAGATGCCCAACTCGGAGAGGGTGGAGAGGAGGATTTGATGGTTCACAGTTTCAAAGGCAGCAGATAGGTCTAGAAGGAGAGAGAGTTAGCTTTAGCAGTGCGGAGAGCCTCCGTGACACAGAGAAGAGCAGTCTCAGTTGAATGACCAGTCTTGAAACCTGACTGGTTTGGATCAAGAAGGTCATTCTGAGAGAGATAGCAGGAGAGTTGGCTAGAGAAGGCACGCTCAATAGTTTTGGAGAGAAAAGAAAGAAGTGATACTGGTCTGTAGTTGTTGACATCGGAGGGATCGAGTGTAGGTTTTTTGAGGAGGGGTGCAACTCTCGCTCTCTTGAAGACGGAAGGGACATGGCCAGCGGTCAAGGATGAGTTGATGAGCAAGGTGAGGTAAGGGAGAAGGTCTCCGGAAATGGTCTGGAGAAGAGAGGAGGGGATAGGGTCAAGCGGGCAGGTTGTTGGGTGGCCGGCCGTCACAAGTCGCAAGATTTCATCTGGAGAGAGAGGGGAGAAAGAAGTCAAAGCATAGGGTAGGGCAGTGTGAGCAGGACCAGTGGTGTCATTTCACTTAATAAATGAGGATCATTTAACATCAATAGGTTTAGGCTACTCAATGTAACATCGATAGGTTTAGGCTACTACATGATACTCAAATGTTCCCTATACCCATCATGAGGTTGCTACAACATAGCCTATGAATTAAAGTTTATAACGTAGGTGCACACAGGTCGAGATAAACATTTGAGATGACAAACAGTGACACATGGACAGACAGTGACATATTCAATACCACCTTGCACTCTCTTGCCTGCATCTAGCTTATCTAGGGTGTAATCATTAGTCCAACAATTGCAAAGGAGTGTTTCTATTGGACAAATTCAGGTATTGTTATCCCAGTTTCAGTTGCTTCCGTTTAAGAAACGTTTTTCAACAGAATCGGCAGAATGAATATACCCCTGGGCACGCATAAACACAGTTCACTTTCATAGCAGCTACGTTGTATTCCTTCTCGCCTCTATGCACTCTCCTCCTCTCACTTTTTCCCTTCGTTTGTGGACTTCAATGAACGACACATCAGCTGTATGTGACCAGGCGAAATCATGTCATAACCGCTACACACAGCCTACATCATTGTCCCCATATTAGCTAAAGTAACGTCCTAGTCAACATAGTTATTAGAACTAATACGTTAGTAAACCCGCTACAAACAGTTACACTGGCGGGCCCCGGTGGCAATAAATTAATAAAACCAATAGCTTACCTTGACTTGGAAGAGTTCCAGTGTTGTGTTGGATAGTCATTGCCAGCTAGCTAACATAGCATCCCTCTGTTTGAGCCGGGTGTTTGAGTAACTAAACTAGCCAGCTGCATTTCCTAGCTAAATAAGTGAAATTGAAAGTGAAAAATAACAACGAAATCTCTCTCTCTCTCTTGCTTCTCCTTCATCTTTGAAGAAATTAATTTGTTGAACACTGTTAAATTACTGTCTTTCTCTCTCTTTGAGTCAACTACTCACCACATTTTATGTACTGCAGTGCTAGCTAGCTGTAGCTTAGGCTTTCAATACTAGATAAATTCACTGATCCTTTGATTGGGTGGACAACATGTCAGTTCATGCTGCAAGAGCTCTGATAGGTTGGAGGACGTCCTTCGGAAGTTGTCATAATTACTGTGTAAGTCTATGGAAGTGGGTGAGAACCAAGAGCCTCCTAGGTTTTGTATTGAAGTCAATGTACCAAGAGGAGGACGGAAGCTAGCTGTCCTTACACCATGGTGCTACCCTATGTTACAGGACGGGGTCGCAGTTCTGGAGCGACCCACTAGGTGTCATCCTCCGACACAGTCTGGACCTATTGGTGTCACCTGTGTCTACCTGTTCACCTGTATATTTATGCCCTCACTTCCCTGTGTTCCCTTGCTCAGTTTTCTCTGTTAGTTTCTCTATGTCCAGCAGTACTACTCGGTGTCTGATCGGAGACCTATGTACAGGTACTTGAGAAGTGTTCTCCCTGTTTCGTTATTTGTTTCAGTCGTAGGTAGTATTTCGTATTTTGGCTGTCAGCCAGTTTATGGATACTTATTTGCTCAGACTTTCTTTTATCGTTATAAGTCCGTTATTTTGTATTTTGGCTTCGGGACCACCAGTAAAGATCCTTGTTTCCCCATTTCTGCCTACTGCCTACTGTATATCCTGCACCGCACCTGGGTCACACCTCACACCAACCCTTACAATCCTACAGAGTGTCATTGAGGCTACTGTAGACCATTGCAAAACAGTGTGTTTTAATCAATTATTTGGTGACGTGAATATATTTCGTATAGTTTTATCTAAAAAGGATAACTTTTTCAATGTTTTTTTTTTTTTGAAATTCACTGAGGAGGATGGTCCTCCCCTTCCTCCTCTGAGGAGCCTCCACTGAAACACATGTGCATGCATACAAATGCTCAAAAAAAGTATATTTCAACATTCTGTCTGCTCAAGCAAATTTGCAAACCACTAAACTTGGAACCAATCAGAACTCCCGTACTACTTCTATCTAAGATGTAAACACAGCCTCACATGAAATTCTGATCTGCTGTCAATGTGTTAAGAGAAACTAACATTTGCTCCCAAAGACTGAAATAAGATAAATATCTGTTTTCGAATGCACTTGAAATATGCAGCATGCAATACGAATGGTCTTGATCATATGAAGAGGTAACTCCGTTGACCATTTAGCCAATTTATTGAAAGCTAGCCAATGTTACAGTTGACTAGCCTAGTCAGCAAATACTGTAAACGTCAATGTGCCTGCTCAGGAAGCTAGTGTTTCATTAGCTATCTCTCTGTCAGTGAATTACATTTTGAATCATGTCTTATTTAAAGTAACTAGCTGCAGGTTTAAAGAAACACTCAATCATATAATTTTCATAGAAACCCAAATAAAAACATATAGATAGAAAGGTGTGTGTGTGTCATGTATGCTAGAATGGACGTTTAAAAATGTCAACTGCAAAGCCTACAAATATATAGCAATACAGTCTCATCTGAAAACAGTTGTACAATGTGCTCTGCAATAAGATAACCAGAGTTTGATTTCCAAACCAGATGAGTTCTCAAATAACAGCTGCACAATACTATGGTGGGCATGCATAATGTTGGATGCATTGGATTATAAGGTATGGAGAATGATAAAGAGCCTGTAAGATTATAGAAAAAGCAGTTGGTAAATGAATTTGAGTTTCAAATACTAAATGTCCAGTGAATGTGAGTATATTTAGGTGGTATAAATGAATAACTTTCCTACTAACCTTCTAAAAGTTAACGGTGCCAAAATCTTGACTAAGTGTGAGACGTTTTCCATAATGTACGTTTCATGCATACACAGTTGAAGTCGGAAGTTTACATACACCTTAGCCAAATAGATTTAATCTCAGTTTTTCACAATTCCTGAAATTTAATCCTAGTAAATATTCCCTGTCTTAGGTCAGTTAGGATCACCACTTTATTTTAAGAATGTGAAATGTCAGAATAATAGTACAGAGAATGATTTATTTCAGCTTTTATTTCTTTCATCACATACCCAGTGAGTCAGAAGTTTAAATACACTCAATTCGTATTTGGTAGCATTGCCTTTAAATTATTTAACTTGGGTCAAACGTTTTGGGTAACCTTCCACAAGCTTCCCACAATAAGTTGGCTGAATTTTGGCCCATTCCTCCAGACAGAGCTGGTGTAACAGAGTCAGGTTTCTAGGCCTCCTTACTCGCACGCGCTTTTTCAGTTCTGCCCACAAATGTTCTATAGGATTGAGGTCAGGGCTTTGTGATGGCCACTCCAATACCTTGATGATGTTGTCCTTAAGCCATTTTGTCACAACTTTGGAAGTATGCTTGGGGTCATTGTCCATTTGGAAGACCCATTTGCGACCAAGCTTTAACTTCCTGACTGATGTCTTGAGATGTTGCTTCAATATATCTACATAATTCTCCTTCCTCATGATGCCATCTATTTTGTGAAGTGCACCAGTCCCTCCTGCAGCAAAGCACACACACAGTATGATGCTGCCACCTCCGTGCTTCACGGTTGGGATGGTGTTCTTCGGCTTGCAAGCATCCCCCTTTTCCTCCAAACATAACGATGGTCATTATGGCCAAACAGTTCTATTTTTGTTTCATCAGACCAGAGGACATTTCTCCAAAAAGTACGATATTTGTCCCCATGTGCAGTTTCAAACCGTAGTCTGGCTTTTTTATGGCGGTTTTGGAGCAGTGGCTTCTTCCTTGCTGAGCGGCCTTTTAGGTTATGTCGATATAGGACTCGTTTTACTGTGGATATAGATACTTTTGTACCTGTTTCCTCCAATATCTTCACAAGGTCCTTTGCTGTTGTTCTGGGATTGATTTGCACTTTTCGCACCGAAGTACGTTCGTCTCTAGGAGACAGAACGCATCTCCTTCCTGAGCGGTATGACGGCTGCGTGGTCCCATGGTGTTTATACTTCCGTACTATTGTTTGTACAGATTAACGTGGTACCTTCAGGCGTTTGGAAATTGCTCCCAAGGATGAACCAGACTTGTGGAGGTCTACAATTTTTGTAGCTGTTTAAAGCTGTTTAAAGCCACAGTCAACTTAGTGTATGTAAATCCACTGGAATTGTGATACAGTGAATTATAAGTGAAATAATCTGTCTGTAAACAATTGTTGGAAAAATTACTTGTGTCATGCACAAAGTAGATGTCCTAACCGACTTTCCAAAACTATAGTTTGTTAACAAGACATTTGTGGAGTGGTTGAAAAACTAGTTTTAATGACTCCAACCTAAGTGTATGTACACTTCCGACTTCAACTGTACATTCGAACAAAGAACACCATCACAAATAGTCTTTCACCATTTATTGAGTACGGAGACAAATAGCAAAGGTGTCTCAGGCAGTATTTGAAGTATCTAAATATAGTGTAACCTACCAATCAATGTATATCAAGAGCTGTGGAGGGCACAATCTTCCAATGTTGCAGTCCAGAAATAAGACCATTACCATCTATGCCAAAAACCTGGGCCTCTGATGGAGACCGTAGAACTGTCATCAACGCATGCATCAGTATTCCCCCTTCTCTCTTGGAGCATTTGTATGCTCAGGCCCCATAGGCGTATCGAAAGGATCCCACTATGGTCAGCAATATAGCTGACCGATGTAGAGCGAGACCAGTGCCTTAGCAGAATGCAATCTAAAGCTTGTCTAAATAGTGACAGCAGGGCTAGTTCAAAATGCAGGACTTTGTGAATAGATCATGGGAGACAAAGTGAGAGACAATAATGAAAAAAGATGCTCAAACAAGCATGTGTATCTGTAGTGTGTATTCTTCAACCTTAAAATGCACTAGACTGTGTAAGACAAAATCCACAAAGAAAAGACAACAGGCAAATGCAAATGTTGTCCCAATGTCTAAATAGTGATGTCAGGGATAGTTCAAACTGCAGTAGGATGGTTCTCCTCACAGGTGAGTGAATCAGCTCATGGTCTGTGAAAAGCACTTGGTTGATCTCTGGGAGCAGGACATAGGAGAGCTGAATAGATCATGTGAGACAAGTTTAATAATCACAGGACGCGTACTCAGAGCATGCGCTGACCAGCAGGCAAGTGTCTTCACTGACCTAGTCTGTAATACCTACATGTTTCAAGCTGACCACCATAGACCATGTGTCCAAGAACGCCAAGGTATCTTGTCTAAATTATTATCGCCCCATAGCACTCACATCTGTAGCCATGAAATGCTTTGAAAGGCTTGTCATGGCTCACATCCACACCATCATCCCAGACACACTGGACCCACTCCAATTCGTATACCGCCCCAACAGATCCATAGATGATGCAATCTCTATTGCACTCCACACTGCCCTCTCCTACCTGGACAATATGAACACCTATGTGAGAATGCTGTTCATTGACTACAGCTCAGCGTTCAACATCATAGTGCCCTCCAAGCTCATGACTAAGCTAAGGACCCTGGGACTGATCACCTCCCTCACCAACTGGATCCTGGACTTCCTGACGGGCCGCTCCCAGGTGATGAGGGTAGGCAACAACATACCCGCCATGTTGACCCTCAACAAGGGGGCCCTTCAGCGGTGCGCGCTTACTCCCCTCTATGCCCTGTTCACCCATGAATACGTGGCTGTGCATGTCTCCAACATCATCCTTACGTTTAAATGACAACACAACGGTGGTAGGCTTAATCACCGACGACGATGAGACAGCCTATAAGGAGGAGGTCAGAGACCTCTCCCTCAACATGGGCAAGACAAAGGAGCTGATTGTGGACTACAGGAAACGGAGGGCCGAGCACACCCCCATTCACATCAACAAGGCTGCAGTGGAGCTGGTCGAAAGCTTCAAGTTCCTCTGTGTTCACATCACTAAGGATCTATCATGGTCCACACACACCAACACAGTCGTGAAGAGGGAATGACAATGCCTCTACCCCATCAGGAGGCATGAAAAGATTTGGCATGGGCCCTCAGATCCTCAAAAAGTTCTACAGCTGCACCATTGAGAGAATCTTGACTGGCTGCATCATCGCTTGTAATGGCAACTGCTTGGCTTCAGACTGCAAGGTGCTAGAGAGGTTAGTGCTTACGGCCCAGTATATCACTGGGGCCAAGCTCCCTGCCATCTAGGACCTCTATATCAGGCGGTGTCAGAGGAAGGCACAAACATTTTTCAAAGACTCCAGCCACCCAAGTCGTACACTGTTCTCTCTGCTACCGTATGGCAAGCGGTACCAATGCACCAAGTATGGAACCAACATGGCCCTGAACAGCTTCAAAACCAAGTTAGGCTGGAGCAACGAACAGCCCTTGCTGTCTCTGCCAGGCCGGTTCCCCTCTCCACTGGGGTTCTCTGCCTCTAACCCTGTTGCAGGGGCTGAGTCACTGGCTTGCTGGTGCTCTTTCATGCCGTCCCTGGGAGGGGTGCGTCACTTGAGTGGGTTGAGTTACTGACGTGATCTTCCTGTCTGGGTTGGCGCCCCCCCCCTTGGTTTGTGCTGTGGTGGAGACCTCTGTGGGCTATACTCGGCCTTGTCTCAGGATTGTAAGTTGGTGGTTGGGGATATCCCTCTAGTGGTGCGGGGGCTGTGCTTTGGCGGAGTGGGTGGGGTTATATCCTTCCTGTTTGGCCCTGTCCGGGGGTTTCTTCGGATGGGGCCACAGTGTCTCCGGACCGCTCCTGTCTCAGCCTCCAGTATTTATGCTGCAGTAGTTTATGTGTCGGGGGGCTGGGGTTAGTTGGTTATACCTGGAGTACTTCTCCTGTCTTATCCAGTGTCCTGTGTGAATTTAAGTATGCTCTCTCTAATTCTCTCGTTCTCTCTTTCTCTCTGAGAACCTGAGCCCTAGGACCATACGTCAGGACTACCGGGCATGATGACACCTTGCTGTCCCCAGTCCGCCTGGCCTTGCTGCTATTCCAGTTTCAACTGTTCTGCCTGCGGCTACGAAACCCCTACCTGTCCCAGACCTGCTGTTTTCAACTCTAATGATCGGCTATGAAAAGCCAACTGAGATTTATTCCTGATTATTATTTGACCATGCTTGTCACTTATGAACATGTTTGAACATCTTGGCATGGTTCTGTTATAATCTCCACCCGGCACAGCCAGAAGAGCACTGGCCACCCCTCATAGCCTGGTTCCTCTCTAGGTTTCTTCCTAGGTTTTGCCTTTCTAGGGAGTTTTTCCTAGCCACCGTGCTTCTACACCTGCATTACTAGCTGTTTGGGGTTTTAGGCTGGGTTTCTGTACAGCACTTCGAGATATTAGCTGATGTAAGAAGGGCTATATAAAATAAAATTGATTGATTGATTGATTGATTGATTGATTGATTGGTTATAAGACTGCTACAGTTGAAGTCGGAAGTTTACATACACTTAGGTTGGATTCATTAAAACTTGTTTCTCAACCACTCCACCATTTTTTGTTAACAAACTATAGTTTTGGCAAGTCGGTTAGGACATATACTTTCTGCATGACACAAGTTATTTTTCCAACAATTGTTAACAGATAGATTATTTCACTAATAATTCACTGTATCACAATTCAAGTTTACATACACTAAGTTGACTGTGCCTTTAAACAGCTTGGAAAATTCCTGAAAATTATGTCATGGCTTTAGAAGGTTCTGATAGGCTAATTGACATCATTTCAGTCAATTGGAGGTGTACCTGTGGATGTATTTCAAGGCCTACCTTCAAACTCAGTGCCTCTTTGCTTGACATCATGGGAAAATCAAAAAAAATCAGCCAAGACCTCAGAAAAAAATTGTAGACCTCCACAAGTCTGGTTCATCCATGGGAGCAATTTCCAAACGCCTGAAGGTACCACATTCATCTGTACAAACAATAGTATGCAAGCATAAACATCATGGGACCACGCAGCTGTCATACCGCTCAGGAAGGAGACACATTCTGTCTCCTAGAGATGAACGTACTTTGGTGCGAGGGGTATTCTTTATTTTTACTATTTTCTACATTATAGAATAATAGTGAAGACATCAACATTCTGAAATCACACAAATGGAATCATGTAGTAACCAAAAAAGTGTTAAACAAATCAAAATATATTTGAGATTTGAGATTCTTCAAATAGCCACCCTTTGCCTTGATGACAGCTTTGCAAACGCTTGGCATTCTCTCAACCAGCCTCATGAAGTAGTCACCTGGAATGCATTTCAATTAACAGGTGTGCCTTCTTAGAAGTTAATGTGTAGAATTTCTTTCCTTCTTAATGCGTTTGAACCAATCAGTTGTTTTGTGACAAGGTAAACAGAAGATAGCCCTATTTGGTAAAAAACCAAGTCCATATTATGGCAAGAACATCTCAAATAAGCAAAGAGAAACGACAGTCCATCATTACTTTAAGACATGAAGGTCAGTCAATACAGAACATTTCAAATACTTTGAAAGATTCTTCAAGTGCAGTCGCAAAAACCATCAAGCGCTATGATGAAACTGGCTCTCATGAGGATCGCCACAGGAATGGAAGACCTAGAGTTACCTCTGCTTCAGAGGATAAGTTCATTAGAGTTACCAGCCTCAGAAATTGCAGCCCCAATAAATGCTTCACAGAGTTCAAGTAACAGACACATCTCAACATCAACTGTTCAGAGGTGACTGTGTGAATCAGGCCTTCATGGTTGAATTGCTGCAAAGAACCCCCTACTAAAGGACACCAATAAGAAGGAGACATGCTTGGGCCAAGAAACACAAGCAATGAACATTAGACCGGTGGAAATGTGTCCTTTGGTCTGGAGTCCAAATTTGAGATTTTTGGTTCCAACTGCTGTGTCTTTGTGAGACGCGGTGTGGGTGAATGGATGATCTCTGCATGTGTATTTCCCACCGTAAAGCATGGAGGAGGAGGAGTTATGGTGTGGGGGTGCTTTGCTGGTGACACTGTCTGTGATTTATTTAGAATTCAAGGCAAACTTAACCAGCATGGCTACCACAGTATTCTGCAGCGATACGCCATCCCATCTGGTTTGGGACTATCATTTGTTTTTCAACAGGACAATGAGCCAACACACCTCCAGGCTATGTAAGGGCTATTTTACCAAGAAGGAGAGTGATGGAGTGCTGCATGACCGGGCCACAATCCCACAACCTCAACCAAATTGAAATGGTTTGGGATGAGTCGGACAGCAAAATGAAGGAAAAGCAGCCAACAAGTGCTCAGCATATGTGGGAACTCCTTCATGACTGTTGGAAAAGCATTCCAGGTGAAGCTGATTGAGAGAATGCCAAGGGTGTGCAAAGCTGTCATCAAGGCAAAGAGTGGCAATTTGAAGAATCTCAACTATAAAATATATTTTGATTTGTTTAACACTTTTTTTGTTACTACATGATTCCATATGTGTCATTTCATCATTTTGATGTCTTTACTATTATTCTGCAATGTAGAAAATAGTAAAAATATAGAAAAACCCTTGAATGAGTAGATGTTCTAAAACTTTTGACTGGTAGTGTATATATATTTTTTTATTCAAAACAATAGATATTTTGAATGATAAGAAAGGAAGACATTCCTAATTAAATACTGTTGTTTTTTTGTGTTTGTGTCTGTGTCTGAGTGTATAGTGGAGTTTCACAATGGGAGCCAAGAACAGCAAGGGAGAACAAAGCCTGCCCGATCCCTTGATTGGACGGGTGAAGGTAATGGCAGATAAGTGGGGCAGGGACATTCTGGAACTGGTACCGCTTTGGCACAAAGTATCAGATTTTCCCTTAAAAGGCACATTGAGTGAAGATTTATTATCAGAATGTGGAAAGATGTTCAAAATCAAAATCAAGTCAAATTTTATTGGTCATTTACACGTGTTTAGCAGATGTTATTGCGGGTGTAGCGAAATGCTTGTGTTTCTATCTCCGACAGTGCAGTAATATCTAACAAGTAATATCTAACAATTTCATAATATATACCCAATACACACAAATCTAAGTAAAGCAATGGAATTAAGAATATATAAATAAATATATGGACGAGCAATGTCAGAGCGGCATAGACTAAGATACAGTAGAATAGTATAGAATAAAGTATATACATATGAGATGAGTAATGCAAGATATGTAAACATTATTAAAGTGACTAGTGCTCCATTTAATAAAGTGGCCAGTGATTTTTTATCTATATATATATAGGCAGCAGCCTCTAATGTGCTAGTGAAGGCTATTTAAAAATCTGATTGCCTTGAGATAGAAGCTGTTTTTCAGTCTCTCGGTCCCAGCTTTGATGCACCTGTACTTCCTGTGACATCAGGTGCTGTAGGTGTCCTGGGGGGCAGGTAGTTTGCCCCCGGTGATGCGTTGGGCAGACCACACCACCCTCTGGAGAGCCCTGCATTTGCGGGCGGTGCAGTTGCCGTACAAGGCGGTGATACAGCCCGACAGGATGCTCTCAATTGTGCATCTGTAAAAGTTTGTGAGGGTTTTAGGTGCCAAGCCAAATTTCTTCAGCCTCCTGAGGTTGAAGAGGCGCTGTTGCACCTTCTTCACCACACTGTCTGTGTTGGTGGACCATTTCAGTTTGTCATTGATGTGTACGCGGTCCTCTGTAGCTCAGCTGGTAGAGCACGGCGCTTGTAACGCCAAGGTAGTGGGTTCGATCCCCGGGACCACCCATACACAAAAATGTATGCACGCATGACTGTTAGTCGCTTTGGATAAAAGCGTCTGCTAAATGGCATATTATTATTATTACGCCGAGGAACTTGAAGCTTTCCACCTTCTCCACTGCTGTCCTGTCGATGTGTATAGGAGGGTGCTCCCTCTGCTGTTTCCTGAAGTCCCCGATCATCTCCTTTGTTTGCATGAGAGGTTATTTTCCTGGCACCACACTCCCAGAGCCCTCACCTCCTCTCTGTAGGCTGTCTCATCATTGTTGGTAATCAAGCTTACTACTGTTGTGTCGTCTGCAAACTTGATGATTTAGTTGGAGGCGTGCTTGGCCACGCAGTCATGGGTGAACAGGGAGTACAGGAAGGGGCTGAGCACGCACCCTTGTGGGGCCCCAGTGTTGAGGATCAGCGACCACTTGGGGACGGCCCGTCACGAAGTCCAGGACCCAGTTGCACAGGGCGGGGTTCAGACCCAGGGCCTCGAGCTTAATGATGAGCTTGGAGGGTACTATGGTGTTGAATGCTGAGCTATAGTCAATGAACAGCATTCTTACATAGGTATTCCTCTTGTCCAGATGGGATAGGGCAGTGTGCAGTGTGATGCCGATTGCATCGTCTGTGGATCTATTGGGGTGGTAAGCAAATTGAAGTGGGACTAGGGTGCAGGGAAGGTAGACGTGATATGAATTGCGACTCCACTTTGTCCCTTTCCTGACGTTTTGCCTGTTTGATTGCCTTGTGGAGTGAATAACTACACTGTTTGTATTCTGCCATATTCCCAGTCACCTTGCCATGGTTAAATGCGGTGGTTTGCGCTTTCAATTTTGCACGAATGCTGCCATCTATCCACGGTTTCTGGTTAGGGTAGGTTTTAATAGTCACAGTGGGTAAAACATCTCCTATACACTTCCTGATAAACTCAGTCACCGTATCAGTATATACGTCGATATTATTCTCTGAAGCTACCCGGAACATATCCCAGTCCGCGTGATCAAAACATTCCGATTGGTCAGACCAACGTTGAATAATCCTTAGTATGGGTACTTCCTGTTTGAGCTTCTGCCTATAGGGAGGTAGGAGCACAATGGAGTCACGGTCAGATTTACCGAAAGGAGGGCGGGGGAGGGCCTTGTATGCATCCCGGAAGTTGGAGTAGCAGTGGTCGAGTGTTTTAGCAGCGCAAGTACTACAGTTGATGTGTTGATAGAACTTCAGCAGCCTTTTCTTCAAATTTGCTTTGTTAAAATCCCCAGCTACAATAAATGTAGCCTCAGGATATGTGGTTTCCAGTTTGCATAAAGTCCAGTGAAGTTCTTTGAGGGCCGTCGGTCAGGTGTACAAAAGGACTTTAGTTCCTGTATGTTATCACAATTACACCATGAGTCGTTAATCATAAAACATACACATCCGCCCTTCTGCTTCCCAGAGATATATTTATTCCTGTCTGCGCGATGAACTGAGAACCCAACTGGCTGGACCGGCGCCATTTTTAACTAGAGAAGTTTGAGGAAACCAAGAAAGGCAAGAAATGGCGAATAGATTGTGGTAAGTTTAGAAAGTGGGAGAGGGAAGCCGAAAGACAGTCAGACAGGAAAGTTAAAGGAATAATGGTTAAAGAAAGTAACAAGAAGAAACAGATGGAGGAAGATAAGAAAATAAGGAGAAACAGGGATGATGATGATAATGTCTTTCCACCCCCCTATTATACCCCTGTATCCACTGCACCAGCACCAGCCCTGGTTGTCTGACAGCAGCTCGCTCAGTCGTCTCCCCCACTGCAGCTCCACCTGATACAACTCCGGGACCAGCAGACCCCTTGGAGGTGGCCCATGAGCTGTGGAAATCCGTTCCATACACCGCCCACATTGAGTCCCGTCTCTGGTGTTGATGGACTCTGGGAACTTAGTCCACCATCGACGTCGACCCCTACCACGCAGCTAAGTCCCTCACCCCCAACGGTCACGACCAGAACAGGTCCAAAAGGGGACCCAGACACAACTTTTCTCCAGGCACCTTTGGTAACGTTCCCTAATCCACATCCGCGACCTGTGGATGGTGAAGAGGGCCATGACGAATGGCACCCGCTCGTCGACATCCAGAAGACTTGGAGACAGGATTAAATGAAGGACATTGCTAAAGAACTTCCAGATCCTACAAAGGACGCTGATGAAAACGACCAATGGGAAGAGGGTGGAGCCTATCAGACCCAACTGACTACAATGTGTGATCGCATAAAAGAACATTACCCGCCCATGACTGATTGGGCAGCTATCCATAGTTGCACGCAGAAAGCTAAAGGGTCATTGGAAGACTACAAACATAGGCTGGAGACCTGCTACCGTAAGCATGACTGATGGCCGCCGCAATGATGACTACGACAGCCTCTTGAAAGCTTCCCTTATGAATGGACTTTGCCAACCCTTGGTAAACAAGTTATGACGACCTGCATTGGCTGGGAAACTACCAGTCTACAGGTGGTTATTGAACACTGTAAACACGCTGAGAGCCAGCAACTGTCTCAAGAAGACAAGACAAAACAGAGAATAGAAAAAGAAGGAGTGAAGTTAGAAACTACACAGCTGGCTTTTTATCAAGGACAGGGCCAGCAGCGACAGGCTCAGGGAAGACCTTCAAATGATGGACGGAGGGGAAGAGGAAGGGATAGAGGAAGAGGAGGGGGAACCGGTGCTGACGGGTGTGCAAGACAACAGCAACAACTGGACAGGAACTTTGTTTGTTACAACTTTGGAAAATAAGGACATTTCGCTGGAAAATGTCCAAACCCAAGTGTGCAGGGAGCAGCAGAGGGTGGTTGGATGACGGGACCCCCACCAAAAACATGGCATCTCATGATTCTGTCCGACACGGTCTCAACATGTGATCGATACTATGTATGGGACGTACAGGATATTGATGGGTCACATTATGACCCAACTGACAAAATCTTCTCAACTGCTCGCAGTTGTTGGAAACAGAAAGGCAGTTTTATGTCACAGACTGGCTTATATTTCACTGCCCATTTCTCACCATTGACAAGAGATTTATATTATGAACAAAATTGGCTGACACGGACCGTACCCCAAGAGAGCTTACTGTGCAGTGACATGTATAGTGGGCCCCAATTTTGCGCTATGAGTGTTAAATTGACTAAAGAACAGGCTTTGTTGTATTTATTTAGTGACAGGGTGTCACATGTTTCGGTAGCTAAGACAGATGATGTTGCTTGGGAGGATACTGGTATTTGACTGGGAACTTAGAGTGGATGGGTCTAAATTCTGCCCAGCATATATACTTTGTGTGTCCCATTTTTTTTGGCTGTACATGTTCAATGAGGTGTACATGGCCTTGATAGCACTAAACCAACTAAACAGATGATTTCCGTGGAGAATGAGTCACCCTTGTTGGTTGGTCTCCCGGACTCTCTGTGGGCTAAAGATAAGTATGACATTGGGCGAATGGGGGGGGGGGGGGTTGAACCACTTACTGTCACACCTAAGGGCACATACAGACAAAGCAGAACTCAGTATCCCCTAAGTCAGGAAGCTCTGTGAGAATTACCCCTGTTCATGCTTCATTGGTAGAAAGAAGAGCTATTGTGCCTTGTCCAGACACTCCCTGTAATACCACCATTCTTCCTGTCCGAAAAGCCTCAGGTGATTGGCGTTTTGTTCAAGATCTTAGACCTGTTAATGATGCAGTTTATGCAAGGGCTCCTGTTGTGCCAAACCCTATTACGATTCTATCTGCTGTGCCATTGTCGGCTAAATGGTTTTCAGTTCTTGATTTGGCTAATGCTTTTTTTAGCATTCCTGTCACACCAGAATGACAGTTCTGGTTCGCGTTTATGTTTTTAAACAAGCGTTGGACTTGGACGGTTTGCCCCCAAGGTTATTCGGAATCTCCTGCGGTATTTTCTGCTGCTTTGGAGCAACATTTATAGGGTTTATGGGAGTATGTTAATACAGTATGTCGACGACCTGTTACTGTGTTCTGAAACCCAACAAGCATGCGAAGTCGACACCAGAGCTCTGTTAGTGTTTCTTGCTGAAAATGGCCACAAAGTTTCTAAGAAAAAGTTACAACTTGTCTCTCAAACAGTTAAATATCTGGGACATGACATTTCATATAATGGTAGGAAATTTGGTTTGGAGTGTGTGGCTGCAATTCTATCGATACCGCAGGCAGTTACAAAACAGCATATGATTACACTCACAGGAATGGCAGGCTATTGCAGAGCCTGGCTACCTGATTACGCTGAGGTCACTCAGCCACTTTCTGATCTCATTCACGGCCACAAGATGGCGATGAATGATAAGATAAAGTGGACACCTGAAGGACTGCAGGTACTTGACAAATTGAAACAATTGCTAACCTCTTATCCTTGTTTAGGACTGCCAGATCACTCTAAACCATTTAATCTGTTTGTTTTCGAGAAAAATGGTTTCATGTCATCCGTCCTCACTCAGGACCATGGTGGGAAGCAACGGCCTGTTGCTAACTATTCTAAAAGACTTGACAGTGTGGTAAGAGGATTGGCATGTTGTCTCAGGGCTGTAGCGGCTGCTACAGAAGCAGTGTTAGCTTGTGCTAACATTGTTGCAATGTGCCCATTAACCTTTCAAGTTCCTCACACTGTCCATGCTCTTATCTCACAGGCACGGACCGCCCATCTCACTCCAGCACGGCTCCTGCATTATCAGAATGTGTTGTTGACAATGACTCACGTGACTCTTAAACGTTGTACTGTTCTTAACCCTGCTACTCTTTTGCCAACTGACGATTATGGGGAACCACACGATTGTGCTGTCCTTGTGGAACAGGTCTGTAAACCCCGCCCTGACCTCTCTGATGTGCCATTACTGAATGCTGACCTAGAGCTGTTTGTTGTTGGCTCCGCCCAAAGGTCACCACAGGGTGAACCATTAGTGGCATACACAGTCACTACTGCTGTAGATACTCTAGAAAGTGCAAAACTGCCATCACATCTGTCAGCTCAGGCTGCAGAATTGTTTACACTGAATAGGGCGCGCATTCTAGCTAAGAATACAACTGTTACCATTTACACTGATAGCAGACACGCGATCGGGGTGGTGCACGGTTTTAGAACATTGTGGCAGCATCGTGGGTTCCTTACTTCATCTGGTAATACGATTTCACATTCTAAACTGATTGCGAACCTGTTGGAAGCCATTCTCTTGCCCACATTTCTGTCTGCAAGTGTCAAGCTCACACTAATGCATCTGACAATTTCTCTAAAGGAAATGCTATGGCTGATATAGCTGCAAAAGCAGCTGCCATGTCAATTGTTTCCCACACTCTCCAAATGGTTTCACTTCCTGTTTCTGCTGCGAATATGTTTTTATTACAGGATATTTCTGATCTGCAATCAGGTGCAGGGCCTGGGGAGGTGAGAAAGTGGAGGAAGAAGTGTTCCTTTGACACACAGAGGAACCTCTGGCTGGGGCCAAACGGCCTTCCCGTTTTACACAGATCTTACTTCCCCTATGTGGCTAAGTTGGCACCATGTGTCAAAGGGGGGGGGTTGTACATAATTTTTGGTTTGTTCTTGGATTTTCTGTTTTTGCAGGGCAATTTTGTGCGAAGTGTTTAATTTGTATGACTAACAATACAGGCAGAGGCATTCCGATGCCTATGTCAGCCCACACAAGGCCTGAAGGTTCCTTTGAGTACATAATGATGAACTTCATTGAGCTTACTCCATGCCAGGGGTATAAGTACTTCCTGGTTTTGGTTGATGTCTTCTCCAAATGGGTAATAATATAAATAATATGCCATTTAGCAGACGCTTTTATCCAAAGCGACTTACAGTCATGCGTGCATACATTATTATTATATATATTTTTTGTGTGTGGGTGGTCCCAGGGATCGAACCCACTACCCTGGCGTTACAAGCACCGTGCTCTACCAGCTGAGCTACAGCGTTTCCTTGTAAGCATGTCACAGCAAAGGCTGTAGCAAAGAACCTACTAAGGGAAATCATCCCTAGGTGGTGTCTGCTGTCCAAATTAATGTCAGACTACGGCTCTCATTTTGTAAATAGTGTTATTCAGAGCATCTCTGAAAGTTTGCAGATTGATCTGCGAACACATTGTAGTTATCATCCGGCCAGTGGAGGTCTCGTAGAGAGAGCCAATAAAACGCTGAAAATTAAATTGACTAAACTGTTGGCTGTGACCGGATTGCCATGGGTAACAGTAATGCCGCTGGCTCTGATGTCAAAAGTTTGGACACACCTACTCATTCAAGGGGTTTTCTTTATTTTTACTATTTTTTACATTGTAGAATAATACTGAAGACATCAAAACTATGAAATAACACATATGGAATCATGTAGTAACCAAAAAAGTGTTAAAAAAATCCAAAATATATTTGAGATTTGAGATTCTTCAAATAGCCCCCCTTTGCCTTGATGACAGCTTTGCACACTCTTGGCATTCTCTCAACCAGCTTCATGAGGTAGTCACATGGAATGCATTTCAACTAACAGGTGTGCCTTCTTAAAAGTTAATTTGTGGAATTTCTTTCCTTCTTAATGCGTTTGAACCAATCAGTTGTTTTGTGACAAGGTAAACAGAAGATAGCCCTATATGGTAAAAAAACAAGTCCATATTATGACAAGAACATCTCAAATAAGCAAAGAGAAACGACAGTCATCATTACTTTAAGAAAAAGGGGGTTGCTTGCAAGCCGAAGAACACCATCCCAACCGTGAAGCACAGGGGTGGCAGCATCATGTTGTGGGGGTGCTTTGCTGCAGGAGGGACTGGTGCACTTCACAAAATAAATGGCATCATGAGGAAGGAAAATTATGTGGATATATTGAAGCAACATCTCAAGACATCAGTCAGAAAGTTAAAGCTTGGTCGCAAATGGGTCTTCCAAATGGACAATGACCCCAAGCATACTTCCAAAGTTGTGGCAAAATGGCTTAAGGACAACAACGTCAAGGTATTGGAGTGGCCATCACAAAGCCCTGACCTCAATCCTATAGAAAATTTGTGGCAGAACTGAAAAAGTGTGTATGAGCAAGGAGGCCTACAAATCTGATTCAGTTACACCAGCTCTGTCAGGAGGAATGGGCCAAAATTCACCCAACTTATTGTGGGAAGCTTGTGGAAGGCTACCCGAAACGTTTGACCCAAGTTAAACAATTTAAAGGCAATGCTACCAAATACTAATTGAGTGTATGTAAACGTCTGACCCACTGGGAACGTCATGAAAGAAATAAAAGCTGAAATAAATCATTCTCTCTACTATTATTTTGACATTTTTACATTCTTATAATAAAGTGGTGATCCTAACTGACCTAAAACAGGGAATTTTTACTAGGATTAAATGTCAGGAATTGTGAAAAACTGAGTTTAAATGTATTTGGCTAAGGTGTATGTAAACTTCCGACTTCAACTGTACATCCTCCCCGATGGACCTCCGCCCGATTCAGGCTCCCGCCATAGCGCTGCTCTGACCAGCCTATCGATTCCCCACGAAACTGGGGCATCAATCAGGGCGTTGGGAACAATGGGGTCGTCCCTATTCACCAGGTCCACAGGGTCGAACTGCCGGGAGAGCACGTCAGGCTTGGTGTTCTTCGATCCCGGACAGTATGAGATGGTGAACCAGAACCTAGTGAAAAACAACGCCCACCTGGCCTGGCACGAGTTGAGCCTCTTGGCCCCCTGAATGTAGGCTAAGTTCATGTGGTCAGTCCATACAACGAATAGATGGGCGGCCCCCTATAGCCAATGCCTCCACTCCCCCAGGGCGAGCTTGACCGCTAGCAGCTCATGGTTCCCCACGTCATAATTCCGCTCCGTTGTTGTCCATCAGGTTTCCCGCGGCCCCAGAATAAAGTTGCAGAATGGTCTACGTGGGTTCACACCAGCCACTGCAGGAAGGTGACCCACAACCCAGATGAAGATGTACGAGCCGATGTCCCGTCGTAGGCAACCCCAGTGGCCATGGGAGGATTAGGACCGGACTCTACGCATCATGTTTGTTGCTTTCGTGGTCAGTCTTCTCATTGCAGCTGTTGTATGGGCCCTGGGAGGAGCAGAACAGCACAGAGCGAGATGTGGCCACAATGCAACTGAATTATACAACACCAGCATAGTCCCATGGCAGGACATAAATAACAGCCGCTCCAGCTCGAGCCAACGGCAGGCTCAGGACGGGAGTCAAGCAAACAATAGCCGCCCCGCCACCAGAAGAAGCAGGAGGTCGATGCATCCACTTGACGAGCATCACAGCTAGAATCACAAGGGAAAAACTTGGTGGTCATTGCTTAATCATACAGTAAAAACTGAACAGATGGTAGAAAACACCTCCTGCTATGTGTGTAGTATTTTTCCCACTCAGCGATCTCACCCTTCCTACAGTATTCAGTAGAGGCCAGTATTAATGACACTCTATGTGCGCTGGAGGTGCTCTTATCAAATGGGTAAAACTTTCAGAGACAAATACATTAATGGTGATTTTTCATCGAAAAAGAAAATGAGAGGCAGATTTGATTGTGCACATTGGTGCATCAAAATTATTTTAGAACCCAGACATCATGTACCAGAACCTATTCTAATTCAACCACGGCAAACACCATTCCGAACCTGCCATTGTCACAAGCCAAGTAATATCTCCATACCACTATTCAATTAATCCTATCTGGGAATGTCAACATGTGTTAATTACAGTGTCTTCCCAATTGGATGTAGCTGGATAAATGGAACATGCGCTTCTAGCATTCCCGTTAAACTGAATGTGGGGTACACCATTATTCAGACAGAAACAGACACTCGCTCTCCACATCAATATGGCTCAGCCACGTTTACTGATCATTATTGGATCTGTGGTGATAAGGCATATCTTTATTTACCAACAAATTGGACAGGGTGCTGTGTTTTTGGTAAACTAAATATCTCCATTGTTGTAATGCATAAAACCAACTCCACCATTCCAAGCAGATTAAGACGGGTTAGAAGGAGCATTTCACAATTGAATGACGTTCCAATTGAGTCACGACAATCCTCGAAACTTGAAAGGTTTTGGCGCGGGTTAATTCCTTGGTATGGGGCATTGTAAAAAAATGGCCATGATTTAGATTGATTAGGATATCATTTAGAATATTTTGTAAATGTAACCACTTCAGGATTGTCAATAATGAAACCGGAATTGCAAGCCACTCGCCTCACGGCTATATGGAATAGGGTAGCACTTGACATGTTGCTAGCACGGGAGGGGGGAGTGTGCCAAATGATAGATTACCATTGCTGTACATTCATACCCCGGGGTGAGGGTAACTTGACTATCGTAGTGGAACATCTGAAAGAGCTTAGCAGTGATCTCGCAAACGAACACCAACCAGACAACGATTGGAATCCGTTTGGATGGGTTCATTCATTACTTTGTGTTATGGAAGCTACAATATTTTATTGGTTGATTTATGGCTTAGTTATCTTTTTTACAATAATGCTTAGAATTAACTTGTGTTAAGAAACTGTGCAGCAAAGCCATTGAGACTATTCTTGCCATGCCATTACTGACCCCTGAAGGAGACGCCTCAGAACCCTATTTACCTGATTTATATACTATGCCTGATTACGTGTCTGATGAAGACGATGATAATCCATAACACCAAGGTAAAAACATTGAGTTAATGGTGCAGCATGTCCATAGGCCATGCCCACAATGAGGGTTCTGTAAATGGTGCTACCAAGGTAGAGTTATGGACAGTGTCAATGAAGCGATTGCTTTGTGTGTGGTAAGGAAGTATGTACTGATGTTTAATTCATATGTCCTTTCCCCTCATGTTAATGCTTGTTTGATGAAAATGCTTGTAATTAATTGCCTTTTTGGTTGAGACTTTGTCTCAAAAGAGAGGATAAGTGGAGGAAATTAATATTCATTACATACTATACTGTTTAATTAGACATACCATGCTGTTTTTTACTTAAAGATTGTCCTTTGTTATATGCTAGTATTTTTTTACTAATACAAACTTGTCTTGTGTGACTTGGTCATGAATCTGAGTGCACAGATTTATGAGCCACTTGGGTGTGACCGCAGTATGTGATCTCCTGTGTTTACAATGAAAAGGAATTTAGCTATGTGGGAATTGCAAGGAGGAACAGAGAATGGTGGCGATATCAGCCATCTTGATCTACACAGATGAGCTAAATAACCTTTTACAACTCTGTACCCAGGGCCTGTTTCTGCACATCTGCTAACTGTCACATAGATAAGAGGATGTACTTTCTATAAAAGTAGAAAGCCAACTCTGTTCGTTGGGCTTTTCAACTCTGAACTATTTGAGTGATGGTTGAAATTGCTAAATTTTTGCTGATCTTATAATAAAGTTGTTTTTTAAAAGAATCTGCAGTCTCTCTTCCTGTAGAATTTCTACCACAGTTTGTAACTAGTAGAGAACTTTTTTGCTTTCATGCCTTTCTGAACACTATCCTTACGAAAAGTGTGTCAGGATTGCACATGCTGTAGCCTACAGTTTACAGTAAGATCCATTCCTCTAAATATTTCAGCATTCATGGCCACGCCAAAGTGTCAGCAATGCTGGTCATGATTCATTCAGTATTAATTTATTTTTTGTTTTTTCAATGAAACATTAATTTCTCCCTGTCTTTTAGCAACATTACTGTCACGTCAACATGATCTCAATAGATTTTTGGGATAAGCACAACAGTGTCTAAAGTGATCAACTCCCATAGAGTTGTTTTAGCAACTGGCAGTGCCAAATGACCCCTAGCGTCAGTGCTGATAACTGGTGTTAATTGCTAAGGTATAACATTTTACTCTATTAGTGTAGACTTTTACACAGTAAGTGTAAACATCATCACAACCCCGTCCATAAATTCAGTTTCTGGTTCAAATCCTCTATTTTCTCGATGCCATTGTTGGATCAACCAAATCCTAATTTGTTCCACGCAAAGGTGAGCTTTAAACAATTATTTTACTGATATTATTTAGCTATTTTAATTTCAATACTTGAGACCTGGTTGTCAGACTGCAGTGTAACATAAAAAGTCTAACCGTTTTGATTCTGTGTGTGCAGCTAATGTTAGAATTACTTGCGTTTCACTTTTTGCACGTCTTTGCTAGATAGGTAGCATGCTAGCTAATTAGCTCGCCTCTGTCCTGTGCAGTTAGTCTGCTCCACTTGGTGGTTCCATGGGCGTGTATCTCATTTCAGCACCAAGCTTTTTAGGCTCATGCTAGTTTGTTCTCTTTATTTCAGCTGCTTACTATATATTGAGGACTAATCTGATTAACCTGGATGGGTGTCCCGAAATTGGGACAGTTGTTGCTAAATATGGATAATGTGACAACAAGTACGTTGTAAACAAAAACAAATGTTCACGGACATATACATGTCTTATATGGGCAGAAAGCTTAAATTATTGTTAATCTAACTGCAGTTTCCAATTGACAGTAGTTATTACAGCGAAAAAATACCATGCAATTTTTTGAAGATATTGCACAACAATAAAACACTTTTATCACGGCTACAGGTTTGATACATAAATAATGTACTTACATTCAGTAATCTTGTTCTGATTTGTCATCCTGAGGGTCCCAGAGATAAAATCCAGCTTAGTTTTGTTTGATAAAATCAATTTTTGTATCCTAACACAGTCCATGTTGTATACAGCATTCCGCCAGAATTCCGACTCGTTCAACTGGCAACAAAGCATTTCGATGTAATATAAACACTACACCTTGTTTCACCCGGTCAAGTTCTGTTTTTCTGTGATCCTCAGATACTCAAGAAGGCAACCAAACTTTTTTCAGCATTCTGCATGACATATAGGCTACACAAAAGTTATTTTAGCCCACCAAGGGCTGACCTCATTACGCACCAATGAGACAGGCGGTGTTCACTTGATTGACTGTATTTTGGTCCAATGACTAACTATCGTTTTGAAACATAGCTAGCTAGATAGCCAATGAGCTGGGCTTTACATGAGTATGTGATTGTTCTTTGTATGAGTAAAAGCCATTGTGCTAAGCCCGCGCACAACAAGATTCATTCTCCATTGAAAATCGAAAGGACCAAGAGGAGTTTTCATTACGCAAAGCTCGATTTAGTTCTACAAAGTTTTCAGCAATTTGAGTAAGTTAAACAATGGCTTCTAACACTGGAAAAGCTAAATCAAAGTCCAGATATACAGATTTGGACGAGATTATAGCAGAAATCGACCGTGAAAGTGGCACAGAAACGGACTGGTTTTGACTCAACCGCTGAATACATTTTTTGGAAGGAAAGGACGCGACTTTAGACTGGTAAGTGAAATACATTTTTTCTTCTCATGCTAATGCACTTGTTTGAATGGTTGCATATTATTCAATAGAGATTTATTTGAGAATTTTACTTTGATTATAAACTCAGCAAAAAAAGAACTGTCCCTTTTTCAGGACCCTGTCTTTCAAAGATAATTCGTAAAATTCCAAATAACTTCACAGATCTTCATTGTAAATGGTTTAAACACTGTTTCCCATGCTTGTTCAATGAACAATAAACAATTAATGAACATGCAACTGTGGAACGGTCGTTCAGACACTAACAGCTTACAGACGGTAGGCAATTAAGATCACAGTTATGAAAACTTAGGACACTAAAGAGGCCTTTCTACTGACTCTGAAAAACACCAAAAGAAAGATGCCCAGGGTCCCTGCTCATCTGAGTAAACATGCCTTAGGCATGCTGCAAGGAGGAATGAGGACTGCAGATGTGGCCAGGGCAATAAATTGCAATGTCCGTACTGTGAGATGCCTAAGACAGAGCTACAGGGAGACAGGACGGACAGCTGATCATCCTCGCAGTGGCAGACCACGTGTAACAACACCTGCAAAGGATCAGTACATCCGAACATCACACTTGCGGGACAGGTACAGGATGACAACAACAACTGCCTGAGTTACACCAGGAATGCACAATCCCTCCATCAGTGCTCAGACTGTCCGTAATAGGCTGAGAGAGGCTGGACTGAGGACTTGTAGGCCTGTTGTAAGGCAGGTCCTCACCAGACATCACCGACAACAACGTCGCATATGGCACAAACCCACCGTCGCTGGACCAGACAGGACTGACAAAAAGTGCTCTTCACTGACGAGTCGCGGTTTTGTCTCACTAGGGGTGATGGTCGGATTTGCGTTTATCGTCGAAGGAATGAGCATTACACAGAGGCCTGTACTCTGGAGCGGGATCGATTTGGAGGTGGAGGGTCCGTCATGGTCTGGGGCGGTGTGTCACAGCATCATCAGACTGAGCTTGTTGTCATTGCAGGCAATCTCAACACTGTGCATTACAGGGAAGACATCCTCCTCCCTCATGTGGTACCCTTCCTGCAGGCTCATCCTGACATGACCCTCCAGCATGACAATGCCACCAGCCATACTGCTCATGCTGTGCGTCATTTCCTGCAAGACGGGAATGTCAGTGTTCTGCCATGGCCAGCGAAGAGCCCGGATCTCAATCACATTGAGCACGTCTGGGACCTGTTGGATCAGAGGGTGAGGGCTAGGGCCTTCCCCCAGAAATGTCTGGGAACTTGCAGGTGCCTTGGTGGAAGAGTGGGGTAACATCTCACAGAAAGAACTGGCAAATCTGGTGCAGTCCATGAGGAGGAGATGCACTGCAGTACTTAATGCAACTTAATGAGTTTATATATAGCAATCAATATAATGAAATATTTGTACCAATAGTAAATAAAGCACTCAAAACACAGCATTTCATAGTCAACATAAAATACACAGGCTATATATTGTGTGTCTATATAAAAGCCAGTGGAGGCTGGTGACGGTAGGATTGTTCATAATAACCTACAATATTCAATTGACTATGACATGCTGTGGTTTTCGAGTGTCTTATTTACTATTGGTACACATATACACTGCTAAAAAAAATAAAGGGAACACTTAAACAACACAATGTAACTCCAAGTCAATCACACTTCTGTGAAATCAAACTGTCCACTTAGGAAGCAACACTGATTGACAATAAATGTCACATGCTGTTGTGCAAATGGAATAGACAACAGGTGGAAATTATAGGCAATTAGCAAGACACCCCCAATAAAGGACTGGTTTTGCAGGTGGTGACCACAGACCACTTCTCAGTTCCTATGATTCCTGGCTGATGTTTTGGTCACTTTTGAATGCTGGCGGTGCTTTCACTCTAGTGGTAGCATGAGACCGAGTCTACAACCCACACAAGTGGCTCAGGTAGTGCAGCTCATCCAGGATGGCACATCAATGCGAGCTGTGGCAAAAAGGTTTGCTGTGTCTGTCAGCGTAGTGTCCAGAGCATGGAGGCGCTACCAGGAGACAGGCCAATACATCAGGAGATGTGGAGGAGGCCGTAGGAGGGCAACAACCCAGCAGCAGGACTGCTACCTCCGCCTTTGTGCAAGGAGGAGCAGGAGGAGCACTGCCAGAGCCCTGCAAAATGACCTCCAGCAGGCCACAAATGTGTATGTGTCTGCTCAAACGGTCAGAAACAGACTCCATGAGGGTGGTATGAGGGCCCGATGTCCACAGGTGGGGGTTGTGCTTACAGCCCAACACCGTGCAGGACGTTTGGCATTTGCCAGAGAACACCAAGATTGGCAAATTCGCCACTGGCGCCCTGTGCTCTTCACAGATGAAAGCAGGTTCACACTGAGCACATGTGACAGACGTGACAGAGTCTGAAGACGCCGTGGAGAACGTTCTGCTGCCTGCAACATCCTCCAGCATGACCGGTTTGGCGGTGGGTCAGTCATGGTGTGGGGTGGCATTTCTTTGGGGGGCTGCACAGCCCTCCATGTGCTCGCCAGAGGTAGCCTGACTGCCATTAGGTACCGAGATGAGATCCTCAGACCCCTTGTGAGACCATATGCTGGTGCGGTTGGCCCTGGGTTCCTCCTAATGCAAGACAATGCTAGACCTCATGTGGCTGGAGTGTGTCAGCAGTTCCTGCAAGAGGAAGGCATTGATGCTATGGACTGGCCCGCCCGTTCCCCAGACCTGAATCCAATTGAGCACATCTGGGACATCATGTCTCGCTCCATCCACCAACGCCACGTTGCACCACAGACTGTCCAGGAGTTGGCGGATGCCTTAGTCCAGGTCTGGGAGGAGATCCCTCAGGAGACCATCCGCCACCTCATCAGGAGCATGCCCAGGCGTTGTAGGGAGGTCATACAGGCACGTGGAGGCCACACACATTACTGAGCTTCATTTTGACCTGTTTTAAGGACATTACATCAAAGTTGGATCAGCCTGTAGTGTGGTTTTCCACTTTAATTTTGAGGGTGACTCCAAATCCAGACCTCCATGGGTTGATAAATTTGATTTCCATTGATCATTTTTGTGTGATTTTGTTGTCAGCACATTCAACTATGTAAAGAAAAAAGTATTTAATAAGATTATTTCATTCATTCAGATCAAGGATGTGTTATTTTAGTGTTCCCTTTATTTTTTTGAGCAGTGTATAAGTATAGTGATTGTGTACCCTATTCTCTATAGATGTTTATAGATGTGTTGTTTATTTGATGTATTGATGCATGCTCATCCGTAAAAGTGTTGATGCAGGGCTCACCCCCTGCTAAAATAAAGTAATAGTAAACTTGAGTTCTTACTGAATGTTTCTTATCTTCAATTGTGCCAATGACTCAGATAACCTTAGGGAACCACCACATTCAAGTCGTCCATCCCCCACTCATTCAAATGTAGAAACTGGTTCATCCAGTCTGACCCCTGCTGCAGTCTCTGGCTCCACCCCTAGCCCCGCCCGGCCATCTAGAGGGATGAATGTCCACAGTTGCACCAACGGAAACACCTAGACACCTACCCTGACACTCTCACGACCACCCTGTGAGAACCCTCTGCGGCCATGAAAAGGTGGGGTTGTGTAGTGCTAACCAGGGAAGACAACACAACAGGGAAATCAGGAGACTCAATAATAAAAAAGGTGACTTGATCTCTATGGGTCTCGTTCGTAAACATAGTGACTGGTGCTGTAACTTCCCTAACGAACCCGGACCCTAATGGTCGACTGTCAAGTGCTGTGATGGGGAGTGGAATGGATAGGGGAACCAATGTAATGCCTAGACTATGTGCAAATGACCTGTCCATAAAGTTCCCAGCTGCGCCTGAATCGACCAGCGCCTTACACTGGGGAACTACTGTGTAATCAGGAAAGTGGATGTGTAGAGTACAGTGCGCAGCAGAATGCTTTGAACGAGTGTGGGTGTTCAATACCTGGGGTGACGCGAGAGTGCCCTGCCTGCCGCCTCCAGACCCAAAAGAATGCAGAAGACAGCGTGCAGGAGAATGTCCTCTCACGCCACGAGAGTGACACTGGCGCTGTCGTCCTCCACTCTCGCGGATCGCCGCTCCACCCAGCTCCATCATCTCGTGATCCGGGTTGGGAGGGGGTGGAATGGGCCGGCCCCTTCCAGGACGTCCTCTAGAAGCCAGCAGGTTGTCCAACCGGATGGCCATGTCCACCAGTTGATTGAAGGACAACATGGTGTCCCGGCAGGCTAGCTACCTTCGGACGTCCTCTCGTAGATGGCACCGGAAGTGGTCGATGAGGGCCCGCTTATTCCACCCGGACCCAGCAGCTAGAGTCTGAAAGTCCTGCGCGGTCCTCGTTATCTGCCTCAGGTGGACCAGCCGCTCGCCTGCCACTCTACCTTCGGGCGGGTGGTCGAAGACTGCTCGGAAGAGGCGAACGAACTCCCCGTAGTTGTCCAACGCGGCTCCTCCTTCACTCCAATCCGCGTTGGCCTACTCCAGGGCTTTCCCCGAGAGACAGGAGATGAGGGCGGACACCTTCTCCCGCTCCGATGGAGCCGGGCTGACGGTTGTGAAGTAGAGGTCCAGCTGCAGGAGGAATCCCTGGTAGCGGGCAGCTGTCCCGTCATACTCCCTTGGTCGGGATAGTTGAATCCCTCTGGGTGCTGGGGTGTGGGTGGCTGGATCCGGTCACTCAGCTGGTCTCGAAGGATCGGGTCCTCTCCTCTCCAGGCGTTGGACGACCTGGAGAACCCAATCCATCGCTTCTCCCAAACTGGCTAGCATATCAGAATGCTCCCGGACCCATGCCACGACTCCTGGCATGTTCGCTTCTCCTGCTGACTCAATGTTGAGGGTGTGTGATTCTGTGATGTGTGATTTGAAGGAGTCAGGTGCAGGAGGGCAAATCACAGAATAAAAGGTTTATTCCGAAACACAGTAGTACGCAGCAATGTGTCAAACACCTCAGTGCGGAAAACAGGTGCACTGGAAAATAACGAAGCACACGGGTGAAAATAACCCGGCGATACAAAATAACACAGAGCTCCACTGAGCTAATCGAACCTCCACAATAAACAATCACACACAAAGACAAAGGGGCAGAGGGAACACTTATACAGGTACTGATGAGGGAATATGAACCATGTTTGTGTATTAAACAAGACAAAACAAATGGAATGATGAGATCAGGAGCGGCAGTGGCTAGAAGGCCGGTGACAACGAACGCCGAAGCCTGCCTGAACAAGGGGAGGTGGCAGCTTCGGAGGAAGTCGTGACAATCCACTTTGGTTACCCTGAGTGAAGACCAGTGCAGAGAGGCCATTTCTCTTATGAAGCATTCTTCTGATCAAGAAACAGTCAAACAGAAGATGAAATTGACCTTTGAGTACAGGAAGAAGATGACCCACGACCCGAGTAAACGCTCCACCATCCTAACCGAATTTCCACCCTTTCTGGATGTGAAGGGCTTGATAATACTTTTCTTTAAGAACTGTTTTAAATTGTATGAATTGCGTTTAATCTCTAGGTGCCAATTCAGGTTGGCAAGTACATTTTAACAAAAACAACACTTCCTTAATAGTAGTTCAATTAATGTGTATGCTGGTGATTTACTCAAACTCTGTTTTGGAGGTTAAAGTGGAATGTTTTGTGAGAAAGAAATTGACTTGCATGAAACGAATCTTTAGTTCTTTGTCTTATATGTTTCAGATTGGATTATGTGCTGCTATTTGGAGAGAGAACATCAGCCAAGTTTTTGGAGAGGTGGCCAACTACATTCAAGCAAAATATCATCATGCTAAGCAAGACCCTAAGCAAGGCCACCTAGGGAGCTGAACTTCAGGAGCTGATCCAGATGGCAGAATTTGCAGTTGATGAGGGAGCTGACACGAATGCTGACGGTTAGATGATAATAATTTATAATTTATATTTCAAATAACTCTGAAATGTTAATGTCACTGATGATGGAATTTACCATTTTAAATCAGGATCTCTTCTTTGTTTAGGATGGGATGGTGACCTTTCCTCCATCCATCTCCTGCTCCATTTGATTCCTCCTTCATCACAAGGTTGCAAATGACTAGGCAAGATCCATGGGTGGCACACAAATGGCCCAGGGTAGGGGAGGGAATGGCCGGCAGGGATGTAGAGCATGGTGTTTGCAATGCCAGGGTTGTGGGTTCGATTCCCACGGGGGGCCAGTATGAAAAAAATATATATATATGTATGCACTCACTAACTGTAAATCGCTCTGGATAAGAGAGTCTGCTAAATGACTAAAATGTAAATGTAAATGTAAGATGTCTGCCTCCCAAGCTGAACTGCATCTTGTGATATTCCAAAAGGTTTGTATTGGCATTCTTATTCTTGGACAGTGCTGCAGCCGTTATGATGAACTAATGATGGTGTTTGTTTTTGTCATCTTCAGGCAGGAACCAGTATCCAGGAACACCTTGATGCGATTGACCATATCTTCTTGCAGTTGGGACCAGGAAGAGCAGCATCCATGCTTATTTCATCATCCTGTACAAGCAAGCCTTGCCATGCAAGTCAACGAGTGCTCTTGGTGCCTTCGATGAGCTTTTCAAGACTCACTTTGTTTTTGGTACTGCTTACAATACAATGCTGCGCAACATGTACACCTTCATACAGACAACTGTGTACAACATAGACATTGGGAAGGTTAAGGAGACTCCAAGGGTTGCTGAGCTCAGAGCTAGACTCCTGCACTAATGCCGATTAAGTTATGATGATATGTTTTGTTTGCCATACTAGCATGGAAGTACCAACTTGCTTGTGAGGTTGATGAAGTTGATGCATGGAATGTGCCCTGGTAGAACTCTTAGACTAAAACGTGGTCAAGCAGATTGTTGTCATGTATTTGGTACATTTTCAGGCTTTAGGAAGCATTTGAACAGGGCACATTCCGGAGACTGTCAAATTTTGTTAAACGCTAACTTGGATGCTAATACAGCCGTTGATAATTTGCCAAGTAATGCTGATTTTCCTTCAGATTCTAGTTGTAACCATGTTGTACCAATATCTAACAAGAACACACTTGTTATGTGTGCATCTGCTATTGCACAACTGCAGGCTGCAGGTGTAGGTCAGACGACTGTAAATAGTTTTGTATATTCCATGGAAGAAGCAGTTCAAGAGAGACAATATCTTCAAAAGACAAAGAAACTGTCAGAAAAATCCAAAATTATTTTCAGGATATTGAAAATCCTTTCACATTGTTGAATTCGGTATCAAAATGAAGTGCTTATTTCATACAAAAATGGGGAACAGTTCAAACAGTTGAGAAAGTCCTTGGTGTTAGATTTGAACGTAGAAGAAACAAAACTACTGGAACTTATGATCAAATAGTCATAACTGATACATTTTCTTACGTTTCAATTCTCAAGACATTGCAGTCAATTTTGAAGAACCCAAACACAAGTGGCATGTTTAACTTAGGGCACAATTTTAAAGATGGAGTTTACTTTGATTTGGAAGATGGACTATATATGAAGAGACAACCTTTCTTTTCTAAGGAGAAAATGCATTGCAAATTCAACTCTTTTATGACGACTTTGAGACTGCTAATCCATTGGGATCAAAAAAGGGTATTCACAAGTTGGGAGGTATATACTTTACTTTGAGAAATTTTCCCCCAAAGTTTAATTCAATTTTGGTAAATATTCACTTATGTGCACTCTTCCATACTCAGGACCTTAAAACGTATGGATTTCATTTAATTCTTGAGCCAATAGTAAGCGATTTGAAAGTGCTTGAGACTGAGGGTATTGAAGTTCCCTTCTTCAGTGGTCGTATAATTGTCGAAGTAAGTTGAGATAATCTTGGTATACCTTGCCTGTTTGGTTTTGTCGAATCATTTAGTGCTCATTATTGTTGCCGTTTTTGTATCACTGAGAAAGTGGATTTTCAAACTGTTTTCTCTGAGGATGACCCAAGACTGACTTTACGAACAAAACACATGCACTCAGACCATTGTCAAACTATTCAGTCAAACCCAACACTACCTCATGTGTACGGTGGTGTGAAGCATACTTGCTTATTGAACTCTCTGCAGTACTTCAATACTACAGACACTTTTTCTGTTGATATAATGCATTACATTTTAGAAGGAGTTGCACAATTTGAGGTAAAACCTGTGTTACAGTATATACAAGCCAACTTTGTGACTGCTAAAGATGTGTACGGTATAATTCATTCATTTAACTATGGCTACACAGAGAGGAGGAATCATCCACCTGCAGTCAAATTGGATGATGGGAGCAATGATTTGGGTCTAAATGCTATTCAGTCTTGGTGTCTTCTCCGTAATTTGCCATTGATATTTGGTGATCTGGTACAGAAAGATGATAAATACTGGCAGCTGCTTCTGTTACTACTACAAATTGTAAATATTGTGTTTTCTCCTATACTAACAGCACATAATTGCTGAACATCATAGGCTTTTCAAGTATTTGTTTCCTGATAGAAATGTGTTACCGAAACACAACTTCATGATACATTATCCTCATTGTATAAGGAATATTGGGCCCATTCTTCACTCGTGGTGTATGCGCTACGAGGCAAAGCATAATTTCTTTAAAAAAACAACTGAAGAGTTTTAAGAATGTCACTATGACCTTAGCCAAGAAACACCAACATTACATGGCATATAATTGGGAAACGTTCAGCCAGGATAGACTAGCTATAGGTCCAGGAAAGATGTCAAGGCTCAATGATCTGAAAGAAGGCCATGAGATGGCTGTCAAGTTGAATGTCTCATTGCACACAAATGTTTTGTTAGTTAAATGGGTAAAGCACCATGGTACAGAATACCGTCTTGATTTGGTCATATGTGGTGAAGTAGTCATTAAAATGCCAGTATTTTACAAAATTAAGGCTATTGTTCTGAAAGAGGAAAATGTTTTTTTGGTTGGGTCAGCTCTTGAAACCTTATGTTTTGATGATCATTTGCATGCATTTAAAGTTATTTTGAAGCGAAGTCCACCATGCAAGGTATTTCATATAAATTAAATCATGTACCACAAACCTTTTGATTTGCTCATGTCTGTCACACCCTGGCTCTGGGACTCTATATGTTGAGCCAGGGTGTGTATATTCTATGTATTGTATTTCTGTGTTGGCCCGAGTGGTTCCCAATCAGAGGCAACGAGTGTCAGCTGTTGCTGGTTGTCTCTGATTGGGAGCCATATTTATAGAGGCTGTTTTCCCACAATAGTTGTGGGATCTTGTTTCCGTTTGGTTTGTTCCTTGTTGGTTGTGTTAAACCGTAGGACTGCACGTTTCGTTTTGTTGTTTTGTTGTTCATATTATCACTGAAGATAATAAAGTTTAAGTATGTTTGCAACTAACGCTGCGCATTGGTCTACTCCGTCTAACGTTCGTGACAGAAGATCCCACCATACCAGGACCAAGCAGCGTGTCCAGGAGCAGGCGGCCTGGACATGGGAGGAAGCGCCGGGAAAGGAGCTGGAGAGGTTGGCGATGGCCCAGGTGGGCAAATCGTGGTCCTGGGAGGACATGCTCGGGGGCAAAGGGCCATGGGCTAAGATTAAGGCCCTGGCGAGAGAGGAGCAACGGCGTCAACAGTGTCGTTGTCGGACGGACGAGAGGCAACCCCAGAATTTTTTTAGGGGGGGGCACACGGCATGGGCGACTGGGCAGCAGGAGGCTGCCACAGGGCGAATTGGGAGATTAGGAGAGGAGGCCACCGGGTTTGGGGGGCCAGAAGGCAGGTTGGCGGAGCCTGGATGGAGAGCAGAGCCAACTCCCCGTACTCAGGCATGGCAGCATGAGACTGGGCAGGTTCCGCGGTATGCGGAGCTGCGTACTGTGCCACGAGTGGTCCGGCATAGTCCGGTACGTCCTGTGCGAGCACCCCGCACGTGTCGTGCGAAGGTGGGCATGCAGCCAGGACGGAGTGTGCCGGCTCAGCGCTCGTGGTCTCCAGTGCCTCTCCTCGGTCCCGGATATCCTGCGCCAGTGTCACGTGCTGTTATGCCAGTACGGGTACACAGCCCTGTACGTCCTGTGCTGATGCCTCACACAGAGTGTGTGAAGGTAGGCATTCAGCCAGGACGGGTTGTGGCAGCTCTTCACTCCAGGCCTCCTATCCATCTCCACAGCCCGGCCCGGCCTATTCCTGCCACTCGCACCAAGCCTACGGTGCACGTCGCCAGCCCAGCCCGGCCTGTTCCTGCTCCTCGCACCAAGCCTACGGTGCGCGTCGCCAGCCCGGCCCGGCCTGTTCCTGCCACTCGCACCAAGCCTACGGTGTGCGTCGCCAGCCCGGCCCAGCCTGTTCCTGCCACTCGCACCAAGCCTACGGTGCGAGTCGCCAGCCCGGCCCGGCCTGTTCCTGCCCTTCGCACCAAGCCTACGGTGTGCGTCGCCAGCCCGGCCCGGCCTGTTCCTGCCCCTCGCACAAAGCCTACGGCGCGCGTCGCCAGCCCGGCCCAGCCTGTTCCTGCCCTTCGCACCAAGCCTACGGTGTGCGTCGCCAGCCCGGCCCGGCCTGTTCCTGCTCCTCGCACCAAGCCTACGGTGTGCGTCGCCAGCCCGGCCCGTTCCTGCCCTTCGCACCAAGCCTACGGTGTGCGTCGCCAGCCCGGCCCGGCCTGTTCCTGCCCCTCGCACCAAGCCTACGGTGCGCGTCGCCAGCCCGGCCCGGCCTGTTCCTGCCCTTCGCACCAAGCCTACGGTGTGCGTCGCCAGCCCGGCCCGGCCTGTTCCTGCTCCTCGCACCAAGCCTACGGTGTGCGTCGCCAGCCCGGCCCGGCCTGTTCCTGCCCTTCGCACCAAGCCTACGGTGTGCGTCGCCAGCCCGGCCCGGCCTGTTCCTGCTCCTCGCACCAAGCCTACGGTGTGCGTCGCCAGCCCGGTCCGGCCCGTTCCTGCTCCACGCACCAAGCCAGGGGTGCGAGTCGTCAGCCCGGTCCGGCCCGTTCCTGCTCCACGCACCAAGCCAGGGGTGCGCATCGTCAGCCCGGTCCGGCCCGTTCCTGCTCCACGCACCAAGCCAGGGGTGCGCGTCGTCAGCCCGGTCCGGCCCGTTCCTGCTCCACGCACCAAGCCAGGGGTGCGCGTCGTCAGCCCGGTCCGGCCCGTTCCTGCTCCACGCACCAAGCCAGGGGTGCTCGTCGTCAGCCCGGTCCGGCCCGTTCCTGCTCCACGCACCAAGCCAGGGGTGCGAGTCGTCAGCCCGGTCCGGCCCGTTCCTGCTCCACGCACCAAGCCAGGGGTGCGAGTCGTCAGCCCGGTCCGGCCCGTTCCTGCTCCACGCACCAAGCCAGGGGTGCGCATCGTCAGCCCGGTCCGGCCCGTTGCTGCTCCACGCACCAAGCCAGGGGTGCGCATCGTCAGCCCGGTCCGGCCCGTTCCTGCTCCACGCACCAAGCCAGGGGTGCGCGTCGTCAGTCCGGCACAACCCGTGCCTGGGTCACCGGTGCCTGGTCAGCTGCTCCACACTGGAGCTTAAGCAATCCGCTCGTACGATGTCCAGTCCAGCTCCAGCCAGCGGGGCCAGACCGGACCAGGGGCGCTACGGGGGGATTATTGGAGGGTGGTGGGCGAGCCCGGAGCCGGAACCGCCTCCGAGGAGGAATGCCCACCCAGCCCTCCCCTGGTTTGTTTATGTTTATGCGCGGTCTGCGACCGCGCCTTTAGGGGGGGTACTGTCACACCCTGGCTCTGGGACTCTATATGTTGAGCCAGGGTGTGTATATTCTATGTATTGTATTTCTGTGTTGGCCCGAGTGGTTCCCAATCAGAGGCAACGAGTGTCAGCTGTTGCTGGTTGTCTCTGATTGGGAGCCATATTTATAGAGGCTGTTTTCCCACAATAGTTGTGGGATCTTGTTTCCGTTTGGTTTGTTCCTTGTTGGTTGTGTTAAACCGTAGGACTGCACGTTTCGTTTTGTTGTTTTGTTGTTCATATTATCACTGAAGATAATAAAGTTTAAGTATGTTTGCAACTAACGCTGCGCATTGGTCTACTCCGTCTAACGTTCGTGACAATGTCATATGGAGCAAGGGATTTGTTGGACTACAATGTCCCCTACTGTCACTTGATAACAGTTTAAGCCAGGGCTGAGACTTATGGTTAGGTTGTGAGAAAGATATTTGTTTTTAATGTAAATTGTACTGTCACTTGATAACAGTTTAAGCCAGGGCTGAGACTTGTGGTTTGGTCATAATAAACATATTTGAATGTTGAAACAGCTTTGCTTGTGTTTCTTGTGAAATTCCAAGTGCTTTGACAAAATATTATTTCCATTTCATGGGGGAATAGTAAATAAATTAACACTGAATAGAGTAAATAAATTTTTACTCTAACAGGAGTCACCCCAGATCAACAGTAATGAGTGTCACTATAACACTCAAAGTGTGGATTACCTCTTAGTGTTAAATTTGATCAACACTGGCCAGTGTAGTGCAGTGTTAACTTTTTGCACTCCTTAGTGATAAATCAACACTAGAAATGTAACACTTTGATCAGTGTACTTTTTAGTCTGTGTAGAGTGGGACCATATGTACTCGCTGACAGTGTTAATTTTAACACTTAAAGTGTTGTTTTAACACTTTCAAATTTACTCTGTAGACAAACTGTCTCGTTAGCTGATTGGCAGCTATTTAGGAAATTGAGACATAGGTGCACTGCCTCGGTTAAACAGGCCAAATCAAACTACTTGAAAAATTGAAAAATGTATGCACTCACTAACTGTAAGTCTGCTAAATTACTAAAATGTAAATGTACTTCCTTAGCGCTATGGTAGACTCTGCTAGTGATCCCTCTAAATTCTGTAAAACCGATAATTCTCTTAAGTGGGGTAATTCCTCTACTTCCCTGCATAAGCAAGTAGTTTTAGACTCATGCATCATTACTGAAAAACTTAAGATGTGTAATGCTTTTAATCAGCATTTTATCTCAGCTGGTTTCCTATTTGAAAGAAATGGTGGTCATACTGGTCTTGGCCAGTCAGTTGACTGTTCTTCCCACATACAGCCTCCAGTTGCCTCGATGGATGATCAGTCAACACGAATTCGACAATGGAGCATTTGTTGATGTTCTGTTAGCAACATGGTGACATTCAACCATACATGTTTCAACCGGAATATCGCGAAGAGGATTCAAAACAAAGGGTTGGATTTAGCTAGAAGCTCAGCTACAGCCAATGCCAGCACCAAGAAGGCAGATGACAAATACGGTGGCTAGCTAAGTAAGTGATTATTCCTGCAAGCCATCTAGCTAACTTTCGTTCATCTACTGAAACCCATATTGTGTATCGCTGGCTAACATACTACTGTGTTACAGTGGGGGGAAATCAAATAATTGTTCTGTTTGCTAACTTAGGTAGCTAGCTAGTCTAGCTAGCTAAGTTAGTTAAACAATTAAAGGTATCCCTATCTATGACAAAAAATAGAAGAGGTTTAACAATCGGAGATCTATTGCATCTCAATTGTAAAATGTCTTCTCTTTTTAGTCATAGATATGGCTACTAAACAGCAAGCTATGTTACAACCAGCCACCTAAAGCTAGGTTTACCAGCAAACGCTAGCACAGGGCTGGAGTTGGATAGCTAGTTAGCCTGGCACCTGCTAACTTGTTATGCACCATACCTCGTGTTTGTAACTTCTTAGCAAACATGTGTAACATCAGCGACTGTAAATAATTTTATTAGCTAGCTATGTAACATAATTGGCAAGGGTTGACATTGGTTATGATTATGACCATGGATGCATTTCAATCTCACAAAGTATAGGCATGACTCAAGATAGGATTCCAAACAGATGTAAATAACAATTATTGGCTATCCAGCTAGCTGGCTAAGTTTACTAGCTAACAGTGAGGATAAACAATAATACAATTTAATGTTGTAAATCTGAAATTGATAAGCTGGTTTTACAATGAAAAATATTGTCTACCTACCTAGGTACATTTGTACGGTCTGGTCACTGTGCAAAGGTTGAGGGTTATGCCATATTTATTGATATTGTTCTAAATATAATCTCTGTGCCTGTGCACATGTATGCATGTTCAACTATTCTACCCTAATGTTGACGTTATGCTGGCACAGTTCAACTGTCGTTCAAACAGTACAAAAGAATATCATACACTATATTATATATTTTTGTCTTGCAGACAATACCGTGTGGTGCCTGGGCTTCTTCCTGGAGTGGACTCTAGATATAGAGAAACAATATTCCTTTGCCTGTGTCATTGTAGCATAACTGTATACCATGAACTGCATCCCTCTCGATGGATTGGACATTATGCTGGATTTCAAGCAGAAAATGACTGAAGAGGAGCTGAATGGCACTTTGATCATGACTTTACAAGTGTTCCCTGAACTTTACTACACTGAACTGTATTTTCTTACTGTATGTTTCTTTGTGAATGGCAATTTTAACATGACCACCTCTCCCATCTGCTGATCACCAGTTCTCTTAGCTACAGATTGTTACACCAGATAATGTTATTTAACCAAATACTTTTGGTATCCATTACTGGGAGTTACAGGATAGGTACTGTTTGGTGTAGCACAGATAATTTTCAACCAACCTTAGCTTGGAGAGGCTGTCTTCATCCTCGATTTGTGGAAAAAGGATTCTCATAAAATGTCCGTGTCCAGTTGCAGGGGGCCAGTTTGAATTTAGAAAATGCTCTGTTATTATTATTATTATTATTATTATTATTATTATTATTATTATTATTATTATTTTTTTTTTTTTTATTTATTTTGCTCCATGAAGTTATCCAACAATGTGTAAGTCATCATCTTGTCTATTTCAAGTCTTCTCTCATTGATCGAGACAGGTGTCTGTCATCATGACAGGTGTCTGTCATCATCACTTTGGGGTGGACACCCACCTGTCTCAACCTTAATTAATCAATCAAGTATAAGGGTGCAGCGAAAACCCGCAGACACTCAGCCCTCTGTGGAATGAGTTTGACATGTGTTCTACATGGTCTTATGCTGAGCCACACTAGCTGCATTTAAACAGGCAGCCCAATTCTGATATTTATTTCCATTAACTGGTCTTTTGACCAATCACATAAGATCTTTTTCAGATCTGATTTAATTGGTCAAAAGACCAATTAGTGAAAAAAAGCTTAGAATTGGGATGCCTGTGTAAACGCAGCCATAGTCCTTTATCTGGATTTGGTACACTGGCAATGGTGTTTGGCATGGTGGGCTGTGGAAGCTGAGACTCTTTGTGCTTGTGGTGAATGGTCTTGTCCTGTCAGCAGTGTACGGCCAGCTGGATAAGACTGCCGGAAGTAATGTAGGGCTCATAGACCTTAACCACCAACTGTTTGAATCTCTTGCAGAAGATTTGCTGGTACTGCAGGTCTGCTGGAAACACATGCTTGTGGTGTTACCATTTTACACTTTTTGTGGAAGGGATGTAAGGCAACGCGCATTTGTTGGTAAAGGTGTCAACCGATTGGGAACGAAGTGTTTAGAGACATACTTGTGTATTGTTTAGGGACAACGCAATTGGGAGCTGCTTTTGAGAGGAACGATCAGTCATCAAAATGAATGGGCTGGGGGGCTGCAGGTGTGAAAAGTCTTAGGAGGGCAGTTCTTATACAGCATGTATTGTTTTGTATGGAAGATTGAGGAGAAATGGCACCTTGAAATCGTTCTCATACACAACAGTACATTTACTGTCTCTAAGCACAACTCTACACAACCAAAATCCCCTTCTTCATCTCAAAGACCTATCTGTAAACCTACCACAGTCCATTGACTTTGACAGATCATTCTTGTCAATAGTAGCAGGTTTTTTTTGCAGACGTGTCTTTGTATTGGTTTTTGAGAATCTGCAGAGAGAAGAATGAGGTGGTTGTGTCATTACTGTTGTAGTCTAGATGTTATACATTTACATTTTACATTTTAGTCATTTAGCAGACGCTCTTATCCAGAGCGACTTACAGTTAGTGAATACATTTATTTTTTATACTGGCCCCCCGTGGGAATCGAACCCACAACCCTGGCGTTGCAAACGCCATGCTCTATCAACTGAGCTACATCCCTGCCGGCCATTCCCTCCCCTACCCTGGACGACGCTGGGCCAATTGTGCGCCGTCCATGAGTCTCCCGGTCGCGGCCGGCTGCGACAGAGCCTGGATTCGAACCAGGATCTCTAGTGGCACAGTTAGCACTGCAAAGCAGTGCCTTAGACCACTGCGCCACTTAGACCACTGCGCCTTAGACCACTGCGCCACTTAGACCACTGCGCCACTCACTGCCTTTCAGTGTCCCTCCCTCGTGCTCGTGTACCCGAAATGTCTCTGCTTTGGGGTATTTTTCAGCAGGGCACTGTGGAGGGACTCCAGATAACCTGAGTTTTACAAAGAGAAAAGGTAAAAAGAGAAAGGGGTAGACTAAATGTATGACATGGTCTGGAAGGTACTCTGTGGTCCTCAGGCTACATCTAACCTCCTGTATCCCCATAACACAAACACATACAAACACTACCCAATTCATATTTTGCCATGTTTACTGTAAATCGAGCTATCTTAGTCGTCAGCTTATAAATATTTCTGCCAACTTACCTTCACCTTGTGCAGAGCTAGGGGTTGAAGGCACATGCTGGTGGAATCATATTATATACCACCTACAACAAAACACACAATAACACACAATTTAACCATCCCACTAATTGTATTGATCTCCATTAGATTGGCTAGCTTAGCACACCTAACATGGACATGTCAACATTGTCAGCTTGCTGTTAGCTAGCATCACTAAATTGGCAGCAAGATTGCTAGCCAGCTGAGAACCAACTAACCAACCATAGACGATTTATACACATTCATCATTGCTACCAACACACAAACAGAGAGTTAAACAGCTATATCGACAATTCTATTTTTGTAACGGAGTGTTTCCAGACAAGGGTGGAATAGATGGCTTCCAGATTGAGCAACTCTTATTTGCTAATGTTAGCTAACGTTAGTCAAAGATAGCATGCTAGCTAATATTATGTTACCTCTAATTGATAATCTTCCATTTTGTTGTGAAGGAAAAAAACGATGGTATCGCATCACTTCTCAGCTGTCGTCGAAATGGATTCCCCATCAGTTCAGCCTGAAAATCCCTCTGATAATCTTTGGTCACTGTAAGCATCCTTCTTGATAGTGGCAAGTTACCGGTAGCATCGGGGTAAATCTCTGGTAGGTCGAATGATGCAAGATAACTCATTTTCATGCTTGTTTGAAATTAGCAAAGCCAGACACAGAACTCCACATGTATGACAAACGGTAGTGAAAAACAAATGCCTGGAGAAGTTTTGAGATTACTACGTGTTGGTCGTTCGAAGTAAACAATTATCCAAGTTAGTGGGCATGCCACATCTAATTAGCTGAGGAGTATGTCTGTCGGTAATGACGCGCTTTAGTGGGGAAGAAATAATTCTGATTAGCTGGGGGGCCTGGCTCCCCAGTTGGTGGGCCTGGCTGCCAAGTGGGTGGGTCTTGGAGGGCATAGGCCCACCCACTTCATATTTTTGTTCAGTATAGTACTGACTATATGCCGTAGCAGAGCCAGGGTGAAATGTCTCTTTAAGTATGCAGCGCCCCTCATTGCTGGCTCAGTAACAAACATTTTTTATTTAACTTTAGTATCAGGAAATCTTCAAAAAGTGTGGAAAGCAGCTTTTGTGCACCACTCCATAAGGGCGGAGATAGTAGTGATCTCAATAATTATTGACCCATTTCCAGGCTCCCTTGTCCTGTGAAAATACTAGAATCATCGGTCCAAAAACAACTATGTTATTGTTTATAATGTTAATCAATACGGATTCAGACCTAAGCATAGCACTATTACTGCTAACATGCTTGTTGTAAATGATATTGCAAATGCCTTAGATTATATAAATAATTGTGCTGCCATGTTTGTAGACTCGTCAAAAGTTTGATACTGTAGACCATGTTATTCTGTTGAATAAGCTGTCCTCAATAGGGTTGGGTACTGATGCTTGCCGATGGTTTTATAATTGTCTCAATGACAGAACGCTTGCCATCAAGGTAGATGGGGTCAAATCTGAGTTCCTTGAGTTACATAAAGGGATACCCCAAGGTTTGATACTCAGCCCACTACTGTTTACAATCGATATAAATAACATTGGTAATGCTGTAAAAAAAAAAAGAGCGCAAAACACAGTGTAAGTGGGAGAGTATGCACGCTGTGGCTATGTCTTCCTAACTGCTCCATTTGAGTGATGTCCAGCCTGCACTCTTGTGCCAGTCAGTTGATTAGGGAATGCCTTGCAGATGTGCTGATTAGTAATCAAGGTCTACATGTTAGCTGTTCCCATTACATAACATGGAACAATTACCCTTATACCAAACTCACCAGATAGCTGTGATTATATCCGGTTCAAATTCTGTATCAGACATATTTAAACGAATTGTTGCAGATTGTGGCAATCACATTTCTCACAGTTTTTCCCCCTTTAAAGAGTAGAATTATATTTATTGTGTTTGTGTTGAGAAGGGAAGTACAGCCAACAGCTTGAAAATTAAGATTAAGAATGAATTTAATAAGGAGCTGCTTGTTTCTTCAGCCTTGCAGACAAAGGGGCCTCCCGAGTGGCGCAGCGGTCTAAGGCACTGCATCGCAGCACTTGAGGCGTCACTACAGACCCAGGTTTGATCCCAGGCTGTGTCACAGTCGGCCATGACCGGGAGACCCAATTGGCCCAGCATCGTCCGTGTTAGGGGAGGGTTTGGCCGGCCGGGATGTCCTTCTCCCATTGCGCTCTAGCGACTCCTTGTGGCAGGCTGGGTACCTGCAAGCTGACCCCGGTCACCAGGTGTACGGTGTTTCCTCTGACACATTGGTGCGGCTGGCTTCCGGGTTAAGCGAGCAGTGTGTCAAGAAGCAGTGCGGCTTGGCAGGGTCGTGTTTCGGAGGACGCTTGGCTCTCGACCTTCGCCTCTCCAGAGTCCGTACGGGAGTTGCAGCGATGGGACAAGACTGTACCTACCAATTGGGGAGAAAAAGGGGTAAAAGTAAAAAAAACTTGCAGACAGAAACACTGCTATGGCCTAATAATCATATTGCATAGGCTACATTACATGGACATGTACTCCTAAATATATGCCTACAATGTATTATATGCATTTTTACGATGATCTACTTTGTCACATATTTGACTTGAGGACAAGCATTACAAAGTGTAATAGAGTAGGATTACAGGTTGCACTCTCGTTATCATCCTACAGATTGCAGTATTGTAATTATTTTGAAGAAGTTTATCGCGAGTCCAGACGCGAACCCACGCTTAGCCTTTTCTGTAGGCTACTATAGGAACTCCAATCAACAATATAGATATAGCCTACATTCATTCACAGTAGATAGTGTCCTCCTTATACTATAACCTAATGCATATGGGACTTTGTATGCTAGACTTCAATTCACTTCGACAATGTAAGAGATAGGATGTAGGCCTACAGAAATATAAATTAATCACTCCTGGAATCCTCTCATGTGAAATCCATGAATTAATTACATGTACAACGTTTATATGCAATATAATAATCATCCACTTCATCACATACAGTACCAGTCAAAAGTTTGGACACACCTACTCATTCAAGGGTTTTTCTTTATTTTTACTATTTTCTACATAATAGTGAAGAAATCAAAACTATGAAATAACACATATGGAATCATGTAGTAAACAAAAAAGCGTTAAACAAATCAAAATATATTAGCTACCCTTTGCCTTGATGACAGCTTTGCACACTCTTGGCATTCTCTCAACCAGCTTCACCTGGAATGCTTTTCCAATAGTCTTGAAGGAGTTCCCACATATGTTGAGGAGTTGTTGGCTGCTTTTCATTCACTCTGTGGTCCGACTCATTCCGAACCATCTCAATTGGATTCAGGTCGGGGGATTGTGGAGGCCAGATCACCTGATGCAGCACTCCATCACTCTCCTTCTTGGTAAAATAGCCCTTACACAGCCTGGAGGTGTGTTGGGTCATTGTTCTTTTGAAAAACAAATGATAGTCCCACTATGCCCAAACCAGATGGGATGGCGTATTGCTGTAGAATGCTGTGGTAGCCTTGCTGGTTAAGTGTGCCTTGAATTCTAAATGAATCACAGACAGTGTCACCAGCAAAGCACCCCAACACCATAACACCTCCTCCTCAATGCTTTATGGTTTGAAATACACATGCGGAGATCATCCGTTCACCCACACCTCGTCTCACAAATACACGGCAGTGGGAACTAAAAATCTCAAATTCGGACTCCAGACCAAAGGACAAATTTCCACCTGTCTAATGTCCATTGCTCGTGTTTCTTGGCCCAAGCAGGTCTCTTTTTATTATTGGTGTCCTTTAGTAGTGGTTTCTTTGCAGCAATTCAACCATGAAGGCCTGATTCACACAGTGCCCTCTGAACAGTTGATGTTCAGATGTTTCTGTTACTTGAACTGTGTGAAGGATTTATTTGGGCTGCAATTTCTGAGGCTGGTAACTCTACTGAACTTATCCTCTGCAGCAGAGGTAACTCTGGGACCTCCATTCCTGTGGTGGTCCTCATGAGAGCCAGTTTCATCATAGCGCTTGATGGTTTTTGCGACTGCACTTGAAGAAACGTTCAAAGTTTGCGTGAGGCCATTGGTTTGTGGAGAAAAAGTTTAAGATCTTTGATAGGCTGATGTGGAATTTGTTACAGGAAATAACAGCTGACATGTAGACTTTGATCAGGTGCTACTACGTAGACGATTTTAATTGGCTGATGCTTAAACTTAAACTAAAACTTAAAATTGTACTAATGTTCGCAAGTATGACCCACTACATTTTCCAATAAAAAAACTTCAAAACAGACATCATGCCATTTCAGAGACATACAGTATCATCTTGATATTCCATCTAAAAGCACTGTATCCTGTATCCAATACCATGTATAACACCTTGTTATGAACCTATGGTGCTAATTGTCCCAATCCACACTTGTGGTTGGCCGTATTAGTCATGACCACGAGAGAGACAAGGATTGTATTTGGGTGGTTGTGATTTGGTAAGCACATGCCTGGCATTCCCTCTGATCTATGATCCAGTTGCTAATAATATATTTTAAGTTTTAATACTGGGGATCTGTGGGAGGGCTTGGCTCACATTCGCCGTAGAAGAAGACCCAGGGCCAAGGACAACAGTTGGTCCACTCGGGTCAATCCTTAATGAGGTGATCACCATTCATATACATTTGAGATTTTGATAACCCTTTATAATAATAATTTCCAAGAATAAGCCATGCTTATAAAAGTTTATACATGCTTATAAGTGCTTTATACATTAATACACATGCAATGAATTGTAATGATTATAAATGTTTACAAATAAATTAGTTAGCATAAAGTATTACAGTGATTTTAAGCATAGCTATATTTTTGACCAGTAAAGAAATGTAAGGAATTCATAGACCATAAAGCATTGATCAATATAGATCTACATTTAGACATCCATGTGGCATGTACATAGCATACCCACCAGATGGCAATGGTAAACTGTAGGGTAGAGGCATCTGTGCATTTTGTACGTCTGGATTAGATGACAACTGTGTTGTATGTCGTCAGTAATAAAAGTATGGACATACTGTATCTGCAAAAATGCATGTCGACAACACTTGACATTACATACCAAAGTGCCAGTGGAATTATATATGTACTTAATCCGTAATAGACCGATAAGGACATACAGTTATATAATACATTTATTTGTATATGTTTGTATTTTCTTGTTTGTATTTTCTTGGAAAACTAAAATATGATTACCAGTATTTACATACCAGGAAACCAATCATTACATAAGGTTATTCCCCTTTTGTTACTCCTACGGGGGGATATGTATAGACCTTTAAGTAAATAAAATATTGTTCGATTTAATATGAGGTTTTTCACATGCAAATCCGTTTTGTGGCAACCTGTTGAGGCAAATTTGCGGTGATTTGTGACCTCTGGCAAACAATTCTGGGAAACTTGTGGTGAATATTCTACTGTTTGCTGCAAATTTGCTGCAAACTCATTATGAATATGCAAATTAGATCCGGTTTTTGGTAACTTTGTGTATTAACAACATTGAAATGTTGTATCTACATCAACCAAATCACAAACTGTATAAATTTAAATGAACTTGCTTCTCACAGAGGGGATGGATATGGATATGGCGGCCCTGCGGAAGTCTTTAGTCCAAATGCATTCACTGAAACAATCAAAACAAAAACAACTTTAGGATGCTGAAAACAATTACTTAAAACATTTTCTATTTTGGCATCTTAAAAGGCAGACTCAGTGGCTAATGGATAGGTTTAGCTTGGGAAAAATGGGGTCAGCTGTTATAAAGTTGCCTTGATGTTGCTATGCTTCTCATTGAAACTGGCATTCTATATATTTGTCAGCAAGGAAACAATGTTTCTGCCTTGTATAAAGGTTATATAAACAAACAATGTAGCTAGCATAAACTTGGACTTAGGCCTACTAAATCTACCTTTACATGGTGGCCAACTGTTCATAGAGTGCCAAAGTATACAAGACCTTTCTCCAGCCTCAACACAATTGATTCAAACTAATCAACTAATGGGGACTTCATCATTAAGAGCCAGTCGCCTACTAGTTGTCTCTTCTTCCTGACTCAGGTGTATATGGCTTGAGGGAAAGAAAAGCATCATAAAATTGAGTTATACCTAATATGGCAATTCATATTAATTTTCCAAAATAAATTATTGTTAACTTACATCTCAAAGCCATCCATGCAAAAAGCCTTGACCTGGTGCACACATAATTTCTCTGTCCTCAGTTAGATTGAAGGCCACAATCTGTATTTTTGCCTTATAACTGATTGCTTCTAGAAAGAAAGAGAGAAGGAACAACACATGATTAAGATGAGCTAGCTACTAGTTTAAAGCAATGAAATAACTAATTGTTACAAAGAATGAATGAGGCTACATTTATGAGAATAATACATGCATTTGCTTACCGTATCAAGCTTGAAGATGATACACTAATTTATCACAAAAAAAAAGTGTTATGAGTGAGTGCACCACAAACATCTTTCCAGGGTGTTGATGCATCATCTTCCCAATGCAGCATCTTCCAACACCACGGGTAGGGGACGGCGGAGATAATGTATATAATGACAATATGTTATTTTCTCCGTCCTAACAATGGGAGTCATTGTCCCAAAGGCGGGAAGGCAGGCGGTCTGCCGGTAGAAGGATTACTGTTATACTATTCCAGGTATTCCTTAAAGAGGTAGAGTTTCAAGTGTCTCCGGAAGGTGGTCAGTGACTCCACTGTCCTGGCGTCATGGGGGAGCTTTTTCCACCATTGGGGTGCCAGAGCAGCGAATAGCTTTGACTGGGCTGAGCGGGAACTGTGCTTCCGTAGAGGTAGGGGAGCTAGCAGGCCAGAGGTGGATGAACATAGTGCCCTCGTTTGGGTGTAGGGTCTGATCAGAGCCTGAAGGTAAGGAGGTGCCGTTCCCCTCACAGCTCCGTAGGCAAGCACCATGGTCTTGTAGTAGATGCGAGCCTCAACTGGAAGCCAGTGGGGTGTGCGGAGGAGCGGGGTGACATGAGAGAACTTGGGAAGGTTGAACACCAGACGGGCTGCAGCGTTCTGGATAAGTTGTAGGGGTTTAATGGCACAGACAGGGAGCCCAGCCAACAGCGAGTTGCAGTAATCCAGATGGGAGATGACAAGTGCCTGGATTAGGACCTGTGCCGCTTTCTGTGTAAGGTAGGGTCGTACTCTGCGAATGTTGTAGAGCATGAACCTGCAGGATCGGGTCACCGCTTTGATGTTAGCGGAGAATGACAGGGTTTTGTCCAGGGTCAAGCCAAGGTTCTTTGCACTCTGGGAGGAGGACACAATGGAGTTGTCAACCATGATGGCGAGATCATGGAGCGGGCAGTCCTTCCCCGGGAGGAAGAGCAGCTCCATCTTGCCGAGGTTCAGCTTGAGGTGGTGATCCGACATCCACACTGATATGTCTGCCAGACATGCAGAGATGCGATTCGCCACCTGGTTATCAGAAGGGGGAAAGGAGAAAATTAATTGTGTGTCGTCTGCGTAGCAATGATAGGAGAGACCATGTGAGGATATGACAGAGCCAAGTGACTTGGTGTATAGAGATAATAGGAGAGGGCCTAGAACTAAGCCCTGGGGGAAGCCAGTAGTGAGAGCACGTGGTGCGGAGACAGATTCTGGTAGGAGCGACCTGTCAGGTAGGACGCAATCCAAGAGTGAACAGCGCCGGAGATGCCCAACTTGGAGAGGGTGGAGAGGAGGATCTGATGGTTCACAGTATCAAAGGCAGCAGATAGGTCTAGAAGGATAAGAGCAGAGGAGAGATAGTTAGCTTTAGCAGTGTGGAGAGCCTCCGTGACACAGAGAAGAGCAGTCTCAGATGAATGACCAGTCTTGAAACCTGACTAGTTTGGTTCAAGAAGGTCATTCTGAGAGAGATAGCAGGAGAGTTGGCTAGAGACGGCACGCTCAAGAGTTTTGGAGAGAAAAGAAAGAAGGGATACTGGTCTGTATTTGTTGACATCGGAGGGATTGAGTGTAGGTTTTTTGAGGAGGGGTGCAACTCTCAGTTTCTTGAAGACGGAAGGGACATGGCCAGCAGTCAAGGATGATTTGATGAGTGAGGTGAGGTAAGGGAGAAGGTCTCCGGAAATGGTCTGGAGAAGAGAGGAGGGGATAGGGTCAAGTGGGCAGGTTGTTGGGCGGCCGGCCATCACAAGTCGCAAGATTTCATCTGGAGAGAGAGGGGAGAAAGAAGTCAAAGCATAGAGAAGGGTAGTGTGAGCAGGACCAGCGGTGTCATTTGACTTAATAAATGAGGATCGAATGTCGTCAACATTCTTTTCAAAATGGTTGACGAAGTCATCCACAGACAAGGAGGAGGGAGGGGGAGGAGGAGGAGGATTCAGCAGGGAGGAGAAGGTGGCAAAGAGATTGCTAGGGTTAGAGGCAGAGGCTTGAAATTTAGAGAGGTAGAAAGTGGCTTTAGCAGCAGAAACTGAGGAAGAAAATGTAGAGAGGAGGGAGTGAAAAGATGACAGGTTTGCAGGGAGTCTCGTTTTCCTCCATTTCCGCTCGGCTGCCCGGAGCCCTGTTCTGTGAGCTCGCAATGAATCGTCAAGCCATGGAGCAGGAGGGGAGGACCGAGCCGGCTGGAAGGATAGGGGACATAGAGAGTCAAAAGATGCAGAAAGGGAGGTGTGGAGGCAGAATCAGGAGATCGGAGGGAGAAGGATTTAGCAGAGGGAAGAGATTATAGGATGGAAGAGGAGAGAGTAGCGGGAGAGAGTGAGCGAAGGTTGCGACAGCACATTACCATCTGAGTAGGGGCAGAGTGAGTAGTGTTGGAGGAGAGCGAGAGAGAAAAGGATACAAAGTAGTGGTCGGAGACTTGGAGGGGAGTTGCAGTGAGATTAGTAGAAGATCAGCATCTAGAGGTCAATCGTATTGCCTGCCTTGTGAGTAGGGGGGGACGGTGAGAGGGTGAGGTCAAAAGAGGAAAGGAGTGGAAAGAAGGAGGCAGAGAGAAATGAGTCAAAGGCAGACGTAGGGAGGTTAAAGTCACCCAGAACTGTGAGGGGTGTGCCATCCTCAGGAAAGGAACTTATCAAGGCGTCAAGCTCATTGATGAACTCTCCAAGGGAACCTGGAGGGTGATAAATGACAAGGATGTTAAGCTTGAATGGGCTAGTGACTATGACAGCATGGAATTCAAATGAGGAGATAGACAGATGGGTCAGGGTGAAAAGAGAGAATGTCCACTTGGGAGAGATGAGGATTCCTGTGCCACCGCCGCGCTGACCAGATGCTTCCGGGGTATGCGAGAACACATGATCAGACGATGAAAGAGCAGTAGGAGTAGCAGTGTTTACTGTGGTAATCCATGTTTCCGTCAGCGCCAAGAAGTCGAGGGACTGGAGGGTAGCATAGGCTGAGATGAACTCTGCCTTGTTGGCCGCAGAACGGCAGTTCCAGAGGCTGCAGGAGACCTGGAACTCCACGTGGGTCGTGCGCACAGGGACCACCAGATTAGAGTGGCAGCAGCGACGCGGTGTGAAGCGTTTGTATGGCCTGTGCAGAGAGGAGAGAACAGGGATAGACAGGCTAAAATAATGCAAAAGAGATCGGAATAAAATGTGTTTGGAACATGATAGTTTGTTGGTTGTGAACACCAAGGAACTTGAAGCTCTCAACCTGTTCCACTACAGCCCCGTCGATGAGAATGGGGGCGTGCTCAGTCCTCTTTTTTTTTTCCTGTAGTCCACAATCATCTCCTTTGTCTTGGTCACGTTGAGGGAGAGGTTGTTATCCTGGCACCGCACGGCTAGGTCTCTGACCTCCTCCCTATAGGCTGTCTCATCGTTGTCGGTGATTAGGCCTATCACTGTTGTGTCGTCTGCAAACTTAATGATGGTGTTGGAGTCGTGCCTGGCCATGCAGTTATGGGTGAACAGGGAGTACAGGAGGGGACTGAGCACGCACCCCTGAGGGGCCCCCGTGTTGAGGATCAGCATGGCAGATGTGTTGTTATCTACCCTTACCACCTGGGGCCGGCACGTCAGGAAGTCCAGGATCCAGTTGCAGAGGGAGGTGTTTAGTCCCAGGGTCCTTAGCTTAGTGATGAGCTTTGAGGGCACTATGGTGTTGAACGCTGAGCTGTAGTCAATGAATAGCATTCTCACGTAGGTGTTCCTCTTGTCCAGGTGGGAAAGGGCAGTGTGGAGTGCAATAGAGATTGTATCATCTGTGGATCTGTTGGGGCGGTATGCAAATTGGAGTGGGTCTAGGGTTTCAGGGATAATGGTGTTGATGTGAGCCATGACCAGCCTTTCAAAGCAATTCATGGCTACAGACGTCAGTGCTACGGGTCGGTAGTCATTTAGACAGGATATCTTAGTGTCCTTGGGCACGGGGACTATGGTGGTCTGCTTGAAACATGTTGGTATTACAGACTTAGTCAGGTACATGTTGAAATGGCGGTAAAGAAACTTGCCAGTTGGTCAGCACATGATCAGAGTACACGTCCTGGTAATCCGTCTGGCCTTGCGGCCTTGTGAATGTTGACCTGCTTAAAAGTCTTACTCACATCGGCTACGGAGAGCGTGATCACATAGTCATCTGGAACAGCTGGTGCTCTCATGCATGCTTCAGTGTTGCTTGCCTCGAAGCGAGCATAGAAGTGGTTTAGCTCGTCTGGTAGGCTTGTGTCACTGGGAAGCTCGTGGCTGTGCTTCCCTTTGTAGTCTGTAATAGTTTTCAAGCCCTGCCACATCCGACGAGCGTCAGAGCCGGTGTAGTACGATTCAATCTTAGTCCTGTATTGACACTTTGCCTGTTTGATGGTTCGTCGGAGGGCATAGCGGGATTTATTATAAGCGTCCAGGTTGGAGTCCTGCTCCTTGAAAGCAGCAGCTCTACCCTTTAGCTCAGTGCAGATGTTGCCTGTAATCCATGGCTTCTGGTTGGGGTATGTACGTACGGTCACTGTGGGGACGACGTCATCGATGCACTTATTGATGAAGCCAGTGACTGATGTGGTGTACTCCTCAATGCTATCTGAAGAATCCCGGAACATGTTCCAGTCTGTGCTAGCAAAACAGTCCTGTAGCTTAGCATCAGCGCCACCTGACCACTTTTTTATTAACCGAGTCACTGGTGCTTCCTGCTTTAGTTTTTGCTTATAAGCAGGAATCAGGAGGATAGAGTTATGGTCAGATTTGCCAAATGGAGGGCGAGGGAGAGCTTTGTATGCATCTCTGTGTTTGGAGTAAAGGTGGTCTAGAGTTGTTTTCCCTCTGGTTGCACATTTAACATGCTGGTAGAAATTAGGTAGAACGGATTTAAGTTTCCCTGCATTAAAGTCCCCGGCCACTAGGAGCGCTGCCTCTGGATGAGCGTTTTCCTGTTTGGTTATGGCCTTATAAAGCTCATTGAGTGCAATCTTAATGTCAGCATTGGTTTGTGGTGGTAAATAGACAGCTATGAAAAATATAGATGAAAACTATCTTGGTAAATAGTGTGGTCTACAGATTATCATAAGATACTCTACCTCAGGCGAGCAAAACCTCGAGACTTCCTTAGTTTTTGATTTTGTGCACCAGCTGTTGTTTACAAATATACACAGACCGCCACCCCTTGTCTTACCGGAGTCAGCCGTTCTATCCTACCGATGTAGCTTATATCCCGCCAGCTGTATGTTATCCATGTCGTCGTTCAGCCACGACTCGGTGAAACATAAGATATTACAGTTTTTAATGTCCCGTTGGTAGGATAAGCATAATCTTGGGTCATCTAATTTATTTTCCAATGATTGAAGATTGGCTAATAGGATTGATGGAAGAGGCAGTTTACTCGCTCGCCGTCTGATCCTTACGAGGCACCCCGACCTACGTCCACGATATCTCCGTCTATTTCTCCTGCGAATGATGGGGATTTGGGCCTTGTCGGGTGTCCTTCGAGTCCGACTCGTTGAAGAAAAAATATTTGTCCAATACGAGGTGAGTAATCGCTGTCCTGATATCCAGAAGCTCTTTTTGGTTATAAGAGACGATGGCAGAAACATTATGTACAGAATAAATTACAAATAACACGAAAAAACACACATAATAGTATGATTGGTTAGAGGGCTGTAAAACGGCAGCCATCTTCTCCGGCGCCATCTAGTCCGATCTAGTCTATATAGACTATATCGATGGAAAATTATGTGGATATAGGGCGGCAGTTAGCTTAGTGGTTAAGAGCGTAGTGCCAGTAACCGAAAGGTCGCTGGTTCTAATCCCCGAGCCGACTAGGTGAAAAATCTGTCGATGTGCCCTTGAGCAAGGAACTTAACCCTAATGGCGCCGGAGAAGATGGCTGCCGTTTTACAGCCCTCTAACCAATTGTACTATTATGTGTGTTTTTCCGCGTTATTTGTAATTTATTTTGTACATAATGTTTCTGCCATCGTCTCTTATAACCAAAAAGAGCTTCTGGATATCAGGATTTTTCTTCACAGACACCCGACAAGACCCAAATCCCCATCATTCGCATGAGGAAGAGACAGAGATATCGTGGACGTAGGTCGGAGTGCCTTGTAAGGATCCGACGGCGAGCAGGTAAACTGCCGCTCCCATTAATCCTATTAGCCAATCTTCAATCATTGGAAAATAAATTAGATGACCCAAGATTATGCTTATCCTACCAACGGGACATTAAAAACTGTAATATCTTATGTTTCACCGAGTCGTGGCTGAACGACGACATGGATAACATACAGCTAGCGGGCTATACGCTACATCGGTATGATAGAACGGCTGACTCCGGTAAGACAAGGGGTGGCGGTCTGTGTATATTTGTAAACAACAGCTGGTGCACAAAATCAAATACTAAGGAAGTCTCAAGGTTTTGCTCGCCTGAGGTAGAGTATCTTATGATAAGCTGTAAACCACACTATTTACCAAGAGAGTTTTCATCTATATTTTTCATAGCTGTCTATTTACAGTGAGGGAAAAAAGTATTTGATCCCCTGCTGATGTTGTACGTTTGCCCACTGACAAATTAATGATCAGTCTATAATTTTAATGGCAGGTTTATTTGAATAGTGAGAGACAGAATAACAACAAAAAAATCCAGAAAAACGCATGTCAAAAATGTTATGAATTGATTTGCATTTTTATGAGGGAAATAAGTATTTGACCCCTCTGCAAAACATGACTTAGTACTTGGTAGCAAAACCCTTGTTGGCAATCACAGAGGTCAGACGTTTCTTGTAGTTGTCCACCAGGTTTGCACACATCTCAGGAGGGATTTTGTCCCACTCCTCTTTGCAGATCTTCTCCAAGTCATTAAGGTTTCGAGGCTGACGTTTGGCAACTTGAACCTTCAGCTCCCTCCACAGATTTTCTATGGGATGGCTAGGCCACTCCAGGACCTTAATGTGCTTCTTCTTGAGCCACTCCTTTGTTGCCTTGGCCGTGTGTTTTGGGTCATTGTCATGCTGGAATACCCATCCACGACCCATTTTCAATGCCCTGGCTGAGGGAAGGAGGTTATCACCCAAGATTTTACGGTACATGGCCCCGTCCATCGTCCCTTTGATGTGGTGAAGTTGTCCTGTCCCCTTAGCAGAAAAACACCCCCAAAGCATAATGTTTCCACCTCCATGTTTGATGTTGGGGATGGTGTTCTTGGGGTCATAGGCATTATTCCTTCTCCTCCAAACACGGTGAGTTGAGTTGATGCCAAAGAGCTCGATTTTGGTCTCATCTGACAACAACACTTTCACCCAGGTCTCCTCTGAATCATTCAGATGTTCATTGGCAAACTTCAGACGGGCCTGTATATGTGCTTTCTTGAACAGGGGGACCTTGCGGACGCTGCAGGATTTCAGTCCTTCACGGCGTAGTGTGTTACCAATTGTTTTCTTGGTGACTATGATCCCAGCTGCCTTGAGATCATTGACAAGATCCTCCTGTGTAGTTCTGGGCTGATTTCTCACTGTTCTCATGATCATTGCAACTCCACAAGGTGACATCTTGCATGGAGCCCCAGGCTGAGGGAGATTGACAGGTCTTTTGTGTTTCTTCCATTTGCGAATAATCGCACCAACTGTTGTCACCTTCTCACCAAGCTGCTTGGCGATGGTCTTGTAGCCCATTCCAGCCTTGTGTAGGTCTACAATCTTGTCCCTGACATCCTTGGAGAGCTCTTTGGTCTTGGCCATGGTGGAGAGTGTGGAATCTGATTGATTGATTGCTTCTGTGGATAGGTGTCTTTTATACAGGTAGCAAACTGAGATTAGGAGCACTCCCTTTAAGAGTGTGCTCCTAATCTCAGCTCGTTACCTGTATAAAAGACACCAGGGAGCCAGAAATATTTCTGATTGAGAGGGGGTTAAATACTTATTTCCCTCATTAAAATGCAAATCAATTTATAACATTTTTGACATGCGTTTTTCTGGATTTTGTTGTTGTTATTCTGTCTCTCACTGTTCAAATAAACCTACCATTAAAATTATAGACTGATCATTTCTTTGTCAGTGGGCAAACGTACAAAATCAGCAGGGGATCAAATACTTTTTTTCCCACACTTGATTTGTGTGTGATCTGCATAGACCGCATGTTAGCGCAAGGTATAAAAAGGGCTTTAGGAACTGGCAGTCCAGTGGCGTGACCCGTTTACTTCTGACAGCAAATCGGATGAGAAGTCATCCATGCTAACAATTTCTTCATCAAGTGTCCACTCCTTGCATTCCACAATCTGCAATTGGTTGAATCCCAACCTTAAATAAATCGTATGATTATTGTAAATCAATTTATAATGTTTTTAATCCAGAGTACTGTAAATACCCTTACAAAAAATTAACCGTTGGCGACCAGTCAGTGGGAGAAGAAAAATCAGTTGGAAAAAGGATACCAAGCTACAGTTGAAGTCGGAAGTTTACTTACACCTTATCCATATACATTTAAACTCCGTTTTTCACAATTCCTGACATTTAATCCTACAAAAAAATCCCTGTCTTAGGTCAGTTAGGATCACCACATTATTTTAAGAATGTGAAATGTCAGAATAATAGTAGAGAGAATGATTTATTTCGGCTTTTATTTCTTTCATCACATTCCCAGTGGGTCAGAAGTTTACATACACTCCAATACCTTGACTTTGTTGTCCTTAAGCCATTTTGCCACAACTTTGGAAGTATGCTTGGGGTCATTGTCCATTTGGAAGACCAATTTGCGACCAAGCTTTAACTTCTTGACTGATGTCTTGAGATGTTGCTTCAATATATCCACATAATTTTCCTTCCTCATGATGCCTACTATTTTGTGAAGTGCAACAGTCCCTCCTGCAGCAAAGCACCCCCACAGCATGATGCTGCCACCCCCCGTGCTTCACGGTTGGGATGGTGTTCTTCAGCTTGCAAGCGACCCCCTTTTTCCTCCAAACATATCAATGGTCATTATGGCCATTGATATGGTAAAATGATCAAGGCAAAGAACGAATGCAGGGCGAGATGACTGTGTCAGTTGGCGCATTACCAACATTAGAAAACAGAGTTGTTTTCACTTAGAACTCAATTAGATCGGTTGTCTCCTGAAACAATTATATTGATGAATGCTTTTGGAGTTAGTGTAATTCAATTATTCCATTTAATTAACAAATGATGTTGAACTTTTCCCTAGAGAACGGCATTAGCCTCATCTGCTGTTTTACAAACATTAGCTAGGGTAACATTGTGTGTGTGTGTGTGTGTGTGTGTGTGTGTGTGTCCGTGTTTGTGTGTGTGTGTGTGTGTGGAAGTGATTACTAAAGCCAAATAATATGGTGTTAGATGAGATAAATAATTAAGAACTTTTCTGCCAATTCTCAGTGGAAATTAGTACATCTAAAAAGGAAATTACTGATTATTTCAAGAATAGACTTAAAGGCCGATATCAAATATATTGCAGATAGGGGATTTCCCAGAGAGCACTTGATTTGTGTGTGTGATCTGCATAGACCGCATGTTAGCGCAAGGTATAAAAAGGGCTTTAGGAACTGGCAGTCCAGAGGACATTACTCAAAAAAGTACAATCTTTGTCCCCATGTGCAGTTGCAAACATTATTCTGGCTTTTTTATGGAGGTTTTGGAGCAGTGGCTTCTTCCTTCCTGAGCGGCCTTTCAGGTTATATCGTTATATCGATATAGGACTCGTTTTACTGTGGATATAGATGCCTTTGTACCTGTTTTCTCCAGCATCTTCACAAGGTCCTTTGCTGTTGTTCTGGGATTGATTTGCACTTTTCGTACCAAAGTATGTTCATCTCTAGGAGACAGAACGCGTCTCCTTCCTGAGCGGCATGACGGCTGTGTGGTCCCATGGTGTTTATACTTGCGTACTATTGTTTGTACAGATGAACGTGGTACCTTCAGGCATTTGGAAATTGCTCCCAAGGATGAACCAGACATGTGGTGGTCTACAATTTATTTTCTGAGGTCTGATTTCTTTTGATTTTCCCATGATGTCAAGCAAAGAGGCAGTGAGTTTGAAGGTAGGCCTTGAAATATATCCACAGGTACACCTCCAATTGACTCAAATGATGTAAATTAGCCTATCAGAAACATCTAAAGCCATGACATCATTTTCTGGAATTGTCCAAGCAAATTAAATGCACAGTCTACTTAATGTATGTAAACTTCAGACCCACTGGAATTGTGATATAGTGTACTATAAGTGAAATAATCTTTCTGTAAACAATTGTTGGAAAAATTACTTGTGTCATGCACAAAGTAGATGTCCTAACCGACTTGCCAAAACTATAGTTTGTTAACAAGAAATGTGTGAAGTGGTTGAAAAACAAGTTTTAATGACTCCAACCTAAGTGTATGTAAACTTCCGACATCAACTGTATGCGATACCAAAACAGTTATTACAGCCATTTCATTTAATGTCAACAGGTGTAGACAGAGGGGACCCAAATGGAACGCTATTCCCTTAATAGTGCACTACTTTTGACCAGGGCACATAGAGCTGTGGTCAAAAGTAGTGCAATATATAGGGAATAGGCTGTCATTTGGGACAGGCCAGATAGAACTCGTCCTAATAGGCCCTCGCTGTTCACTTTCTAATCTGATCCTCTCTCTTGCCTTTGCATAATCACTGGCCCCGAGTATTACCCTATACCCGGACTCCAAACATACCTCCACCACCATTTAAACTGTATTGGATTTCACCACAAAGACGAGCCAGACAAGCCAGATAGTCCAATTCATCCTCCAGGGGCCAAAATAATAAAACATAATTGTGCCTTTAATCTGCCTGAAGAATGTGTGCTGTTTGAAGTTGATAGTGTTGATAATCTTCTGAGAGGGAATAATTGACTATTGACTGAAACCGGAGGGCCCACTGAGGTAAGCCTCTCTGGGGTCTGCACCTTGCAGGTGTGCCCTTGGACACACTGCTGGCTCCTTGTTCGAGAAAGGGAGAGAGGAGGAAAAAAAGCCTTGACTGAAAGAATACATCTGACACTGTGCTAGGCAGTGGAATGAACAACACGAGACAAGATTCAAGACAGGATCTAAGCCAAATTGAGCTGAACAAAGGCAATGGTTCTCTGTCATTCTTCATGTCTGATGCAGCTGCAAATATCTTGTTAATAACGTTTTATCAGTTTGTTTGACAAGGTCTCCAAATTGCTCTGGGTGTAATCTGTTTGATTTGGACACTGACATTTCTGGTGAGAAAAAAACTACTGGATAAGAAAACATTTTAACATTATTCTACAGTTCCACTGTTTACCAGGTAGTTACTTCAGAATTATTTGAAATTAACAGTAGCTAATTACCTAATTTATTTTATTTTATTTCTTATTTCACCTTTATTTAACCAGATAAGCCAGTTGAGAACAAGTTCTCATTTACAACTGCGACCTGGCCAAGATAAAGCAAAGCAGTGCGATAAAAACAACCACACAGAGTTACATATGGGGTAAACAAAACATAAAGTCAAAAATACAACAGAAAATATATATACAGTGTGTGTGAATGTAGTAAGTTATGGAGGTAATAAATAAATAGGCCATAGTGCAAAAATAGTTACAATTTCGTAATTAACACTGGAATGATAGATGTGCAAAATATGATGTGCAAATAGAGATACTGGGGTGCAAATTAGCTAAATAAATAACAATATGGGGATGAAGTAGTTGGGTGGGCTAATTTCAGAATGGCTGTGTACAGGTGGAGTGATCGGTAAGCTGCTCTGACAATTGACGCTTAAAGTTAGTGAGGAAGATAAGAGTCTCCAGCTTCAGAGATTTGTGCAGTTCGTTCCAGTCATTGGCCGCAGAGAACTGGAAGGAATGGCGGCCAAAGGAGGTGTTGGCTTTGGGGATGACCAGTGAGATATACCTGCTGGAGCGCAGACTACAGGTGATTTATAGATGACCTGGAGCCAGTGGGTTTGGCGACGAGTATGTAGTGAGGGCCAGCCAACAAGAGCGTACAGGTCACAATGGTGGGTAGTATATGGGGCTTTGGTGACAAAACGGATGGCACTGTGATAGACTACATCCAATTTCCTGAGTAGAGTGTTGGAGGCTATTTTGTAAATGACATCGCAGAAGTCAAGGATCGGTAGGATAGTCAGTTTTACGAGGGCATGTTTGGCAGCATGAGTGAAGGAGGCTTTGTTGCGAAATAGGAAGCTGATTCTAGATCTAACTTTTGATTGGAGATGCTTAATGTGAGTCTGGAAGGAGAGTTTACAGTCTAACCAGACACCTAGGTATTTGTAGTTGTCCACATACTCTAGGTCAGACCCGCCGAGAGTAGTGATTCTAGTCGGGTGGGCGGGTGCAAGTAGCGTTCGGTTGAAGAGCATGCATTTAGTTTTACTAGTGTTTAAGAGCAGTTGGAGGCTACGGAAGGAGTGTTGTATGGCGTTGAAGCTCATTTGGAGGTTTGTTAACACAGCGCCCAATGAAGGGCCAGATGTATACAAAATGGTGTCGTCCGCATAGAGGTGGATATGAGCGTCACCAGCAGCAAGAGCGACATAATTGATATACACTGAGAATAGAGTCAGCCATAGATTTGAACCCTGTGGCACCCCCATAGAGACGGCCAGAGGTCCAGACAATAGGCCCTCCGATTTGACACATTGAAGTAGTTGGTGAACCAGGCAAGGCAGTCATTAGACAAACCAAGGCTATTTAGTCTGCCAATAAGAATGCGGTGGTTGACAGAGTCGAAAGCCTTGGCCAGGTCGATGAAGACGGCTGCGCAGTACTGTCTTTTAACGATTGCGGTTATAATATCGTTGAGGACCTTAAGCGTGGCTGAGGTGCACCCATGACCAGCTCGGAAACCGGATTGCACCAATTCGAAATTGGTCGGTGATCTGTTTGTTAACTTGGCTTTCAAATACTTTCGAAAGGCAGGGCAGGATGGATATAGGGCTGTAACAGTTTGGATCTAGAGTGTCACCCCCTTTGAAGAGGGGGATGACCGCGGCAGCATTCCAATCTCTGGGGATCTCAGACGTTACGAAAGAGAGGTTGAACAGGCTAGTAATAGGGGTTGCGACAATTTTGGCGGCTAAGATTGTCTAGCCCAGCTGATTTGTAGGGGTCCAGATTTTTCAGCTCTTTCAGGGGGAGGGGGGGGGGGCATGGGCAAGTTGCAGCGGAGGGTGCAGAGCTGGTGGCCGGGGTAGTGGTAGCCAGGTGGAAAGCATGGCCAGCCGTAGCAAAATACTTGTTGAAATTCTCGATTATTGTACATTTATCGGTGGTGACAGTGTTTCCTAGCCTCAGTGCAGTGGGCAGTTGGGAGGAGCTGCTTTTATTTTCCATGTACTTTTCAGTGTCCCAAAACATTTTGGAGTTAGTGCTACAGGATGCAAATTTCTGTTTGAAAAAGCTAGCCTTTGCTTTCCTAACTGATTGTGTATATTGGTTCCTGACTTCCCAGAAAAGTTGCATATCACGGGGGCTGTTTCGATGCTAATGCAGTACGCCACAGGATGTTTTTGTGCTGGTCAAGGACAGTCAAGTCTGAGGAGAACCAGGGGCTATATCTGTTCTAAGTTCTGAATTTTTTGAATGGGGCATGCTTATTTAAGATTGAGAGGAAATCACTTTTAAAGAACGACCAGGCATCCTCTACTGCCGGAATGAGGTCAATATCCATCCAGGATACCCGGGCCAGGTCAATTAGAAAGGCCTGCTCGCTAAAGTGATTTAGGGAGCGTTTGACAGTGATGAGGGGTGGTCGTTTGACCGCGGACCCATTATGGACGCAGGCAATAAGGCAGTGATCGCTGAGATCCTGGTTGAAGACAGCGGATGTGTATTTAGAGGGTACATTTGTCACGATGATATCTATGAGGGTGCCCATGTTTACAGATTTAGGGTTGTACCTGGTAGGTTCGTTGATAATTTGTGTGAGATTGAGGGCATCTAGTTTAGATTGTAGGTTGGCCGGGGTGTTAAGTATATCCCAGTTTAGGTCACCAAGCAGTACGAACTCTGAGGATAGATGGGGGACAATCAGTTCACATATGGTGTCCAGGGCACAGCTCTGGGCTGAGGGGGGGGTCTGTAGCAAGCGGCAACAGTGAGAGACTTATTTCTGGAAAGGTGGATTTTTAGAAATAGAAGCTCAAACTGTTTGGGCACAGACCTGGATAGTACGATAGAGCACTGCAGGCTATCTCTACAGTAGATTGCAACCCCACCCCCTTTGGCAGTTCTATCAAGATGGAAAATGTTGTAGTTGGGGATGGACATTTCTGAATTTTTGGTGGCCTTCTTAATCCAGGATTCAGACACTGCTAGAACATCATGGTTAGTGGAGTGTGCTAACGCAGTGAATAACTCAAACTTAGGGAGGAGGCTTTGGATGTTAACGTGCAAGAAACCAAGGCTTTTACGGTTACAGAAGTCAACAAATGATAACGCCTGGGTAGTAGGAGTGATACTGGGGGCTACAGGGCCTGGGTTAACCTTTACATCACCAGAGGAACAGAGGAGGAGTAGAATAAGGATATGGCTTCAGGCTTTAAGTACTGGTCTTCTAGTGCGTTAGGTACAGAGAAAAAAAGGGCAGATTTCTGGGCATTGTAGAATAGATTCAGGGCATTATGTACAGACAAGGATATGGAAGGATATGAGTACAGTGGAGGTAAACCTAAGTGTTGGGTAACGATGAAAGAGATAGCATCACTGGAGGCACCGATTGAGTCGGTCTCCGCGTGTATGGGGGGTGGAACAAAGGAGCTATCTAAGGCAGGTTGAGCTGGGCTGGGGGATCTACAGTGAAATAGTACAATAAGAAATAACCGAAACAACAATAAGCAAGGCATATTGACATGGGAGAGAGGCATAAAGCAATCACAGGTGTTATTCGAGAAAGCTAAGACAACAGCTGGTAATGGCGACAAAGTTTGTGCTGAGGCTAAACATAAACAGGATGCGGTACCGTATAAAGGAACAGACCAGCAGGCCTCAGCTGTATAGCTGAGTTATCATAAGGTCTGGTGAACAGCAATAGGAGAGTTCGGAGGTAGTTCGGAGGCTCCTACAACTCGGCGAGCAAGAGGCCACGGCTTGCGTGTGCTAGCGGGCCGGGGCTAGCAGATGGATCTTCGTGGTCGATGTCATAACGGGAAGCCTGTTGAAACCACATCAGACGATTTTGTCGACAGACCAGTCGTGTTGGATCGGCGGGGCTCCGTGTCAACACTAGGAGGTCCCGTCCGGTTGACAGAGAGGTAGATAGCCAGGAGATGGGCCTGGCTCGAGGCTAGCTCAAGGCTGATTAGCCAACAACTACATCCATTTGGTTGCAGCTAGCTTGTTGCGATGATCCAGTATTAAAGGTCCAGTGATTCAGTGATTCCGGCAGAAAAAACGATATGTTCTGGATCGATAACGCGCTGTGCAGACAGTGCAGACTGGCCGATAATAGTCCAGGCTAGAGCTGGCTGGTAGGTAGTGCAGGCCACGGACAATGGTGAAAAACCGCTAACGGTGGCTAATAGCAAGTAGCTAGTTTTCTGGCTACTCCTGTCCAGTAGACAGAGAGGTAGATAGCCGGGATATGGGCCTGGCTCGAGGCTAGCTCAAGGCTAACTGGTGCTAGCTTTGGGGGCAGCAGTGATTAGCCAACAGCAACATCCATCCGGTTGCGGCTAGCTAGTTGCGATCCGGTGTTAATGTCCAGTTATTCAGTTATTCCGGCAGAAAATCCGATGTTCTGGGTGAAAACCGCTAACGGTGGCTAATAGCAAGTAGCTAGTTAGCTGGCTAGCTAGTTTCAACTGGAGATTCTAGATAAAAGGTAAGTCAATAATAGAATCCGTTCCACATTGAGTGAGGAGGGTTGCAGGAAAGTATTGTTAAGTTGCGTCAATTCAAATCTGGTATTAGGAACAAAAAAGGTCAATACACGTCTTCTAAAATAGACTAGTATTTTAATTAATGCAAAACACTTCAATGATATATATGATGTTCGTATATACGGGTCCACTGAAATACCACGCAGGGCACTCAGAGAACTGATCCATTGTTCTAAGTTCTTCTTCAAATACTCTGACAGAGATAGTTCCCGCTCCCTGCTGGCCAATCAGAGTAGAGACTGAGCGTGGTTTAGACTTATTCAGCCAATCGTTGGCGCACAGGCTGGTCCCAGTCCCTTGGCGCTCCACGGGGCGCGCTTCTTCACGAAATTGGATCTCAGGAGCGCGTACAACCTGGTGCGTATCCGGGAGGGAGATGAGTGGAAGACAGCATTTAGTACCACCATTTAGTACCACCTCGTCATGCCATACGGTTTGATGAATGCTCCATCAGTCTTCCAATCTTTTGTTGATGAGATTTTCAGGGACCTGCACAGACAGGGTGTAGTGGTGTATATTGATGACATTCTCATATACACCGCTACACGGGCCGAGCATGTGTCCCTGGTGCGTCAGGTGCTTGGTCAACTGTTGGAGCATGACCTGTATGTGAAGGCGGAGAAATGTCTGTTCTTCCAAGAGTCCATCTCCTTCCTAGGACACCGCATGTCCGCGTCAGGTGTGGAGATGGAGATTGACCGCATTTCGGCCGTGCGTAATTGGCCGATTCAAACCACGGTGAAGGAGGTGCAGCGATTCTTGGGTTTTGCCAACTACTACCGGAGGTTTATCCGGGGCTTTGGTCAGGTAGCAGCTCCCATTACCTCCTTGATGAAGGGAGGACCAGTGTGTCTACAGTGGTCAGCTGAGGCGGACAGGGCTTTTGGTCATCTGAAGGACCTGTTTACTTCGGCTCCGGTGCTGGCTCATCCGGATCCTTCCTTGGCATTCCAGGATGAGGTGGATGCGCCCGAGGCTGGGATTGGAGCTGTACTGTCTCAGCGCTCGGGTACGCCACCAAAACTCTGCCCCTGTGCTTTCTTTTCTAAGAAGCTCAGTCCGGCGGAGCGCAACTATGATTTGGGGGAACCGGGAGCTGTTAGCTGTGGTTAAAGCTCTGAAAGTGTGGAGGCATTGGCTTGAGGAGGCTAAACACCCTTTTCTCATTTTGACTGACTATCGCAATCTGGAGTACATCGGGTGGCGAGGAGGTTGAACCCTCGCCAGGCAAGGTGGGCCATGTTCTTCACTCATTAAGGCAGATGCCCTGTCCCGACTGTATGACACAGAGGAGAGGTCCATTGAGCCCACTCCTATACTTCCGGCGTCGTGTCTGGTGGCACCGGTGGTGTGGGCGGTTGATGCGGACATCGAGCGGGCGTTACGTACCGAGCCCACTCCCCCCCAGTGTCCAGAGGGTCGGATGTACGTGCAGCTCGAGGTTCGCAATCGATTGATCTATTGGGCTCACACGTCATCCTGGAATCGGTCTTAGTAGGAAGTACTGGTAGCCCACTTTAGCCAAGGATGTGAGGGTTTATATTTCCTCCTGCTTTTGTTACGGACCTTCCCCCCTCACAAGGGAACACCACGATCCTGGTCGTTTTGGATCAGCTTTCTATGTCCTGCCATCTCATTCCTATGCCAGGTCTCCCTACAGCCCTACAAACTGCTGAGGCCCTGTTTACACACGTCTTCCGGCACTACGGGGTACCTGAGGATATTGTGTCGGATCGGGGTCCCCAGTTCACCTCAAGGGTCTGGAGGGCGTTCATGGAACGTCTTGGGGTCTCGATCAGCCTTACCTCAGGTTTTCACCCCGAGAGTAATGGGCAGGTGGAGAGAGTTAACCAGGATGTGGGTAGGTTTCTGTGGTCCTATTGCCAGGACCGGCAGGTGGAGTGGTCGGGTTTTATCCCCAGGGCAGAGATGGTCCAAAACTCACTCTGCCACTCTACTAACCTTACTCCTTTCCAGTGTGTGTTAGGTTATCAGTCGGTTCTGGCACCTTGGCATCAGAGCCAGATCGAGGCTCCTGCGGTGGATGAGTGCTTTCGGCGCTCGGAAGAGACCTGGAACGCTGCTCATGTACACCTGCAGCGGGCCATCAGGCGACGAAAGGCGAGCACCGATCGCCACCGCAGTGAGGCCCCGGTGTATGCATCGGGGGACCGTGTCTGGCTCTCGACCCAAAACCTGCCCCTTCGCCTGCCCTGCCGGAAGCTGGGTTGGCGGTTTGTGGGGCCATTTAAAGTCCTGAGGAGATTGAACAAGGTTTGTTATAGGTTACAGCTTCCTCTTAATTACAGTATTAACCCCTCGTTCCATGTGTCTCTCCTCAGGCGGGTAGTAGCTGGTCCACTCCAGGAGTCTGAGGTACGGGAGGTTCCTCCGCCCCCACTGGACATCGAGGGGGCACCGGCGTACTCGGTCTGTTCCATCTTGGAATTGAGGCGTCGGGTGGGGGGCCTGCAGTATCTCGGAGTGGGAGGGGTACGGTGCGGAGGAACGGTGCTTGGTACCTAGGAGGCACATCCTCGTTCCTTCCATGTTGAGGGATTTCCACCGTAGTCATCCGACTCGCCCTGCTCCGCGTCCTCCTGGCCGTCGCACGGCTGGAGCCGCGCGTCAAGGGGGGAGGGGTACTGTCACGAATTCAGCCGAGGCTGCCCCTCCTCCTTGTTCTGGCAAGCTTCGGCGTTCGTCGTCACCGGAGTACTAGCTACTACTGATCCATGTGTCTATGTTCGACTTGTTTTGTCTTCATTGGTCACACCTGTTTCCCATCATGTAGTTATGTCTTCCCTATTTAACCCTCTGTCTCACACTGTGTGTTGTGCGTGTTTGTTCATGTTTTGGTTGTCGTTAGTGTGCGGGTTTGTTCCTCCCTGCGTGGAGGTTTTGTTCATTCATTTACCTACGAGTAAAGTACGCTTTTTTTTCGATTAGCTCTGTGTCCTGCGCCTGACTTCGTCTACCGCATTACACTGACTCCTTGACACATTCAAGGATTTTTCTTTATTTTTACTATTTTCTACATTGTATAATAGTGAAGACATCAAATCTATTAAATAACACATACGGAATCATGTAGTAACCAATAAAGTGTTAAACAAATCGAAATATATTTGAGATTCTTCAAATTTCTCTCAACCAGCTTGACATGTAATGCTTTTCCAACAGTCTTGAAGGAGTTCCCACATATGCTGAGCACTTGTTGGCTGCCTTTCCTTCACTTTGCTGTCCGACTCATCCTAAACCATCTCAATTTGGTTGAGGTCGGGGGATTGTGGAGGCCAGGTCATCTGATGCAGCACTCCATCACTCTCCTTCATGGTAAAATAGCCCTTACACAGCCTGGAGGTGTGATGGGTCATTGTCCTGTTGAAAAACAAATGATAGTCCCACTAAGCCCAAACAGGATGGGATGGCGTTTTGCTGCAGAATGCTGTGGTAGCCATGCTGGTTAAGTGTGCCTTGAATTCTAAATAAATCACTGACAGTATCCCCAGCAAAGCACCCCCACACCATAACACCTCCTCCTCCATGCTTTACGTTGGGAAATACACATGCAGAGATAATCCGTTCACCCACACCGCGTCTCACAATGACACGGCGGTTGCAACCAAAAATCGCCAATTTGGACTCCAGACCAAAGGAAAGATTTCCACTGGTCTAATGTCCATTGCTCATGTTTCTTGGCTCAAGAAAGTATCTTCTTATTATTGGTGTCCTTTAGTTGTGGTTTCTTTGTAGCAATTCGAACATGAAGGCCTGATTCACACAGTCTTCTCTGAACAGTTGATGTTGAGATGTGTCTGTTACTTGAACTCTGTGAAGCATTTATTTGGGCTGCAATTTCTGAGGCTGGTAACTCTAATGAACTTATCCTCTGCAGCAGAGGTAACTCTGGGTCTTCCATTCCTGTGGCGGTCCTCATGAGAGCCAGATTCATCATAGCGCTTGATGTTTTTTGTGACTGCACTTGAAGAAACTTTCAAAGTTCTTGAAAAGTTCCGTATTGACTGACCTTCATGTCTTAAAGTATTGACGGACTGTCATTTCTCTTTGCTTATTTGAGCTGTTCTTGCCATAATATGGACTTGGTCTTTTACCAAATAGGGCTATCTTCTGTATACCCCCCCGATTTGGAATAATTAGGCAGCCATTCAGTTGGTGCGATGGGCAACACAGATGCCAAAGCACAGCTGAGGGGAATAGCTAATGCCGCTCCTGCGCCACTGAATCACCAACACGAACATGAGACACAAGAAAGGAAACAAGGAACGAAACAGAGGTGTGCTCCATTAAACAGTGTAGACTTATTGGTACAATGATAGACTCCTTGATTCCTACTCGCCTACACTGTTAGAAAAAAAGGTGGTACCTAGAATCATACAAGGTCCTTCAGCTATCCCTGTAGAAAAATCCTGTTTGGTTCAAGGTAGAATCTTTTCAACAAAGGGTTCTTTGAAGGTTTCCCCGTTGGGTGAAAAGGTTCTACCTGTAACCAAAAAAGGGTTATACTACAGAAGAATCCTTTTTGAAACCTTTTTTCTAAGAGTTTACTTATTTGTTGACTTTCCTCTGTTCCTTCTTAAAGTATATCCTTCATGTCTTCCTAACTTCTTCAAGGTGATCTATAGCCTGTGCCTTCAGAAAGTATTCATACCCCTTGACTTATTCCACATTTTGTTATAGCCTGAATTTAAAATGGATTAAATATATTTATTTTCTCTACACACAATACCACATAATGACAGTGAAAACATGTTTTTAGACATTTTTGCACATTTATTGGAAATAAAATACAGAAATATCTGATTTACATAAGTATTCACACCCCTGAGTCAATACTTTGGCATCAATTACAGCTGTGAGCTTTCCACATCTGGATTGTACAACATTTGGCCATTTATTCTTTTAAAAATGATTTAAGCTCTGTCAAATTGGTTGTTGATCATTTTCAGGTCTTGCCATTGATATTCAAGCAGATTTAAGTCAAAACTGTAACTAAGGAATATTCACTATCTTCTAGGTAAGCAACATTGTTTGTAGGATTACTTTAGTGCCTTGTTGCAAACAGGATGCATGTTTTGGAATATTTGTATTCTGTACAAGCTTCCTTCTTTTCACTCTGTCAATTAGGTTAGTATTGTGGAGTAACTAAAATGTTGTTGATCCATCCTCAGTTTTCCCCTATCACAGCCATTAAACTCTGTATCTGTTTTAAAGTCACCATTGGCCTCATGGTGAAATCTCTGAGCGGTTTCCTTCCTCTCCGGCAACTGAGTTAGGAAGGATACCTGTATCTTTGTAGTGACTGGGTGTATTGATACACCATCCAAAGTGTAATTTATAACTTCACCATGCTCAAAGGGATATTCAATGTCAGCTTTTTTATTTTTACCCAATCGATCAATAGGTGCCCTTCTTTGCGAGGCATTGGAAAACCTCCCTGGCCTTTGTGGTTAGAATCTGTGTTTGAAATTCACAGCTCAATTGAGGCACCTTACAGATAATTGTATGTAGGGGGTACAGAGATGAGGCAGTCATTCAAAAATCATAATAAACACTATTATTGTACACAGAGTGAGTCCATGCAGTGTATTATGTGACGTGTTAAGCACATTTTTACTCCTGAACTTATTTAGGCTTGCCATAACAAAGGGGTTGAATACTTATTGACTCTAGGCATTTCAGCTTTTCATTTTTAATGAATTTGTACATATTTAGAAAAACATAATTCCACTTTGACATTATGGGGTATTGTGTTTAGACAAGTGACAAAAAAATCGGAATTAAATCCATTTCATATTCATGCTGTAACACAACAAAATGTGGCAAAAGTCAAGGGGTGTGAATACTTCTGAAGACACTGTACTTTTGATTAATTGTATTGCACACCAAATGATTAGATATGCGTCCGTCCGCTTGTTGGTGGGAGTGGTTGAGTTTAAATCAAATCAAAAACAAAATTGTCACATGCGCTGAATACAACAGGTGTAGACCTTACAGTGAAATGCTTACTTACAAGCCCTTAACAAACAATACAGTTCAAGAAATAGAGTTAAGAAGATATTTACTAAATAAACAAAAGTAAAAAAAAAAATAGAATCAAATCAAGAAGTTACAAGAAAATTACATAACAATAACGAGGCTATATGCAGGGGGTACCGGTACCGAGTCAATGTGCGGGGGTACAGGTTAAGTGCTGGTACCGAGCCATTTCCACAGGTGATTTTTTTATTTGATTATATGACATTTTTCTAATGGATGCATGCATGTATGCAGAGAAAGCACACTATCAGAGCTTTAATGCGGACCGATGTAATTAAATCTGGTAGATGGCAGGCCTGGTGGACTCAAGGTATTCCTGCTAAATTCATTATCCTAAACGTTGAATACAAAACAGAGGAAGGGGAGGCGCATGCGTGTACCGATACAAAGCATGGGGTGTGAGTAGCTCCGTTTTATACCGACAAAACTGTGGTGATATGTAGAAACCAGACAACAAAGTTTACATCAATCCTCTAAAATCAATAAATCAACATATCCCCAAGAAACTGGGAGAGTGTGAGCAATCAGTTACGTACAACAGCAAACCAATCAGTTGGTAAAGCGGTGCGGCGACACAACGCTTTGAGCACACCGACTGCGTCATTGAAGAAAATAGTATGCAGCCTCAACTACAGTCGTGGTCAAAAGTTTTGAGAATGACACAAGTATTGGTCTTCACAAAGTTTGCTGCTTCAGTGTATTTATATATTTTTGTCAGATGTAACTATGGTATACTGAAGTATAATTAAATCAAATAAAATCAAATTTTATTTGCCACATGCGCCGAATACAACAGGTGTAGACATTACCGTGAAATGCTTACTTACAGCCCTTAACCAAGCATTCCATAAGTGTCAAAGGCTTTTATTGACAATTACATGAAGTTTATGCAAAGAGTCAATATTTGCAGTGTTGACCCTTCTTTTTCAAGACCTTTGCAATCTGCCCTGGCATGCTGTCAATTAACTTCTGGGTCACATCCTGACTGATGGCAGCCCATTCTTGCATAATCAATATTTGGGTTTTTGTTTGTCCACCCGCCTCTTGAGGATCGACCACAAGTTCTCAATGGGATTAAGGTCTGGGGAGTTTCCTGGCCATGGACCCAAAAGGTTGATATTTTGTTCCCCGAGCCACTTAGGTATCACTTTTGCCTTATGGCAAGGTGCTCCATCATGCTGGAAAAGGCATTGTTCATCACCAAACTGTTCTTGGATGGTTGGGAGAAGTTGCTCTCGGAGGATGTGTTGGTACCATTCTTTATTCATGGCTGTGTTCTTAGGCAAAATTGTGAGTGAGCCCACTCCCTTGGCTGAGAAGCAACACCACACATGAATGGTCTCAGGATGCTTTACTGTTGGCATGACACAGGACTGATGGTAGCGCTCACCTTGTCTTCTCCGGACAAGCTTTTTTCCGGATGCCCCAAACAATCGGAAAGGTGATTCATCAGAGAAAATGACTTTACCCCAGTCCTCAGCAGTCCAATCCCTGTACCTTTTGCAGAATATCAGTCTGTCCCTGATGTTTTTCCTGGAGAGAAGTGGCTTCCTCGCTGCCCTTCTTGACACCAGGCCATCCTCCAAAAGTATTCGCCTTACTGTGCGTGCAGATGCACTCACACCTGCCTGCTGCCATTCCTGAGCAAGCTCTGCACTGGTGGTGCCCTGATCCCGCAGCTGAATCAACTTTAGGAGACGGTCCTGGCGCTTGCTGGACTTTCTTGGGCGCCCTGAAGCCTTCTTCACAACAATTGAACCTCTCTCCTTGAAGTTCTTGATGATACGATAAATGGTTGTTTTAGGTAAAATCTTACTAGCAGCAATATCCTTGCCTGTGAAGCCCTTTTTGTGCAAAGCGATGATGACGGCACATGTTTCCTTGCAGGTAACCATGGTTAACAGAGGAAGAACAATGATTTCAAGCACCACCCTCCTTTTAAAGCTTCCAGTCTGTTATTCTAACTCAATCAGCGTGACAGAGTGATCTCCAGCCATGTCCTCGTCAACACTCTCACCCGTGTTAACGAGAGTATCACTGACATGATGTCAGCTGGTCCTTTTGTGGCAGGGCTGAAATGCAGTGGACATTTTTTTTTTGGGATTAAGTTAATTTTCATGGCAAAGAGGGACTTTGCAATTAATTGCAATTCATCTGATCACTCTTCATAACATTCTGGAGTATATGCAAATTGCCATCATAAAAACTGAGGCAGCAGACTTTGTGAAAATTAATATTTGTGTCATTCTTAAAACTTTTGACCACGGCTGTAGTACACTGCTCAAAAAAATAAAGGGAACACTTAAACAACACAATGTAACTCCAAGTCAATCACACTTCTGTGAAATCAAACTGTCCACTTAGGAAGCAACACTGATTGACAATACATTTCACATGCTGTTGTGCAAATGGTATAGACAGCAGGTGGAAATTATAGGCAATTAGCAAGACACTCCCAATAAAGGACTGGTTTTGCATGTGGTGACCACAGACCACTTCTCAGTTCCTATGCTTCCTGGCTGATGTTTTGGTCACTTTTGAATGCTGGCGGTGCTTTCACTCTAGTGGTAGCATGAGACGGTGTCTACAACCCACACAAGTGGCTCAGGTAGTGCAGCTCATCCAGGATGGCACATCAATGCGAGCTGTGGCAATAAGGTTTGCTGTGTCTCTCAGCGTAGTGTCCAGAGCATGGAGGCGCTACCAGGAGACAGGCCAGTACATCAGGAGACGTGGAGGAGGCCGTAGGAGGGCAACAACCCAGCAGCAGGACTGCTACCTCCGCCTTTGTGCAAGGAGGAGCAGGAGAAGCACTGCCAGAGCCCTGCAAAATGACCTCTAGCAGGCCACTAATGTGCATGTGTCTGCTCAAACGGTCAGAAACAGACTCCATGAGGGTGGTATGAGGGCCCGACGTCCACAGGTGGGGGTTGTGCTTACAGCCCAACACCGTGCAGGACGTTTGGCATTTGCCAGAGAACACCAAGATTGGCAAATTCGCCACTGGTGCCCTGTGCTCTTCACAGATGAAAGCAGGTTCACACTGAGCACGTGACAGACGTGACAGAGTCTGGAGACGCCGTGGAGAACGTTCTGCTGCCTGCAACATCCTCCAGCATGACCGGTTTGGCGGTGGGTCAGTCATGGTGTGGGGTGGCATTTCTTTGGGGGGCCGCACAGTCCTCCATGTGCCTGCCAGAGGTAGCCTGACTGCCATTAGGTACCGAGATGAGATCCTCAGACCCCTTGTGAGACCATATGCTGGTGTGGTTGGCCCTGGGTTCCTCCTAATGCAAGACAATGCTAGACCTCATGTGGCTGGAGTGTGTCAGCAGTTCCTGCAAGAGGAAGGCATTGATGCTATGGACTGGCCCGCCCATTCCCCAGACCTGAATCCAATTGAGCACATCTGGGACATCATGTCTCAATCCATCCACCAACGCCACGTTGCACCACAGACTGTCCAGGAGTTGGCGGATGCTTTAGTCCAAGTCTGGGAGGAGATCCCTCAGGAGACCATCCGCCACCTCATCAGGAGCATGCCCAGGCGTTGTAGGGAGGTCATACAGGCACGTGGAGGCCACACACACTACTGAGCCTCATTTTGACTTGTTTTAAGGACATTACATCAAAGTTGGATCAGCCTGTAGTGTGGTTTTCCACTTTAATTTTGAGGGTGACTCCAAATCCAGACCTCCATGGGTTGATACATTTGATTTCCATTGATAATTTTTGTGTGATTTTGTCGTCAGCACATTCAACTATGTAAAGAAAAAAGTATTTAATAAGATTTTCATTCATTCAGATCTAGGATAAGTTATTTTAGTGTTCCCTTTATTTTTTTGAGCAGTGTATATTTGAGACTCTTCAAAGTAGCCACCCTTTGCCTTGATGACAGCTTTGCACACTCTTGGCATTCTCTCAACCAGCTCCATGAGGAATGCTTTTCCAACAGTCTTAAAGGAGTTCCCACATATGCTGAGCACTTGGCAGCTTTTCCTTCACTCTACGGTCAAACTCATCCCAAACCATCTCAATTGGGTTGAGAACGGGTTTTTGTGGAGGCCAGGACATCTGATGCAGCACTCCATCACTCTCCTTGGTCAAATAGCCCTTACACAGCCCGCAGGTGTGTTTTGTTCTGTTGAAAAACAAATTATAGTCCCACTAAGCCCAAACCAGATGAGATGGCGTATCACTGTAGATTGCTGTGGTAGCCATGCTGGTTAAGTGTGCCTTGAATTCTAAATAAATCACTGACAGTGTCACTAGCAAAGCACCCCCACAACATCACACCTCCTCCTCCATGCTTCACAGAGGGAACCACACATGTAGAGATCATCCGTTCACCTACTCTGCATCTCACAAAGACACAGCGGTTGGAACAAAAATCTCAAAGGACAGATTTCTACCGGTCTAATGTCCATTGCTCGTGTTTCTTGGCCAAAGCAAGTCTCTTCTTCTTATTGGTGTCCTTCAAAAAGTAAATATGAACTGTCGTTTCTCTTTGGTTATTTGAGCTGTTCTTGACATAATATGGACTTGGTCTTCTACCAAATAGGGCTATCTTCTCTATACCCCCCCCCCCCCCTACCTTGTCACAACACAACTGATTGTCTCAAATTCATTAAGAAGGAAAGAAATTCCACAAATTAACTTTTAAGAAGGCACACTTGTTAATTGAAATGCATTGAAATGCATTCCAGGTGGCTACCTCATGAAGCTGGTTGTGTGCAAAGCTGCCATCAAGGCAAAGGATGGCTATTTGAAGAATCTCAAATATAAAATATATTTTGATTTGTTTAACACTTTCTTGGTTACTACATGATTCCATGTGTGTTATTTCATAGTTTAAATGTATTCACTATTATTCTACAATGTAAAAAATTGTAAAAATAAAGAAAAACCCTTGAATGAGTAGGTGTGTCCAAACTTTTGACTGGTAGTGTATATACATTTATATATACAGTGCCGTGAAAAAGTATTTGCCCACTTTCTAATTTTCTCTACTGTCACGCCTACTTCCGTTCACCCGCTCTGGCGCTCGAAGTCGCCGGTCTACTAACCACTGGCCCTGGCAATCATCATTACGCACACCTGCTCCCCATCGTTATGCACACCTGGACCTCATCATCACCTTGATCACTCTTTATTTAGCCCTCAGTAGCCTAAGTGTTCAGGCAGTATTGGCTTTTGTCACATTCAGTATGCTTCTGCTGTTTTTGTTTATCTTCCCTTCTTATCATTAAATGTACCTTCTACACCTTCTTCCTGACTCCAAGCGTATACATATATGTACTTTTGCATATTTTTTATACTGAATGTTATCAGATCTTCAACCAAAACCTAATATTAGAGAAAGGGAACCTGAGTGAATAAATAACACAACCATTACATACTTATTTAATTTATTTAATAAACAAAGTTGTGCAACAGCCAATGTCCCGGTGTGAAAAAGTAATTGCCCCCTTACACTCAATAACTGGTTGTGCCACCTATAGCTGCAATGACTCCAAGCAAATGCTTTCTGTAGTTGTTGATCAGTCTCTCACGTCGCTGTGGAGGAATTTTGGCCCACCCTTCCATTACTGAACTGCTGTAACTCAGTGACATTTGTGGGTTTTCGAGCATGAACTGCTTGTTTCAAGTCTTGCCACAACATCTCATGGGATTAGGTCTGGAGTTTGACTAGGCCATTCCAAAACTTCAAAGGTTTAGCTTTTTAGCCATTTTCATGTAGACTTGATTGTGTGTTTTGGATCACTGTCTTGCTGCATGACCCAGCTGCACTTCAGCTTCAGCTCACAAACGGATGGCCTGACATTCTCCTGTAGAATTATCTGATAAAGAGCAGATTCATGGTTCCTTCTATTAAGGCAAGTCGTCCAGGTCCTGAGGCAGCAAAGCATCCCCAAACCATCACACTACCACCACCATGCTTGACCATTGGTATGAGGTTCTTACTGTGAAATGCAGTGTTTGGTTTTCGCCAGGCATAATGGGACCCATGTCATCCAGAAAGTTATACTTTTGAATAATCTGTTCATAGAACATTCTTCCAAGAGTCTTGATGATCATACAGGTGCTTCCAGGTGCTTTTTGGCAAACTTGAGTTAAATACTTTTTCACACAAGGGAATTGAATGTTGCATAACTGTTCATTAAATAAATAAAATAAGTATTCCTTTTTTTTGTTATTTGTAAATTCAGGTTCCCTTTATCTAATATTAGGTTTTGGTTGACGATCTGATAACATTCAGTATAATAAATATGCAAAAATAGAGAAAATCAGACAGTGTGTATATATATAAATAAATAAATAAAAAATATATATGGGGGATTGGAAATGATGCAGACAATTACATTGATGGAAGCTACAATCTATCTGCAATATTAAAGCTGATCTACCCCCCCCCCCCCAATAGAAGTAGCCAATACCAATGAGCTACATGGACACTGAAAAGACAATTCAAAGTGGGAAATATAGCATGTATGTCAATAACTGTTCTATGGATGTGCGTGTGTGAGTGTGTGAGTGCGTGTGGGAGTGTAGGTGTGTGTGTGTGTGTGTGTGTGTGTGTGTGTGTGTGTGTGTGTGTGTGTGTGTGTGTGTGTGTGTGTGTGTGTGTGTGTGTGTTAGTGTATATGAATGGGAGTGTGAGGGATGGTGAATATGAATATGTGTAGGAGGGTGGGAGGGTGGGAGGGAATGGCTGTGTGGATGCATAGGGTATATGTTGGGTGGGAATTAATGAGAATGGATGAGTAAGTTGATGGATGGATGGGTGTAAGTATGAGGTAGAGAGGTAGGGAGGGTGGGAAAAGATGGGAGGTTTGGACAAGCTTGTCTTGGGTGGGCAATGGTGGGCAAGGATGGGAGGTAGGGACAAGTTTAACCTGGGTGGGCAAGGGTGGGCAAGGATGGGAGGTTGGGACAAGCTTGGCTTGGGTAGCCAAGGGTGTGTAAGGATGGAAGGTTGGGACATGTTTGGCTTGGGTGGGGTAAAGGGGGGAGAAAACTGGGAGGTGGAGAGGGATTGATTTGACTTGGAAGAGAGAGAGAAGGAAGGATTTAACTATACTACTAACTATTTATTTTTGTGACTTGCAAACCTACTGTAAAATGAATAAGCGTTCTGGACAGATTAGGAGAGGATATCGAGTCATTATTATTCCTTGTTTGTCATTATAGCTAAGATTCAATGGTGGTTACTGGTGAGAGTGGGGAGGGGCTCTATCTGAGGGATTGGGACAGGGTGACTGGGAGGGCATCTGACACTTCTCTGAAGTATGTGTGGGGCCTCCACTCATCTCACTTCAGTCTCTCGGTGGACCCACTCTCCCCATGTAGACCCCCACCAGCCACTATACTTTCATTTAATTTACAAGGTAATACAAACTGACCACAGTACTTAAGTGGCAGTCTTTCTCCAATGTACTGTATGTATGTACAGTTGAAGTCGGAAGTTTACATACACCTTAGCCAAATACATTTCAACTCAGTTTTTCACAATTCCTGACATCTATTCCTAGTAAAAATTCCCTGTCTTAGGTCAGTTAGGATCACCACTTTATTTTAAGAATGTGAAATATCAGAATAATAGTAGAGAGAATGATTCATTTCAGCTTTTATATTTATATTTCTCCAAAAAGTACTATATGTGTCCCCATGTACAGTTGCAAACCGTAGTGGCTTCTTCCTTGCTGAGTGGCCTTTCATGTTATGTCGATATAGGACTCGTTTTACTGTGGATATAGATACTTTTGTACCTGTTTCCTCCAGCATCTTCACAAGGTCCTTTGCTGTTGTTGTTGGATTGATTTGCACTTTTCGCACCAAAGGACGTTAATCTCTAGGAGACAGAACGCGTCTCCTTCGTGAGCAGTACAGTGAGGGAAAAAAGTGTTTGATCCCCTGCTGATTTTGTACGTTTGCCCACTGACAAAGAAATGATCAGTCTATAATTTTAATTGTAGGTTTATTTGAACAGTGAGAGACAGAATAACAACAAAAAAATCCAGAAAAACGCATGTCAAAAATGTTAATTTGCATTTTAATGATGGAAATAAGTATTTGACCCCTCTGCAAAACATGACTTAGTACTTGGTGGCAAAACCCTTGTTGGCAATCACAGAGGTCAGACGTTTCTTGTAGTTGTCCACCAGGTTTGCACACATCTCAGGAGGGATTTTGTCCCACTCCTATTTGCAGATCTTCTCCATGTCATTAAGGTTTCGAGACTGGCAACTCGAACCTTCAGCTCCCTCCACAGATTTTCTATGGGATTAAGGTCTGGAGACCACTCCTGGACCTTAATGTGCTTCTTCTTGAGCCACTCCTTTGTTGCCTTGGCCGTGTGTTTTGGGTCATTGTCATGCTGGAATACCCATCCACGACCCATTTTCAATGCCCTGGCTGAGGGAAGGAGGTTCTCACCCAAGATTTGACGGTACATGGCCCCGTCCATCGTCCCTTTGATGCGGTGAAGTTGTCCTGTCCCCTTAGCAGAAAAATACCCCAAAAGCATAATGTTTCCACCTCCATGTTTGACGGTGGGGATGGTGTTCTTGGGGTCATAGGCAGCATTCCTCCTCCTCCAAACACGGCGAGTTGAGTTGATGCCAAAGAGCTCCATTTTGGTCTCATCTGACCACAACACTTTCACCCAGTTCTCCTCTGAATCATTCAGATGTTCATTGGCAAACTTCAGAAGGCATGTATAGTATCTCACAAAAGTGAGTACACCCCTCACATTTTTGTAAATATTTGAGTATGTCTTTTCATGTGACAACACTGAAGAAATGACACTTTGCTACAATGTAAAGTAGTGAGTGTACAGCTTGTATAACAGTGTAAATTTGCTGTCCCCTCAAAAGAACACAACACACAGCCATTAATGTCTAAACCGCTGGCAACAAAAGTGAGTACACCCCTAAGTGAAAATGTTCAAATTGGGCCCAAAGTGTCAATATTTTGTGTGGCCACCATCATTTTCCAGCACTGCCTTAACCCTCTTGGGCATGGAGTTCACCAGAGCTTCACAGGTTGCCACTGGAGTCCTCTTCCATTCCTCCATGATGACATCACAGAGCTGGTGGATGTTAGAGACCTTTGTACTCCTCCACCTTCCGTTTGAGGATGCCCCACAGATGCTCAATATGGATAAGGTCTGGAGACATCCTTGGCCAGTCCATCACCTTTACCCTCAGCTTCTTTAGCAAGGCAGTGGTCGTCTTGGAGGTGTGTTTGGGGTCGTTATCATGTTGGAATACTGCCCTGCGGCCCAGTCTCCGAAGGGAGGGGAACATGCTCTGCTGCAGTATGTCACAGTACATGTTGGCATTCATGGTTCCCTCAATGAACTGTAGCTCCCCAGTGTCGGCAGCATTCATGCAGCCCCAGACCATGACACTCCCACCACCATGCTTGACTGTAGGCAAGACACACTTGTCTTTGTACTCCTCACCTGGTTGCCGCCACACACGCTTGACACCATCTGAACCAAATAAGTTTATCTTGGTCTCATCAGACCACAGGACATGGTTCCAGTAATCCATGTCCTTAGTCTGCTTGTCTTCAGCAAACTGTTTGTGGGCTTTCTTGTGCATCATCTTTAGAAGAGGCTTCCTTCTGGGACGACAGCCATGCAGACCAATTTGATGCAGTGTGCAGCGTATGGTCTGAGCACTGACAGGCTGACCCCCCACCACTTCAACCTCTGCAGCAATGCTGGCAGCACTCATAGGTCTATATCCCAAAGACAACCTCTAGATATGAGCATGTGCACTCAACTTCTTTGGTTGACCATGGCGAGGCCTGTTCTGAGTGGAACCTGTCCTGTTAAACCGCTGTATGGTCTTGGCCACCGTGCTGCAGCTCAGTTTCAGGGTCTTGGCAATCATCTTATGTAGAGCAACAATTCTTTTTTTCAGATCCTCAGAGAGTTCTTTGCCATGAGGTGCCATGTTGAACTTCCAGTGACCAGTATGAGGGAGTGTGAGCGCGATGACACCAAATTTAACACACCTGCTCCCCATTCACACCTGAGACCTTGTAACACTAACAAGTCACATGACACCGGGGAGGGGAAATGGCTAATTGGGCCAAATTTGGACATTTTCACTTAGGGGTGTACTCATTTTTGTTGCCAGCGGTTTAGACATTAATGGCTGTGTGTTGGGTTATTTTGAGGGGACAGCAAATGTACACTGTTTACAAGCTGTACACTCACTACTTTACATTGTAGCAAAGTGTCATTTCTTCAGTGTTGTCACATGAAAAGATATACTCAAATATTTACAAAAATGTGAGGGGTGTACTCACGTTTGTGAGATACTGTATATGTGCTTTCTTGAGCAGGGGGACATTGCGGGCGCTGCAGGATTTCAGTCCTTCATGGCGTAGTGTGTTACCAATTGTTTTCTTGGTGACTATGGTCCCAGCTGCCTTGAGATCATTGACAATATCCTCCCATGTAGTTCTGGGCTGATTCCTCACCGTTCTCATGATCATTGCAACTCCACAAGGTGAGATCTTGCATGGAGCCCCAGGCCGAGGGAGATTGACAGTTCTTTTGTGTTTCTTTCATTTGCGAATAATCACACCAACTGTTGTCATCTTCTCACCAAGCTGCTTGGCGATGGTCTTGTAGCCCATTCCAGCCTCTTGTCCCTGACATCCTTGGAGAGCTCTTTGGTCTTGGCCATGGTGGAGAGTTTGGAATCTGATTGATTGATTGTTTCTGTGGACAGGTGTCTTTTATACAGGTAACAAGCTGAGATTAGGAGCACTCCCTTTAAGAGTGTGCTCCTAATCTCAGCTTGTTACCTGTATAAAAGACACCTGGGAGCCAGAAATCTTTCTGATTGCGAGGGGGTCAAATACTTGTTTCCCTAATTAAAATGCAAATCAATTTATAACATTTTTGACATGAGTATTTCTGGATTTTTTGTTGTTATTCTGACTCTCAAATAAACCTACCATTAAAATTATAGACTGATCATTTCTTTGTTAGTAGGCAAACGTACAAAATCAGCAGGGGATCAAATACTTTTTTCCCTCACTGTTTGACGGCTGCGTGGTCCCATGGTGTTTATACTTGCATACTATTGTTTGTACAGATGAACGTGGTACCTTCAGGCATTTGGAAATTGCTCCCAAGGATGAATCAGACTTGTGGAGGTCTACAATTATTTTTCTGAGGTCTTGGCTGATTTCTTTTGATTTTCCCATGATGTCAAGCAAAGAGGCATTGAGTTTGAAGGTAGGCCTTGCAATACATCCACAGGTACACCTCCAAGTATGTACAGTACATGTTGATTGTTTTGCTCTAGGACGCCCACAAGCCTCACAACGCTCGTCTGAAGGTCACCCAGTACCAGTTTAAAACCTGTTAAATGTAATGTCCCCGTATTTGAGGATCCTATTAGATTTTTTTTATTCAGTCTGGTATGAGAACGGTAGCCCCTATCTGCATAAGCAGGGTGTTTGCGGAAAGCTGAGTATCTTGGCTATTGATCGGTGCCTTCAAATCTTTGGTATGACTTACTACCATATATGGGCATACACATTTATAAGGGTAGGCCGAGCCGATGACCTCATTTCAAGATGGCTGCTACCTACGTTCCGGTTAGAGTTGTGAAGCATAAACAAAATAAACACACGGAATACGTTGGTACACACCGAAAGCCGGGACTCCACAGATCATGAGGATATATTTTTGTCTGCCTGTGACCTACCATTATTGATCACCAGCCCTGAGAGTCAAAATGGTTATTTTACACGTTTTCACCAAAAAGCAAACATCTTACAAGGTAAGCTTTGATTTGGTCTGTGTATGAGCTATAGCTACATGGGAGCTACAAATTAATCCTTAGGTTGGTAGGAAAAAATCTAGCCTACTGCCAATGTTATCTGATGACGTATGACGTAATGGCAACATCAAATATCCACTGAGTGACTATATCTTTGCGCATCAAAAATACAATATCTGCTTACACGCTGTAGGCATCCATATCCCCTGTATGTCCCCCGACACCACCACAATGTTTGAGAGAGGTTGGTGTTGTAGAAATTTAGTTTTTATAGTGAATAACTTTTAGACACATCCAGTGTTCAAAAACTATGCAATTACCACATTCAGACACTTTGGAGAGGTTGAAAGGACACTTGAATGTACCCTGGATACCTCATAACACCACCACAATGTTTGAGTGAGGTTGATATGGTAGAAAATGTGTTTTTATACTGAAAAATAGCATTTAGGGATTGCAAATATGTAAAAGCACTGGAATTATCTAATTTACAGACATATGCCACTTTGGAGAGGTTTAGGGACACTTGGAAATGTTCCAGCTCTAGTCATCAATAATTCACTTATAGCTTGTCAATGAAAGATGACTTTCAAAATAAATAAAAAGTATTATTTCCAAATATACCACGTTTTTGCATGTCAGAATCATGTAATTACACATAAATAGCAGTTACTTTTAGGTATGTCTATTTAGGCGGAAATCTACATTTTGCCATTACATTGCTTTCGGAAAGTATTCAGACCCCTTGACTTTTTCCACATTTGTTACGTTACAGCCTTATTCTAAAATTGATTAAATTGTTTTTTTCTCCTCATCAATCTACACACAATACCCCATAATGACAAAGCAAAAACTGTTTTTTATAAACTTTTGCAAATGTATAAGAAATAAAAAACAGAAAGATCACATTTACATGAGTATTCAGACCCTGTACTCAGTACTTTGTTGAAGCACCTTTGGCAGCAATTACAGCCTTGAATCTTCTTGGGTATGACGCTACAAGCTTGGCACACCTGTATTTGGGGAGTTTCTCCCATTCTTCTCTGCAGATCCTCTCAAGCTCTGTCAGGTTGGATGGGAAGCGTCACTGCACAGCTATTTTCAGGTCTCTCCAGAGATGTTCGATCGGGTTCAAGTCCAGGCTCTGGTTGAGCCACTCAAGGACATTCAGAGACTTGTTCCAAAGCCACTCCTGCGTTGTCCTGGCTGTGTGCTTAGGGTCATTGTCCTGTTGGAAGGTGAACCTTGGTCCAAGTCTGAGGGCCTGAGCACTCTGGAGCAGGTTTTCATCAAGGATCTCTCTGTACTTTGCTCCGTTCATCTCTCCCTTGATCCTGACTAGACTCCCAGTCCCTGCCGCTGAAAAACATCCCCACAGCATGATGCTGCCACCACCATTCTTCACCGTAGGGATGGTGCCAGGTTTCCTCCAGACGTGACGCTTGGCATTCAGGCCAAAGAGTTTAATCTTGGTTTCATCAGACCAGAGAATCTTGTTTCTAATTGGTCTGAGAGTCCTTTAGGTGCCTTTTGGCAAACTCCTTGCGGGCTATCATGTGCCTTTTTCTGAGGAGTGGCTGCCGTCTGAATACTCTACCATAAAGGCCTGATTGGTGGAGTGCTGCAGAGGTGGTTGTCCTTCTGGAATATTCTCCCATCTCCACAGAGGAACTCTGGAGCTCTGTCCGAGTGACCAGTGGGTTCTTAGTCACCTTCCTGACCAAGGCCCTTTTCCCCTTTTCTTGGTGGTTCCAAACTTCTTCCATTTAAGAATGATGGAGGCCACTGTGTTCTTGGGGACCTTCAATGCTGCAGACATTTTTCGGCACCCTTCCCCAGATCTGTGTCTCGACACAATCCTGTTTCGGCGCTCCATGGACAATTCCTTCAACTTCATGGCTTGGTTTCTGCTCTGACATGCACTGTCAACTGTGGGACCTTATGTAGACAGGTGTGTGCCTTTCCAAATCATGTCCAATCAATTTAATTTACCACAGGTGGACTCCAATCAAGTTGTAGAAACATCTCAAGGATGATATTTGGTAACAGGATCCACCTGAGCTCAATTTCGAGTCTCATAGCAAAGGGTCTGAATACTTATTTAAATAAGGTATTTCTGTTAGTATTTTTATATAATGTGTATATTTATGTTGTATTATACAGGACACATTTGAAAAAGAGACCTATGTCTCAATACGTCTTCCCTGTTAAAATTAAGATTGAACCAGGCATTCCTCTAGGATTTTATCTGTGCTTAGCTCTACTCCGTTTATTTAAAAAAATGTGGAAAAGGTCATTGGGTCTGAATACTTTCCGAATTAAATGTTAATGCAACATGTAAAGTCGTGGTCCCATGTTTCATGAGCTGAAATAAAAGATCCCCGAAATTTTCCATATGCACAAAAAGCTTATTTCTCTCAAATGTTGTGCACAAATTTGTTTACATTCCTGTTAGTGAGCATTTCTCCTTTGCCAAGATAATCCATCCACCTGACAGGTGTGGCATATCAAGAAGCTGATTCAACAGCATTACACCTTGTGATGGGGTCAATAAAAGGCCACTCTAAAATGTGCAGTTTTGTTACACAACATAATGCCACAGATGTCTACATTTTTTAGGGAGCATGAAATTGGCATGCTGACTGCTGGAATGTCCACCAGAGCTGTTGCCAGAGAGTTTTATGTTAATTTCTCTACCATAAGCCGCCTCCAACGTCGTTTTAAAGAATTTGGCCGTAGGTCCAACTGGCCTCACAACCGCAGACCACGTGTATGGTGTCGTGTGGGAGAGCGGTTTGCTGATGTCAACGTTGTGAACAGAGTGCCCCATGGTGGCGGTGGGGTTCTTTAAACAAAATATTTAAAAATAATTTAACCAGGTAAGACCCATTGAGGTTAAAAACCTCTTTTGCGAGGGCAACCTGGCAAGAAGGCAAAACGGGGAAATAGCAGTGTGTACATAAAATATTACTGAAAAATACAAAATACACACAAAAGACAAAGTGTCACAAGTTACAGATACAATTGAAGATTAGAAACAACTGCAGCTATCACAAATAGTGTTGTCGATCAGAGTCTTAAAAAAAAGGCAAGGACACTAACTCCCCTAACTTTAATATATTTTGAAGCATGTTCCAGGATGAAGGGGAATTATGGTAAAACTATTGTTTCCCCATCTCAGTTCTAGCCTTAGGAACAGACAAGGACAGCAGCGACTGTGAACGAAGACTGTATTGAGTGACTGATCTGGTCAGTAAGGAACAGAGATACAAAGGGAGTTATGGTATGGGCAGGCATAAGCTACGGACAACGAACACAATTGCATTTTATCGATGGCAATTTGAATGCACAGAGATACCTTGACGAGATACTGAGGCACATCGTCGTGCCATTCATCCGCAGCCATCACCTCATGTTTCAGCATGATAATGCACTGCCCCATGTCGCAAGGATCTGTACACAATTCCTGGAAGCTGAACATTTCCCAGTTCTTCCATGGCCAGCATACTCACTAGACATGTCACCCATTGAGCAAGTTTGGGATGTTCTGGATCGACGTGTATGACGGCATGTTCCAGTTCCCACCAATATCCAGCAACTTCGAACAGCCATTTACGAGGAGTGGGACAACATTCCACAGGCCACAATCAACAGCCTGATCAACTCTATGTGAAGGAGATGTGTCGTGCTGCATGAGGCAAATGGTGGTCACACCAGATATTGACTGGCTTTCTGATCCACGCCCCTACCTTTTTTTTAAAGGTATCTGTGACCAACAGATGTATATCTGTATTCCCAGTCATGTGAAACGTATAGATTAGGGCCTAATGAATTAATTTCAATTGACTGATTTCCTTATATGAACTGTAACTCAGTAAAATCTTTTAAATTGTTGTATGTTGCATTCATTTTTTTGTTCAATATTACATTGTTTGCAAACAAGCTTATATTTGGGGTTCTGATGGGGTACGACAGTTGAACTAAAAATGAGTTATATTCTTCAAGAATCAATGGGTATACAGTATATTGTAGCAAATGGCGGGGCAGGGAAGCAAACGGGAAATACACTACGCATCGCGCCAATAGGGTTAACCTACTTGATGGGAATTGTAACGTGGCTTATATAGCGAGGATCGCTACAATATCATTATTTTAAACATATAAAAATAGATGGACCAATCGCAGATGGCCTCTTTAAAACAAAAGTGCTGTTACTTTACCCTACATGGTCAGTATTTTGTTCTGTTTGCATCATTCTTTACTTTGTTTGGGAAAAACTGTTACACTTTTACTTTATTCATAGCAACATAACTAGGGTTGTTTTTAAATCACTGCATTGTCTCTGGCTTTCCCATTTATGTCCTCCAAACTGTATTTGATACTACCATGACATAATTATTTGGCTCCAACATCCAACACACCAGTCAGCTGTAATGGCAATCTCATACAGTCTTAAGAAAACAAGAACTCCTGCAAATGCAATCTAAATCCAGACATGAAAAGGTTGTAGCGAAATGTAAATCCCATATCTTGGGAGGGGGACTGGGGTGAGAACATAAACAAACAATAGGCACTTGCTGCGACCTCTCTCTCTCCATCCTCCTCTACTAAACAATACAATCACACAATCAAAGCCTTTTCGCCGTTTTTTCCCCCTCATTGTTTAATTTTCTGACTGTGGCCTATCTTCGATATCTCTAGCTAGCTGTTCTTATCTATGACCTTCAGCTTGTTGCTCTGTCGCCTCTTCCACCTCCTACTCAATGCGACCTTCACAGGGGTGTCATTACTCCCTGACCCCATTTGACAATCCCCTCATGTGGAATGTGCATATGCACGAATCACAGCGAATCCCTGTGAATCGCGGTGAATTGGCGCAGCATGGGGTGAGGTGAAGTACTTACAGAAATATGACTTGACATGCTTTATCAAATCGGAAAGATGAAGACGAAACAGCTGCCGGTGCTGTCGTAAGCAATCTGGCCGTGATTGAATAAAAGTGTCAGGAAAAGGTCTGCTTGATGGTCTTTTGTTCTCCCCCATCCACCTTGATGTTAGTTTGAGCTGTCAGATGGGAATCACAGCTGGGTGATTTATCAATACTTGGAGTGACCTTGCAGCCACACTGCACTGGTGTGTGTGTGTGTTTGTGTGCTCGCAGGCAGCCACAGAGCGCCCCCGGATTAAAAACAGCTAAACAGGAGAACATTCTTAAACAGTTGGTTCACACACACACTCACAATTACATTTTAGTCATTTAGCAAACGCTCTTATCCAGAGCGACTTACAGTTAGTGAGTGCATACATTATTTTCCTTTTCATACTGGCCCCCCGTGGGAATCGAACCCAGTCGCTGTAAGTCGCTCTACCAATTGAGCTACATCCCTGCTTAAGACATAGTAAGTGGATTGTTCTGCCATCACAATAAGATTTTTCGGCACATCAATGCGCTCAGAAATAGCACACAGAGACCAAATGTTAACTTTGACAAAAGTATCTCTTGAAACAAGGTATTTTTCTGTCTCTCACAAACTTTCCACCTATTCCCGGACCAGCAGACACCAGACATGCACTTTCGTTGAGATGGACATATCCTTTCATTTAAGACAACGTGTTTCTTCTGCTGCTAGGAGAGACAAGCTCTGTTGTGATTAAACAGATGTTATATAGCAGTCTGGCACAGTTGTTACTCCCATAAACCCATCTGTGGAATTACTTTTTATGCAAATGTCAGAGGAATCTGCATAAATAAAGTTATAATTAATACCTTTCCGCAAACCTCCAGTCTCTTTAATTCTAAAGTGTTTATAATTGTTTCCACACAGGTAAAAAGTACAAATAACTAGTAATCATGAACATGAGGTTATTTTGTTTATGAATCAGAGCAATAGTGATTAGGGAAAATAAGTATGTTTATGTTTGTTTAGAAAATGCCTTCTTAGCTATAATTCTTAAGAGCATACTGTAAAAAGCACAACATTTTCATATCATGCTAAATCAATCCTGTGAAAGTATTGAAGTGAGTTTTATTTACAACCTGGGTTACAAGGGAAATAAAATAAAAGCTGCTGTTAGCTGCTGGTTGATTGGGAACTAGTGAAGAGTAAAGTGTCCCTGAGAACATTATGCTACTTTATAGATCCCTTTGTTGTGTGGGTGCCAATGGAGGCTTGTTAATTTCCCCAGGTTACTTTACGAGGAATGTAGAACATGTGGCCACAGATGCCTTCGGAGGACCCCGGTGATTGGCAGGCCCAACTTTTCAAGGGATGCTGAGCTCTTTAATCGTGAAGGTGCCCCCTTTGTTTAGCCTGATTCCACTTCACAGCCTCAGACAAGAGGATTGTAGTTTTTTGTATTAGCTAATATTATCTGGAAATCTAAAGCATATATTTGTGTACAAATCATGACCGTCCTCGTAACACCACCAACTGTTATTTTCTGGGTCCCCCCTCCCCTTTTTTTCTTTGTATAAAATAATTAGATTAGAGACAGTTAACAGAGACTAAAATAGACATTTACATTTAAATTTTAGTCATTTAGCAGACGCTCTTATCCAGAGCGACTTACAGTTAGTGAGTGCATACATTTTCATATAGCATTTTATTTGCGGATTTGTGTAGTATTTCTACTACCTATTACCTTTCTTTCTTGTAAATTCAGCATGGAAGAACATTTTAAGAAATAAAACCAGATTAGATGAAAAACTTAAGGCTGGTACTTTACATGGTATTACCTAAAAAAAATATGTGGTACCAATGGATACTTTCCGGAACTTACCTTAAATAATTCAACAAAATTGGTAACTACCTGGTACTAAATGTCAATGGATCTTCAAGAAATTTAAGTGTAATTGCTATACAAAGTAACTACTTGGTAAGTAGCATGCTGTAAAATAAAGTGTTACCAACTCATATTTTTTGTAGTCATTTTACAGACAGACGTATATAGGGCAACCATATAATACAGAACATGTACAGTGCAGAGTGTATACTTTACTGTAGATTGTCCCTTGCTTATGAAACCCAATGATTTCTCTGAAGGTTTCTCACCAGTGGGTGGTGCTGGAAGACAGAACCTAAATAATCTTTAATGGAGCAGATGCTCTGGATTGTGAGGGGAATACGTTTACTAAAGCTAATGGAAACATACACGGGAAGGGGCAGCCATTGTTAAACACTGCCAATGTGACTCACTGTTAGCCTATGTAGCAAACATCATAGCATCGTATTTCCCATCATAGTTCTCTTAGTGGTTGTTACAAGATTGTAGTTGTTTGAAGAAGGCCGTGATCATTTACGGTAACATGGTAATTTAGCTTTTATCTAAAGCGACAGAACTGTCCACATTGACATTGACATATTATTCAGTATATAAAGTTGAAGTCGGAAGTTTACATACACCTTAGCCAAATACATTTAAACTACGTTTTTCACAATTCCTGACATTTAATCCAAGTAAAAATTCCGTCTTAGGTCAGTTAGGATCACAACTTTATTTTAAGAATTTGAAATGTCAGAAAATAGTAGAGAGAATGATTTATTTCAGCTTTTATTTCTTTAATCACATTTCCAGTGGGTCAGAAGTATACATACACTCAATTAGTATTTGGTAGCATTGCCTTTAAATTGTTTAACTTGGGTCAAACGTTTCGGGTAGCCTTCCACAAGCTTCCCACAATAAGTTGCGTGCATTTTGACCCATTCCTCCTGACAGAGCTGGTGTAACTGAGTCAGGTTTGTAGGCCTCCTTGCTCGCACACGCTTTTTCAGTTCTGCCCACAAATGTTCTATAGGATTGAGGTCAGGGCTTTGTGATGGCCACTCCAATACCTTGACTTTGTTGTCCTTAAGCCCTTTTGCCACAACTTTGGAAGTATGCTTGGGGTCATTGTCCATTTGGAAGACCCATTTGCGACCAAGCTTTAACTTCCTGACTGATGTCTTGAGACGTTGCTTCAATATATCCACATCATTTTCCTTCCTCATGATGCCATCTATTTTGTGAAGTGCATCAGTCCCTCCTGCAGCAAAGCACCCCCACAGCATGATGCTGTCACCCCCGTGCTTCATTTTTGTTTCATCAGACCAGAGGACATTTCTCCAAAAGGTACGATCTTTGTCCCCATGTGCAGATGCAAACCGTAGTCTGGCTTTTTTATGGCGGTTTTGGAGCAGTGGCTTCTTCCTTGCTGAGCGGCCTTTCAGGTTATGTCGATATAGGACTCATTTGACTGTGGATATAGATAATGTTGTACCTGTTTCCTCCAGCATCTTCACAATGTCCTTTGCTGTTGTTCTGGGATTGATTTGCACTTTTCGCACCAAAGTACGTTAATCTCTAGGAGACAGAACGCGTCTCCTTCCTGAGCGGTATGACGGCTGCGTGGTCCCATGGTGTTTATACTTGCGTACTATTGTTTGTACAGATGAACGTGGTACCTTCAGGCGTTTGGAAATTGCTCCCAAGGATGAACCAGACTTGTGGAGGTCTACCATTTTTTTCTGAGGTCTTGGATGATTTATTTTGATTTTCCCATGATGTCAAGCAAAGAGGCACTGAGTTTGAAGGTAGGCCTTGATATACATCCACAGGTACATCTCCAACTGACTCAAATGATGTAAATTAGCTTATCAGAAGCTTCTAAAGCCATGACATCATTTTCTGGAATTTTCCAACCTGTTTAAAGCCACAGTCAACTTAGTGTATGTAAACTTCTGACCCACTGGAATTGTGATACAGTGAATTATAAGTGAAATAATCTGTCTGTAAACAATTGTTGGAAAAAGTACTTGTATCATGCACAAAGTAGATGTCTTATCCGACTTTCCAAAACTATAGTTTATTTACAAGAAATGTGTGGACTGGTTGAAAAACAAGTTTTAATGACTCCAACCTAAATGTATGTAAACTTCCGACTTCAACTTTATGGCCCATGCAGGAATCATACCCACAACCCACAACCCTGGCACTGTTATGTTTGCCTATAGGGGTAATACATCAATTTGTTGTAAGTGTCTGCCCCTCTGCCTGCCCTGCCGGAAGCTGAGCCCGCGGTTTTTGGGGCCGTTCAAAGTCCTGAGGAGAATCAACGAGGTTAACTATAGGTTATTGCTCCCCCATGATTATTGCGTTAACCCCTCGTTTCATGTGTCTCTCCTCAGGCCGGTGGTGGCTGGTCCGCTCCAGGAGTATGAGGTGCGGGAGGTCCCTCCGCCTCCTCTGGACATCGAGAGGGCTCCGGCATACTCCGCCCGTTCCATCCTGGATTCGAGGAGTCGGGTGGGGGGCCTTCAGTACCTCGTGGAGTGGGAGGGGTACGGTCCAGAGGAACGGTGCTGGGTCCCGGTGAGGGATATCGTCGAAATCTCCCTGCTGCGGGATTTCCACCGTCACCATCCGGCTTGCCCTGCTCCGCGTCCTCCTGGCCGACCCCGAGGCCGGTGTCAGCGCACTGCTGGAGCTGCGTGTCAAGGGGGAGAGGTACTGTCACGACTTCCTCCAAAGCTGCCTCCTCTCCTTGTTCGGGCAGGTTTCGGCGTTCATCGTCACCGGCCTTCTAGCCACTGCCGCTCCATATCTCATCATTCCATTTGTTTTGTCTTGTCTATTACACACACCTGGTTCATATCCCCTCATTAGTACATGTATAAGTGTTCCCTCTTCCTCTCATTCTACGACAGATGCCGGGAGCTGACGCTGTCGTAGTCTATGTGGGGTCAAACGACATCAGGAGGGCTTGCTCGGAACTTCTGAAAATGGATTTAAAAAAACTTATTCTAGCATTGAAAGATTACAAAAAGAAGCCAATAATTTCAGGTCCGTTACCATCATTGGGTCGCGGGTGTGAAAGATTCAGCAGGCTACTGGCATTACACATCTGGCTAAAAGATTACTGTAGCTCTGTTGGAATCACTTGTATAGATAACTTTGACACCTTCTGGAAACAGAAGATGCTCTACAGGAATGACGGAGTCCATCCAAATCATCTTGGCTCCTGGACTCTGTCCATTTCAAGGCTGCATTGAAACAATGACTTCTCAATGACCCAAGACCAGCTTAGTTAATCCCTACCATTGTGACAAGGAGTTGTCATAATGCTGCATCAAATGTACATTATCCCAGGGGCGTTGGCAGACACAATCTAAGTAACGTAATTTATGTGCCCCTAACTGCCCTGAATACTTCTGTTGATCCTACAGCTAATGTATGCAGTAAATATGTGCCTATGAACCAGAGTTACACTGTTAGCACTGAGGTGGTGTTCCCTAGCAGGAAGTCTGTGCACTATCAGCTCCAATATAAATAACATGAGCAAGTCTACTTCTGATAAGCTTCCCAGTAAAGCATTAAAAACAATCACGCAACATAGAAAAGTGCTAACAATAGCCCATATTAACATAGCCTAAGAAACAAGGTTCATGAAGTAAATAACTTTCTTGTAACAGATTACATTCATATTCTGACTGTCTCTGAAACTCACTTAGATAATACCTTTGATGATACAGTGGTAGCAATACATGGCTATAACATCTACCGAAAAGACAGAAATGCCAACGGGGGTGGTGTTGCGGTCTATATTCAGAACCACATTCCTGTAAAGCTTAGAGAGGATCTCATGTTAAATACTGTTGAAGTAATATGGCTACAGGTTCATCTGCCTCACCTAAAGCCCATTCTTGTGGGAAGCTGCTATAGACCACCAAGTGCTAACAGTCAGTATATGGATAATATATTTGAAATGCTTGATAATCAAATCAAATCAAATATATGCATGTGATATCATCAGAGAAGTATATTTTCTGGGTGATTTTAAATATTGACTGGCTTTCATCAAGCTGCCCACTCAAGAAAAAACTTCAAACTGTAACCATTGCCTGCAACCTGGTTCAGGTTGTCAATCAACCTACCAGGGAAGTTACAAACAGCACAGGAATTAAATCAACATGTATTGATCAAATCTTTACTAATGCTGCAGACATTTTCTTTAAAGCAGTATCCAAATCCATAGGATGTAGTGATCACAATATAGTAGCCACATCTAGGAAAACCAAAGTTCAAAAGGCTGGGTGTAATATAGTGTATAAGAGGTCATACAACACATTTTGCAGTGATTCTTATGTGATGATGTAAAGAATATGTGCTGGTCTGTGGTGTGTAATGAGGAGCAAACAGACGCTGCACTTGACACATGAAATTGCTTATTTCAGTTACTAATAAGAATGCACCGATAAAGAAAATGACTGTAAAAACTGTTAAATCCCCTTGGATTGATGAGGAATTGAAAATGTTATGTTTAAGAGGGTTGAGGTAAAAGGTATGGCAAATAAGTCTGGCAGCCCAATCGATTGGCAAACGTACTGCAAATTAAGAAATCATGTGACTAAACTAAATAAAAAGGAAAAAAAAAATGATACTATGAAACAAAGATAAATGACATAAGAATGACATTAAAAGCTTTGGAGCACCTTAAATTATATTTTGGGAAAAAGGCAAACTCGGCTCCATCATTCATTGAATCAGATGGCTCATTCATCAGAAAACCCTCTGATATTGCCAACTACTTTAATGACTTTTTCATTGGCAAGATAAGCAAACTTAGGCATGACATGCCAGCAACAAACACTGACACTTCCAATTATATCTGACCAAATTATGAAAGACAAGCACTGCACTTTTGAATTCCGTAAAATGAGTGTGGAAGAGGTGAAAAAAGTATTGTTTTCTGTCAACAATGAACAAGCCACCGGGGTCTGACAATCTGGATGGAAAATTACTGAGGATAATAGCGGACGATACTGCCACTCCTATTTGCCATATTTTCAATTTAAGCCTACTAGAAAGTGTGTGCCCTCAGGGCTGGAGGGAAGCAAAAGTCATTCCGCTACCCAAGAATAGTAAAGCCCCCTTTACTGGCTCAAATAGCAGACCAATCAGCCTGTTACCAACCCTTAGTAATCTTGTGTTTACCAGATACAATGCTATTTCACAGTAAACAAATTGACAACAGACTTTCAGCACGCTTATAGGGAAGGACATTCAACAAGCACAGCACTTACATAAATGACTGATGATTGGCTGAGAGAAATTGATGATAAAAAGATTGTGGGGGCTGTTGTGTTAGACTTCAGGGCGGCTTTTGACAATATCGATCATAGTCTGCTGCTGGAAAAACGTATGTGTTAGGGCTTAACACCCCCTGCTATATTGTGGATAAAGAGTTACTTGTCTAACAGTACACGAGGGTGCTCTTTAATGGAAGCCTTTCCTAGGGCTGTGGTGGTCACGAAATATCGTCAGCCGGTGATTGTCAAGCAAATAATTGTCATTCTCACGGTCATTGGCCGTTAATTAACATTTACACATTTAGCATCTCCTGGCTTCCACACATAGCCTACAACATAATAGCATACTCTGAGTTGTCCTTAATGTTAGGTCCTGATCTGGCTATGCCAAATGGCTGTGGGCTACACTAGTTCATTTAGCAGACAAGATTTCCTTAGAATTCCGTGGCATTATTTTATATTATTTTATAGTATGAAGAATACAATTGAACAAAGCTCAATAAAGCTGAATAAAATGAATAAAATAGCACATTCGGCTATTCTGTGTTGAGCGGTTAACAAAGAAATACAGTTGAAGTCGGAAGTTTACATACACTTAGGTTGGAGTCATTAAAACTCATTTTTCAACCACTCCACACATTTCTTGTTAAAAAGCTATAGTTTTGGCAAGTCGGTTAGGACATCTACTTTGTGCATGACACAAGTAATTTTTCCAACAATTGTTTACAGACAGATTATTTCACTTATAATTCACTGTATCACAATTCCAGTGGGTCAGAAGTTTACATACACTAAGTTGACTGTGCCTTTAAACAGCTCGGAAAATTCCAGAAAATGTTGTCATGGCTTTAGAAGCTTCTGATAGTCCCCTGTAGCTCAGTTGGTAGAGCATGGCGCTTGCAACGCCAGGGTTGTGGGTTCGTTTCCCACGGGGGGCCAGTATGAAAATGTATGCACTCACAAACTAAGTCGCTCTGGATAAGAGCATCTGCTAAATGACTAAAATGTAAATGTAAATAATTGGCTAATTGACATCATTGGAGTCAATTGGAGGTGTACATGTGGATGTATTTCAAGGCCTACCTTCAAACTCAGAGCCTATTTGCTTGACATCATGGGAAAATCAAAAGAAATCAGCCAAGACCTCAGAAAATTATGTGGATATATTGAAGCAACATCTCAAGACATCAGTCAGGAAGTTAAAGCTTGGTCGCAAATGGGACTTCCAAATGGAAAATGATCCCAAGCATACTTCCAAAGTTGTGGCAAAATGGCTTAAGGACAACAAAGTCAGTGGCCATCACAAAGCCCTGACCTCAATCCTATAGAAAATGTGTGGGCAGAACTGAAAAAGCGTGTGCGAGCGAGGCCTACAAACCTGATTCAGTTACACCAGCTCTGTCAGGAGGAATGTGCCAAAATTCACCCAACTTATTGTGGGAAGCTTGTGGAAGGCTACCCGTAACGTTTGACCCAAGTTAAACAATTTAAAGGCAATGCTACCAAATACCAATTGAGTGTATGTAAACTTCTGACCCACTGGGAATGTGATGAAAGAAATAAAAGCTGAAATAAATAATTCTCTCTACTATTATTCTGACATTTCACATTCTTAAAACAAAAGTGGTGATCCTAACTGACCTAAGACAGGGAATTTTTGCTAGCATTAAATGTCAGAAATTGTGAAAAACTGAGTTTAAATGTATTTGGCTAAGGTGTATGTAAACTTCCGACTTCAACTGTAGGTACTCCTATACGCTATATGCTTAATTTAGAGATGTTAATGTAACTTTAGTTGTTCTACAAACGTTGGGCTATATGTTTAGATTTTTAATACATTGTAAGGCTGCATGATGCAACTCTAATGATGATTTGCTTGAAAGGCATGAGCTCTGCTTTGTTTTTTGCGCAGGCTGTACACACTTCATTAGTCTCTCATTCACAATTTGACAAGCACTTGATAACGCCTTGAATTTCACGGCGGCATCCCCCTTCCCCAGATCTGTGCCTCGACACAATCCTGTCTCGGAGCTCTACGGACAATTCCTTTGTCACGCCCTGACTCAGGGGACGCTTAAATGTTGAGTCAGGGTGTGTATATTCTTTGTTGTGCGTTTTCAATGGGTGTTATTCTAGTATGTATATATCTATGTTGGCCGGTGTGTTCCCAATCAGAGGCAGCTGTCGCTCGTTGTCTCTGATTGGGGATCATACTTAGGCAGCCTGTTGGCACTAGTGGGTTGTGGGATCTTGTTCCGTGTAAGGTATGTCGTGTGTGCTACCTTGGACTTCACGTTTTGTTTCCTTTGTTGTTTTCGTCGTGTGTTTATCAGTTCAATAAACATGTACGCATATCACGCTGCGCCTTGGTCTGACCCGTCATTAGACGAACGTGACATCCTTCGACCTCATGGCTTGGTTTTTGCACTGACATACACTGTCAACTGTGGGACCTTATATAGACAGGTGTGTGCCTTTCCAAATAATGTCCAATCAATTGAATTTACCACAGGTGGACTGCAATCAAGTTGTAGAAACATCTCAAGGATGATCAATGGAAACAGGATGCACCTCTGCTCAATTTCGAGTCCCATAGCAAAGGGTCAGAATACTTATTTAAATACGGTCTTTTTTTATATTTAATGAATGTGCAAAAAGTTCTACAAACGTGTTTTTGTTTTGTCATTATGGGGTATTTTGTGTAGATTGATGAGAAAAAATAAATAATTTAATCAATTTTAGAATAAGGCTGTAACGTAACAAAATGTGGAAAAAGGGAAGGGGTCTGAATACTTTACGAAGGCTGTAACGTAACAACATTTTGAAAAAGGGGTCTGAATACTTTCCGAATGCCTCCTTAATTATTGGGACAGTGAAGCATTTTTGGCTCTGTACTCCAGCACTTTGTATTTGAAATGATATGAGGTTAAAGTGCAGACTGTTAGATTTAATTTGAGGGTATTTTCATCCATATCAGGTGAACCGTTTAGAAATTACAGCACTTTATGTACATAGTGCCCCCATTTTAGGGGACCAAATGTATTGGGACAAATTCACTTATATATGTATTAAAGTATTCAAAAGATTAGTATTTTATTCCTAGCACGCAATGATTACATCAAGCTTGTGACTATACAAACTTGTTGGATGCATTTGCTGTTTGTTTTGGTTGTGTTGCAGATTATTTTGTTCCCAATGGAATTGAATGGGAAATAATTTATTGTGTCATTTTGGAGTCACTTTTATTGTAAATAAGAATAGAATATGGTTCTAAACATTTCTACATTAATTTGGATGCTACCATGATTACCTGAGTCCTGAATGAATCGTGAATAATGATGAGTGTGAAAGTTACAGACGCACAATGCATCCAACAAGTTTTTAGAGTCACAAGCTTGGTGTAATCATTGCGTACTAGGAATAAGGGACCAAATACTAAATCATAACTGGACGTTCTAAATAAGTGTTCTAATCACACCGGTTTGAGTGTATGCTGCAAGGACCACTGTAGAATGATCACACCCTTTAAAGAGAAAATCCCCCAAAAATGATGTGATGCAAAATGCATCAAACGGGCCATATTTCTGTATTTTGAAAGTTACATATCTTGAAAACTTGATTGCTGACAAGTAAAACATTTTGGGACTATATCAACAATGGACTAACGAAACAAATACCAAAAGATCGTTTTTGGGTGGAGTTTTCCGTTAAGTGTCCACATTTGTGCTGCTTTTGAGTGGTGCAACCAGTAGAGACACTTGAGGGAGGACAGTCACGTGTATTTGTAAAGCAGGTCCCAGGTTCGAGCCAGGTATGTGCCGATTTACACAAGCCATCTTTTTCTACCGCTTGATGTCACATTGATGAATTATTTATTGCTTTTGGACATGAAAACCCACTGTATGCTTAGATATGGATGTATAGAACTTTTCAGCTCTTACCCTGTAGTCTTTCATTTTGTAGTTGCAGTTGCAGTTTTATTGTCAACCATTTAGATTTTCTTTGGGCCATATTGTATTTTAATTGATGAAATGATATTCTACATTCTACACAATGTAACAAAAACAATTCTATAATGTTTTACTGAATTACAATAAACCCCATGCAAGTTACAGGGCATACAAATATGTTTAGTGTTGTTTTTGGGATGCAATTTTCCAGATTTTTTCTCTGGCCTCCATTGATGTAGTCACCCTAATTTTGGCCATCCTACAAAAATAAAAAATCCAATAACTTTTGAACGGATTATGATAGCGACATAAGGTTTGGACTGTGAAGAGACCTCTGGTGGCATGTCTTGTGGGGTATGCATGGGTGTCTCAGCTGTGTGCTAGTCGTTTAAACAGACAGCTTGGTGCTTTCAACATGTCAATACCTCTCACAATTACAAGTAGTCAACTACTTTGAGCCAGGAGAGATTGACATTCATATTATTAATGGTTGCTCTCTGTGTACATCCAAGGGCCAGTCGTGCTGCCCTGTTCTGAGCCAATTGCAATTTTCCTAAGTCCCTCTTTGTGGCACCTGACCACATGACTGAACAGTAGTCCAGGTATGACAACACTAGAGCCTGTAGGACCTGCCTTGTTGATAGTGCAGTTAATAAGGTTTTTTCTGGCTCAAAATGGCCAGAAACAAAGGACTTTCTTCTGAAACTCGTCAGTCTATTCTTGTTCTGAGAAATGAAGGCTATTCCATGCGAGAATGCCAAGAAACTGAAGATCTCGTACAACGCTGTGTACTACTCCCTTCAAAGAACAGCGCAAACTGTCTCTAACCAGAATAGAAAGAGGAGTGGGAGGCCCCGGTGCACAACTGAGCAAGAGGACAAATACATTAGTGTCTAGTTTGAGAACTTAATCTTTATTTTTATTGGACAGTCTGAGATATGGCTTTTTCTTTGCAACTCTGCCTAGAAGGTCAGCATCCCGGAGTCGCCTCTTCACTGTTGACGTTGAGACTGGTGTTTTGCGGGTACTATTTAATGAAGCTGCCAGTTGAGGACCTGTGAGGAGCCTGATAATTGTATGTGTGGGGTACAGAGATGAGGTAGTCATTCAAGAATCATGTTGAAAACTATTATTGCACATAGTGAGTCCATGCAACTTATGTGGTTCCTGAACTTATTTAGGCTTGCCGTAACAAAGGGGTTGAATTCATATTGACTCAAGACATTTCAGCTTTTCATTTTTATTAATTAGTACACATTTCTAAAAACATAATTCCACTTCAACATAATGGGATATTGTGTTTAGGCAAGTGACAAAGAATTCTCAATTGAATACATTTTTAATTAAGGCTGTAACACAACAATTGTGGAAAAAGCCAAGGGGTGTGAATACTTTCTGCTGGCACTGTATCTACCTCAATTACCTCTTACCCCTGCACATCGACTTGGTACTGGTACCCTGTGTATATAAACAAGTTATCGTTACTCAGTAGCTGTGTTATAATACCCATACTAACATACTGTATGCTACAGTTGTGGTCAAAAGTTTTGAGAATGACACAAAGTTTGCTGCTTCAGTGTTTTTAGATAGTTTTGTCAGATGTTACTATGGTATACTGAAGTATAATTACAAGCATTCCATAAGTGTCGAAGGCTTTTATTGACAATTACATTAAGTTTATGCAAAGAGTCAATATTTGCAGTGTTGACCCTTCTTTTTCAAGACCTCTGCAATCCGCCCTGTTATGCTGTCAATTAACTTCTGGGCCACATCCTGACTGATGGCAGCCCATTCTTGCATAATCAATGCTTGGAGTTTGTCAGAAATTGTGGGTTTTTGTTTGTCCACCCGCCTCTTGAGGATTGACCACAAGTTCTCAATGGGATTAAGGTCTGGGGAGTTTCCTGGCCATGGACCCAAAATGTCGATGTTTTGTTCCCCGAGCCACTTAGTTATCACTTTTGCCTTATGGCAAGGTGCTCCATCATGCTGGAAAAGGCATTGTTCATCACCAAACTGTTCTTGGATGGTTGGGAGAAGTTGCTCTCGGAGGATGTGTTGGTACCATTCTTTATTCATGGCTGTGTTCTTAGGCAAAATTGTGAGTGAGCCCACTCCCTTGGCTGAGAAGCAACCCCACACATTAATGGTCTCAGGGTGCTTTACTGTTGGCATGACACAGGACTGATGGTAGCGCTCACCTTGTCTTCTCCGGACAAGCTTTTTTCCGGATGCCCCAAACAATCGGAAAGGGATTCTTCAGAGAAAATGACTTTACCCCAGTCCTCAGCAGTCCAATCCCTGTACCTTTTGTAGAATATCAGTCTGTCCCTGATGTTTTTCCTGGAGAGAAATGGCTTCCTCGCTGCCCTTCTTGACACCAGGCCATCCTCCAAAAGTCTTTGCCTCACTGTGCGTGCAGATGCACTAACACCTGCCTGCTGCCATTCCTGAGCAAACTCTGCACTGGTGGTGCCCCGATCCCGCAGCTGAATCAACTTTAGGAGATGGTCCTGGTGCTTGCTGGACTTTCTTGGGCGCCCTGAAGCCTTCTTCACAACAATTGAACCTCTCTCCTTTAAGTTCTTGATGATCCGATAAATGGTTGATTTAGGTGCAATCTTACTAGCAGCAATATCCTTGCCTGTGAAGCCCTTTTTGTGCAAAGCAATGATGATGGCACGTGTTTCCTTGCAGGTAACCATGGTTAACAGAGGAAGAACAATGATTTCAACCACCACCCTTCTTTTAAAGCTTCCAGTCTGTTATTCTAACTCAATCAACGTGACAGAGTGATCTCCAGCCATGTCCTCGTCAACACTCTCACCCATGTTAACGAGAGTATCACTGACATGATGTCAGCTGGTCCTTTTGTGGCAGGGCTGACATGCAGTGGAAATGTTTTTTGGGGATTAAGTTCATTTTCATGGCAAAGAGGGACTTTGCAATTAATTGCAATTCATCTGATCACTCTTCATAACATTCTGGAGTATATGCAAATTGCCATCATAAAAACTGAGGCAGCAGACTTTGTGAAAATTAATATTTGTGTCATTATCTAAACTTTACATGCTTAATGATTATCTACTACATACTATATACTTTTAGTTCATTTTAGTATACTGTAAATGAACGGTATCCTTTCAGTTTAGTGTACTAGTGCATCGCCTGTCTACCGGAAGTTGATGCTGTTGCTATGCAACTTCTTGCTAGCTTGTTAGCATAACAAATTACTAGCTAGACATGACTTCATTAACAATGTCCATTGAGAACGCACAACAAATATACCACTTTGCTAAGCTAAGAATGACGTGAATAATCAAGTCAATAAACATTGGGCAGTTATTTAGATAGCATATAGTTAATATACTGGCAAGTTCAATGTGTTAGGTGCCAACTAATGTTAGGTAGCTAGCTAACATACCGGTCATACAAGCAACTGCTGTAATGATATGCTATGCGGTTCGTAAGGCTAGTGTAGCTAACAAATTGTCAGCCAACATAATGTGTAACATAACTTATTTGAAAAGTCATTACTGTATTACATTGCTCAACAGTTTCTTAACATTTGTCATAATTAGTTAAAGCAATCAATTTGTATCCACTCTCGTCGGACTTCAGCTGCATATTTTCTTCAAATCTGAAAATGTTGTGAAGCCACGCCCATTTTCTGAAGATTTGCATTATGGGCCTGTCATGGCAAATAGTGTCTCCCCCATGTCCTTCCAAAAGTGTTGAAAAGTACATACCTCACATTTATAACACTGCCATAATCCATCACATTTTCTCACAGTAAAGTGTAATGTGTGTTTGCTTGTTTACATGTCTGTCTCCTATCCTGTTCCCTTTAACTCTGCTCCTGTTCTCCAGGACCTAGGGGTTCTGGCCAACACCTAGACGTGGATTCACCTGATGTCCTCCATTACCAACCACCCTTCAACTTTTCATTACATCATCTACAGCTACTGTTATTGTCATGTTGTCATTATCTGCTAAGAAAGGTTTCTTGCTCTATCATACTGGGCACATAATATGTGCGATACACAGATTAACTAAAAACACTAGCACTGCAAACACTCAGAACAAAGGGAGCAGCAGTGCCTGGATTTTGCAGTCTCCCTCTTCAAGTCCCCCTTCTGAGATTGGCTGCCTGTTGAGAACAAGTGACAGGCAGTACCTCCCACCCACACAGCAACCACCTCCTCAATATTCCACACACCAGAATTCAGTATTTTAGTCTGTGATTGCCATGTGAGTGTACAAATAAATCTGAAAATATATGAATGACACAACTGTACCAAAAAATATCAAAGTTTATGTATTAAAATCTTAAATATTGCCAGGTTGGTTTTCACAGCTGTTGACAAGGTGTTCATTATTGTAAGTTGTAAGGTATCCTTTGATGGTATTTATTTGTTCCACATTATTCATTGTTGTATCCTAGGACCTACAATAGATACATATATGTTCAACCACAAGGGGATAAGAGCGTCTGCTAAATGACTAAAATGTAAATGTATACTAATGAGCTATGCGAGATAGAAAAAAAATTATCATAATAGAGGACTATTGAAATTATATTATTTCAGTGTAGACTAGGGAAGGGCAGGTTAAAATAAAAACATGACAGCCAGACAAGCCAGTATATGAATCAAACGGATTTGCATATGAATGGAGTGGAAATTAGCTGACATCGTGACCTGTAAGGTAAGTAACTTTAACGTGTCAAGCAGATTACACCTTTTCTTTGCCATTTCCAAAACGTAGCAACGTTTAAGACATGGATTTAATGTTGTAATGTTAACAGGGTACCCAAAAGTAGTTTGAAGTAATGTTTTCATTGTATTAGCTAAACAAAACTAGTTTAAACAGCGAAATTGTTGCATTGTTTGCATAGCAATGATGAAAATAACATAATTTAGGATGTAATGATCTCCAAAATTCAAATCATTAGGTCATCACACCGTTTATATAGCAACGGACGCTAATAGTTTATCAAATCCCATTGTGATGCAGAGGGGGACACTATTTGGCTGGGGGACATTATTTGGCATTATGGGCTCTAAAAGCATGGAAATAGTGTCCACTGCTTGTATAGTATTTTGGCGAATGTAGTACGACATCCGGGAACTTTTGGCATACTAACAATATCCACACTATGACCAATAAGCATACTACATACTCAATTTACGTCACAAATAGTACCGTTAGTGCGGGTTAGTATGAGTATTCAAACACAGCTATTGTGTATTTATTATTACGTTTTATTACTCTTCTATTAGTTCTCTATTTTCTTTCTCTCTACACTGTTGGGAACGTCCAGTAAGTAAGCATTTCACTGTTAGTCTACACCTGTTGTTTACCAGGCATGTGACTAATACAATTGTATTTAATTTTTACAGATGGAGAGGACTGCAGATGTTTTTGCCAGATGCCAGCCTCTGTCATTTGATGGGGAGACCATAATTAGGTAGGTTTTATCTGACCTGTTCAAACTTCAACATATTACCTGTTTGTGTCAGATATTACCTATCCTAACTGCCATTGGTAATAGAACAGTGACTATGTATGTACAGTACCAGTCAAAAGTTTGGACACACCTACTCATTCAAGGGTTTTTCTTTATTTTTAACTATTTTCTACATTGTAGAATAATAGTGAAGACATCAAAACTATGAAATAACACATGGAATAATGTAGTAACCAAAAAAAGTGTTAAACAAATCAAAATATATTTTATATTTGAGATTCTTCAAATATCCACCCTTTGCCTTGACGACAGCGTTGCACACTCTTGGCATTCTCTCAACCAGCTTCACCTGGAATGCTTTTCCAACAGTATTGAAGGAGTTCCCACATATGCTGAGCACTTGTTGCCTACTTTTCCTTCACTCTGCCGTCCGACTCATCCCGAAACATCTCAATTGGGTTGAGGTCGGGGGATTGTGGAGGCCAGGTCATCTGATGCAGCACTCCAGTACTCTCCTTCTTGGTAAAATAGCCCTTACACGCCTGGAAGTGTGTTGGGTCATTGTCCTGATGAAAAATAAATGATAGTACAACTAAGCCCAAACCAGATGGGATGGCATATCGCTGCAGAATGCTGTGGTAGCCATGCTGGTTAAGTGTGCCTTGAATTCTAAATAAATTACAGACAGTGTCACCAGCAAAGCACCCCCACACCATAACACCTCCTCCTCCATGCTTTACTGTGGGAAATACACATGCGGAGATCATCCGTTCACCAACATCGCGTCTCAAAAAGCCACGGCGGTTCGAACCAGAAATCTCCAATTTGGACTCCAGACCAAAAGGACACATTTCCACCGGTCTAATGTCCATTGCTCGTGTTTCTTGGCCCAAGCAGGTCTATTCTTATTATTGGTGTATTTTAGTAGTGGTTTCTTTGCAGCAATTCAACCATGAAGGCCTGATTCACACAGTCCCCTCTGAACAGTTGATGTTGAGATGTGTCTGTGACTTGAATTCTCTGAAGCATTTATTTGGGCTGCAATTTCTGAGGCTGGTAACTCTAATGAACTTATCTTCTGCAGCAGAGGTAACTCTGGGTCTTCCATTCCTGTGTCGGGCCTCACGAGAGCCAGTTTTATCATAGCACTTGATGGTTATTGAGACTGCACTTGAAGAAACTTTCAAAGTTCTTGAAATTTTCCGTAATGACTAACCTTCATGTCTTAAAGTAATGATGGACTGTCGTTTCTCTTTGCTTATTTGAGTTGTTCTTGCCATAATATGGACTTGGTCTTCTACCAGATATGGCTATCTTCTGTATACCCCCCCTACTTTGTCACGACACAACTGATTGGGTCAAACGCATTATGAAGGAAATAAATTCCACAAATTAACTTTTAAGAAGGCACACCTGTTAATTGAAATTCATTCCATGTGACTACCTCATGAAGCTGGTTGAGAGAATGCCAAGGGTGTGCAAATCTGTCATCAATTCAAAGTGTGGCTACTTTGAAGAATCTAAAAAATAGAATATATTTTATTTGTTTAACACTTTTTTGGTTACTACATGATTCCATATGTGTTATTTCATAGTTTTGATGTCTTTACTATTATTCTACAATGTAATTTTTTAAAGAAAAAAATAAAGAAAAACCCTTGAATGAGTAGGTGTGTCCAAACTTTTGACTGGTAGTGTACGTATATGGACGAGCGATGTCAGAGCGGCATGGACAGTATAATAGTATAGAATACAATATATATATATGAGATGAGTAATGCAAGATATTTCAACATTATTAAAGTGGCTAGTGTTCCATTTCTTAAAGTGGCCAGTATAAAGTTGGTTTTGTAGCATAAACTGGGAATTTGATATTTTTGGCTGGTATTATGATTGTCTGTTTGTTTCATATCTGCAAAGTAATTAAAATGCTGTCATTTCCACTTTAAGTTGCTTGCTCTTGGGTAGGTACATGATACTTACAAGTATATCCTATGTAACTACATTGTTCTTACATTACACTTGGTTCGGTGTAGCCTTTGAGCCAGGTCATAATATAGAAATAAACTAATTGAAAATGACCCGTGTTTAATGACAAGGTGTGCCTTGTTACAATTGTTGTTACTAGGTACCTAGCCTATTTATCAACCCTGACATTACATGTGGATTTGATGGTAGTTGCACCTTGTAGTTACAAGTAACAGTGTCAGATTTTGGTTTGATTTATTAACATGGTAATTCACAGATGGCTTTCAAACGTGTAATTAAAAAACATTAGTTACATAATGGAACAAGGAAATGTGTAATAACATCATTAATTACACATGTGGAATAAACTTCAGCAAATGGATGTGTAATTACACATTCCTTGTTCCAATTGTGTAATAACTGATAGCGCTACAACCTTATTACCATGTAATTACATAGTAACGCATAAGTACTATGTTGTTACTACAGTTATTACTGCGTAGTTACATAGTAATAGGGGCAACTTAAAGTAAAGCATTAGAAAAACATGTGCACACACACACACACACACACACCTTTGAGATGTCCCTCCTAGCAATGTAAAAACTGCACACATTAATGATCCAGCAAGGATTTCGAGAAAATTACCACCTTAGCCCTAGTTCAAACACCCACTTAGAAGTCTTATAAAAACCTAGTTCAAACACCCACTTAGAAGTCTTATAAAAACCTAGTTCAAACACCGCTCCATCCTGCACTAAAAAATACATCACATTCTCTTTGGAAAAGCGGGGATAGAGTGCCGTCTGAAACCACACAGAGCGCCTTGTCTGACTTTTGATGGCATTCTCTGCCGTTCTTTTGGCGTGGTGCGGGTGAATCACGTCTCTGTTTCATGCAGCACGCCAGAGCAGTTCTTCCACTGTCGGGAGATATGGTAATGCATATTAATATATGTTAATTGCATGCAAATAAAGGTGCTTGGCTACCACACACACAACAGAAGCAAAATCATTGGCCTCGGATTCGCAGGTGGACATGTTAAAACAGACCCAGGGTCTGTTTCTGTGGCGGCAGAAATGCTAAAAGGCTCATGATTAGTTTTTGGTGCTCTTTGAAACCAGCAACTGACGGTAAAAACACAACTTCTCAACACAGAGGTTGAAACAATAATAACCGATGGGCTATGTTGCACAGCAATATCATATCTCATGGTTTATTTTAGGGAAGACATTACGTTAACCGAGAAACATTAAACCGATCATATTCACTGTTTCAAATATTAACTTCCGCGCTGTACAGGTGTGTGAATCGTCTTTCTTTGCCTTTTTAGCGCAATAAACGTTGTTGTTTCTTTAACACAGAAGAGGTCGCTGTTATGTCTCAATTCGACCCAAAACCAACGAGGAAGTCTGCAGTGTTGAGAGTGGTTTTATTAAACGAATCGATACGTCAAGGAAAAGCTCTCAACCAGCCTGTTCTTCATTTCTATTCAGTTTGACTCGCCATAAGTTTGGCGTCTGAACTGTGCTTGAGCCCAGGATACATCCAAACCAGTAAACTGGTGAACAAGCCGGCCGTTAGGACTAGGGATGATTCGAATCAACAAGGGTGAACAAATATGGATAGTCAGTGCATTAGTGTTAATAGGAATAGATTATGGAGGGATTACGCAGTGACCTTCACTGCACTAATTGAAATAGTATTCTGAGTCAGCAGTGGAGTAATCAACTTAAACACAGAATCATAAATCATCATGAATAGCCCTGTCACAAGCAAGCCATTAGCCTCAGGTTTTCTCCCCTGCAACCTCGTGGAAGTATCTTGCACACCGATCTGCAGGTTAATAGGAACAGAAATGGCATTTAGAGTCTATTTGGATCAAACTGACTCTACACCCTGGAGAAGTAGAACTTTGCTAATTCGCAGGTAATGGGAATTGATGTAGTTAGGGTTGTCGGAGACTCTTCGGGTGACACTGCACGGTAGCCCAGCAGGAAAGTACGTGGAGACAGTTGCATGACAGAAGGCTTACATTACAGACCTGAGTTCAAGTAATATTTCCGTACTTTCAAATGCTTCAGCTGCACTTGATTGAGCTTGTCTGGTGTAGTAGGAACAATGGAATAGATCCAAAAGTGCAATTCCCACCCATCTGGCACTCCAGGCAGGCTCAATAAAACACAACATATTTTGAAAGAAAACCAACACTATTTGAACCCAGGTCTGCTACAATTACAGGCCTGTACGCATAAGCTATTGGCCAACATACTTCATACAAAATACGGCTTTTATCATAGCTTACAATATCATTCACTCGTGTGAATAAGAGCCACAGTAGTTACTTTATGGTGGCCTTTCTGTGATATTACAAACAGGGGTTAGGTAATTGTGTTGGATTAAAGTGACCTCTGTTCAATGGTGTTAATTACGGCTTGTGATAAGGCAATACATTGCAGAGGGCCAGACGAACTCAAAGCAACACTCACTCATTCCGAGTATAAGCGACCAATGTGTGCAGTTGAGGCTACAGTATGTGAATTAGCGTAGTTAAGTTTCAAATCAACCTTTTTAAAGTTATTTTGTGAATGATAATATCCACAGGTGGTTTTCTGTCATCGAACGTCAGTGGGTTGTGGTCTTCAAGTGTGGATGGTGTAACATGTTATGGCTGTTTTTATTCTATTAAAGGAACAAGTCACATATACAACAATATCAGAAGAACAATAGGATACTGAACTAGTAATACCCTGCATGGGCTTATTTTGGTGTCATTACCACCCTTCTTTAATGCACTGGTGGCTTGCTCAAGTATGGATACAGGCTGCTTTGTCAAAGTTTACAACATCTTTATTAATATCATCAAGTTCTCTCGTCAGTAAATAGCTTTTTAATTGTGAGCAAAGTGAACGAATTAGATACTAAACAGTCAGTTAGCGTCAATGAAATGTCTTTCACACAACAATACCCCGCAAACTTGTCAGAAAAAGCTGATAAGGAGGCCATTCCCGAACGCTTGCAACACATTAATCAAATAGCAGGTCTAATTAAAACAAAATAGTGCTTTTCCCCCTTTCTAAATGTTGCTCAGGTATGGCAATAATTTTTGATCAGCCAAGCCTGGAAGACAAATAATTAGAACTGCCACAACGGTCTGATGAGTGATGCCAGCATCTTAGGGTTGACCTTCCCTCTACTAATTAATTCTCATCCCAGGGAGAAAAATAAGGGGAAAAAAGAGCCAGTTGTTGCACATTATTATATGAATTCATGAAAAGATGCACCTGATACATTTTTGTTGATAATACTTGTCATTCCTTTCCGCTGTTTCATAATCATTTTATGGGTTTTTCTTCTGTAGTGTTGCTTTTCTAAGTTAATCTAAGTCATTGCTGGATATATTAATGTGTCTAATAGAGTCTGGTCTGGCTGGAAAGGAAATATGAAGTAGGTTCCTAGTCCACCACACTTAGATGTCTTATAAAAACCTATAGTTTCTCTTTATCATCAGGTTTGTCGGTTCCTAAATTGGAGAGATGTGCTAAGTTGTCTTGTTTGCCTTAAAAGATGGGTGGCATTTTGAGATTTGCCAAGAGGGCAACTTTATCGATGGAAAATGACTGCCAAAATGTTAGTTTTACCCTAAAACATCCCATCATGTCATCGTCATTAATCATACTCACTTTTACATTTAGAACCTTGCAGTTTACTTTGTACCCCTATAGTTTTCTGTGCTTGTCACAACAATTAATGTAGTCCATCACTCTGTATAATATACTATGGGGAGTCAACGACCAATCCTATCAACTGAAGCGAACTGAAATCACGTCCAACGGGCCAATGGATGCCGAGCCTGCCCTCGGAAGCCCTGCCTTCCTGGCTATAATAGCAGGGCTTGCATTCATTTCCTAAATTGTTCGCTCTTTAGCTCGCCTGAAGGAAGAACGTGTCAAGCAATTTACAAACTTTTCAAGCACACGAAGGCTATGTGATTCGGCTCTGACTCAGGTGTCTGTTAGTGGGGAGAGAGTACTCGTCCCCCTAGATGTTGCGAGTTTTGGGTCTTGGTATAGTTTTTTCTGCTCAGCTTGTGTAGCCAGTGTTTCCTTGCTTGAGTAAGATGGCCAGTGGTAAGAATACGTTCAAAAAGGCTAATCAGCCCAGTTTGAGCCTCATAGGGCATGTGGTTTTACAATGAAAATTAAAAGGTACTCACAAGTGCTGTTCTGTTGCCTGGGGTGGAAACACACTCAGGATGACTTGGCTTGGACCAGCTTGTGTGACCATTGTCTCCGTCTGGGTTCAACTTCCATTGGGAGTTGGGCTGACTTTGTGAGGAAGATTGGTGGTCGGAGTTGATAGCGGTGTCATCCCAGCCGAGTGAGGCTCCTTCTCTGGCAGTGTTCAGAGACCGGATTCCGGGGATGATACTGTATACTATCCCTGATTAGCACTGGAGGGTTTTCAGAGTGTGAATCGGATGACATGACTCCGGGACAGCCTGAAGCCCCGGCTTTGGATTTGGCGAGGGAGAGTTTACCATTAGGGTTGAATGTGCCATTGAAGGTGTTTTCTCTACTGCAGCGGAGTTCCTCCAGGTTTGGGGGAAGGTATTTACCTCCTGTCCCTGCAGCGGTGAAGAGTGGCTTACCCCTGTTTAAAGATTTAACCGATAAGTGGCGAGTTACTTAGCTCCAGAGGCTAACAAGGGGGCTAATCCTAGCACGGCGCTTCCGAATAAACAGCGCTGGTTATCAGGATTCATGAGATGGATAGGCGGATGTATTTAGATGAGCCACTTTTGCCAAAAAGGTTGTTTGGCTCGGGGCCCTCCTCCCCAAGCATTTACTGTGGCAACAGTGCTCCCAAGTGGCTCGGTCAATGTGGGCAAGTAACTGGTTGCTGAGGTCAAGCGGCTCGGTCAATTAGGGCAAGTGGTTGCCGAGGTCCCCGAACCCGGTGTGGGCCGGGTATCAGAACGCACAGTTCCTTTCCCACGATCAGACACACAGTTATCAAGAGTGGTGGACATGAAAACAATTTTTTTTATCCCAATCCTCCCAGCCCCTTCAGGAGATAATATATGGGAGACTGGCAGTGTGCTCCATCCAGTAGCGGTCATGCGCAGTTTCACCATGGGTGATGAGGACGGTGATGAGGGGGTACGGTCTGCAGTTCGCTGTGCGTCCTCCTCCTTTTTCGTGGAGTCATTACGTCAATGATCCCCGAGGTCCAGCACCTGTCTTGAGAGAGGAGATTTCCTCGTATCAGAAGTACAGATTGGTTGGTACAGCCGGTACTTCTTAGTTCCCAAAAGCGATGGAATGTTGCAAGTTCAAAATGATCACACTTCGCCGGCTATTGCAGTCGGTGCGTCCCAGCGATTGGTTCACATCCATAGATCTGAAGGATGCATATTTTAATGTGCTGTACATCCTCCCCATCTCCCTATAGCCCTGCACCTTTTCTATGGTGGTGGAGGCGGGTTTGGCACCGGTGCGGTGCCAGTGGATCAGAGTATTGTCCTATCTCAACGATTGGCTGGTCGTAGCGGAGTCGAGGGAACAGGTGGAGCTCCACACCACCACGCTTGTTTCCCATATTCAGTCTCTGGGGTTCATAGTGAATCACAAGAAAAGTTGTTTGACTCTGGCTCTGCGCATTCAGTTTCTGGGTCTTATTCTGGACTCGGTTTGGAATCATGCATTTTTGTCCCAACAGAGGAGGGTCACATTTGAGCTCTGTCTGGCATGGTTTCAGCTGGTGCACTAAGTGCCTTTTCGCTTTAGCTTGCGGTTATTGGATCTGATGGCCTCTATGATAGCTGTGGTACCTCTGGGACTTCTGTTGATGTGTCTGTTTCTGTGCTGGGTGATTGCCGACAAACAGGACGGTGGTGGTGTACATCAACAGGCAGGGAGGGACACGGTCTCTCTCTCTCCTAACCTGGCCCGTTATCTGCTCGTATGGAGCAGTGCGCATTTCCTGTCGCTCAGGGCGAACTATCTTCCCAGATCTCTCAACATGGGTGCGGATCTACTTTCCGGGGGGTCCTATCTTTACAGAGTGGAGACTGCATCCCGTCAGTGGTGGCCCAGATATGGGACCGGTTCGGCAGGGCAGACGTAGATCTTACGCATCATGAGAACGAAATTGTCGTAATTGAATTTGACAGCTAGGGGTTTACCCTTGAATGTGATTATGACTGTACAGTTTGCGCGTGCGCCCTCTACGAGAGGGTTGTATACATATATCCCCTTTTTGGAGGGTTCTGTAACCCCTTTTTGGAGCCGGTGGAACCTGTGTGTGCTTGGGCTGCCATGGGCCTCCTAGTTTGGTACCCTCTGAGCCGTCTTGGGGCGTGATTGTATGCCCCCATAGTATGTTATACCAAGTGACTGACTGAAAGGAAACATACAGTTATGAATATAACTACTGTTTCCTGAAAGAGGGAACGAGGTATATCATATTTTGGCCCTTGCTTTCAGGGGGTTTGGGCTCGCTGAAGAACAGTACTGAATTGAGGAAATGGATGTGAGCCCCTGTATTAAGCAAGGAAGGCAGGGCTTCCGAAGGGTGGGCTCAGCATCCATTCAAGGGTTTTTCTTTATTTTTACAATTTTCTACATTGTAGAATAATAGTGAAGACATCGAAACTATGAAATAACACATATAAAATCATGTAGTAACCAAAAAAGTGTTAAACAAATCAAAATACATTTTATATTTGAGATTCTTCAAATAGCCACCCTTTGCCTTGATGACAAGCTTTGCACACTCTTGGCTTTCTCTCAACCAGCTTCACCTGGAATGCTTTTCCAACAGTCTTGAATGAGTTCCCACATATGTTGAGCACTTGTTGGCTGCTTTACAAATATACACAGACCGCCACCCCTTGTCTTACCGGAGTCAGCCATTCTGTGATCAGCCATTATCATAATTTTCTTTTGACTGCACTGGGCCTTTAACTGGTGAAGATTTGTGTGTAAAGTTCACCAGTAAATAACTTTATAACTTTTTGCATTGTAAAAAAAAAAAAAATGTATGGTTAAAATGGCAATTGATTCATCCCAAATAATATGCATAACTGCAAATAAAATGCATAAAATCAATACAATTCCTATCCGTCATATCACATTCCAATTGTCTCAGAAGTAGGCTACAGCAGTCATCATATTTTAGGGAGCGTTTAACAGAGCCAACAAAGATCTGTTCCCAGCCTGGGGCTCCAAATGACCAGAAATGAGAGAGAAAAGATTACATGTATTCATAGCCATCTTTCATCAAGGAGCTTAAAACCCTAACTTTAATTGTCTGTAACCCCAAATTGCATATTGAGCTGAACCCGCTCACCTCCTTTCATAAAGCCCAGAGAAGACATGGGATAGGCAGAAACGAACGCACACAGATCCTTGGGCTCATCGTTTAGATGATTTCAGCACTTTCTTATTTTCCAGCAGTCCAAGGATGCTCAAGTTAGTTAGTCAGTAATGGATTGTGAAAAATCTCTAATGTTTTCAAATGACAACCAAGTCAAATGGCCTAGCTGGAAAATTCTGACGTGGGCATTTGGTTTCTGCAGTTTTGCATTATGACAGTATGATATGAATAAAAAGGAAAGCAATATGCTCTTGCTGTAATACAAATGCAATGGACATGTGGTGTACAGTGTGTGCTCAGCTTTTGTCAGTAATATCCCAAAAACATTAAGTGTTTAGATGACACGCTAGTCGCTGAGACACTGTGACATTTAACTATTGCTCATCTAATGGGAATGTGTATATCATATAGCATACTTTACACATCTACGTATTAGCACATTGGGAAGAAGAGATACAATCCAACAGAATATTATACATTTTAATATCCAAATAATACCCACTCCCATTTATGTGAATTCACAAAAATATCTTCTAACCTTTTTCCAATCTGCCATGGACGAGTGAACAAGTTTAGTATTTCCACCTCATTCTGATGGAAACTTACTGCTGCAATATGTAACTTTTTGGGCGACCCGACCAAATTCACATACAAATGTGAGTTATAAATCTGTCATTCTCTTTGAAAGAAAGTCTAAGAAGCGGTATATCTGTTCTATGTACGCTATTTCTATGCTTCCAGTTCTTAAGTTTTGTTTTTGCATCTTTTACTTTCGGTTTTGTACAACAGCTTCAAACAACTGAAAATACAAATGTTTGGTTATGGAAAATATATTTCACAGCGGTTTAGATGGTACAATGATTCTCTACACAATAATTGAAATTAGGCAAACTATTAGAATTTTAGCAACCAGGAAATGGTGGAGTGATTTCTGCATAGTGCATCTAACTGTCGGGCAAGCACAAAAGGAGACAGAGAGACAGAGAGAGCGTGTGTACCATTCATCTGTTAACCTGTGCAAGGTGGGCCTACTGAAGTCATCCTCCTTTAGTGGAGAGCATATGTCCACAGCAGCTGTGCCTCTGTGAATAGGCAGTGATTGTGTGCTCGCTAACTGCATTCCTTGGAACTCGGCCAACACAGAGTTGCAGATTTACAGGTCTTATTCACAGAGAATTTGATAGGTTTGGAATGCCTTGTGGAGCTCATATGATCATGTGTGATGCCAAAGGGAGATGGTACCTTGTTTAACTACCTACATTAATCTAAAATATTAAGCTACACTTGTGGTGGGCATTAGGGCACCTTACCTGACACCTGAAGGTGTTTGTCGCCTCCAAAGCAACAACCTATATTCTTGACTTGTTGGTACCATGCAGTATGATATGAAATCCAAGTAGGCTTCAAACATACCTCTACGGGATCGGTGTCTCGTATACGGGACAGTTGAGCTAACGTGAGCTAATGTGATTAGCATGACTGTTGTAAGTAACAGCAAACATTCCAGGACATAGACATGTCTTATATGGGCAGAAAGCTTAAATTCTTGTTAATCTAACTGCACTGTCCAATTTACAGTAGCTATTACAGTGAAAAAATACCACGCTATTGTTTGAGGAGAATGCACAACAACAAAAAACGTATCACGGCAACTGATTTGATACAGTCAACTCTGAAGGTAAATAATGTACTTACATTCATTAATCTTGCTCTGATTTGTCATCCTGAGGGTCCCAGAGATAACATGTAGCTTAGTTTTGTTTGATAAAATCCATTTTTATATTCAAATGTAGGAACTGGGTTCTACAGTTTGAACCCCTGCTGTCTCTGGCTCCACACCCACCCCGCCCGGCCATCTATATGTGTGAAAGTTAGTGTCTCAGCTAATGATCCATCATGTATGACATTCCTGGGAGTGTGTAAACTTACATTTTGTATTACCATATCATTTTTGTATGTTCTCTATAATTATGTATCTGAAAATGTATCAATTGACCAATTCGGCATATTTGGGCAGACTTGATACAAAATGGTCCAGTATTGCAATGCTTCACTGGATCAATCTGAAACGTCGCACACACACTGCTGCTATCTAGTGGCTAAAATCTAAATTGCGCCTAAACTGCAGTATTATATTATGGCCTTTCTCTTGCATTTCAAAGATGATGAAAAAATAAAATAATAGAAAACTCATGTTTTTTTGTTTGTATTATCTTTTACCAGATCTAATGTGTTATATTCTCCTACAATAATTTCACACTTCCTCAAACTTCAAAATGTTTCCTTTCAAGTGGTATCGGGAATATGCATATCCTTGCTTCAGGTCCTGAGCCACAGGCAGTTAGATTTGGGTATGTCATTTTAGGCGAAATTTGAAAAAAAGGGTCCGATCCTTAAGAGGTTATTAATAATAATAATAATAATAGTTTGCTTAATAGGTACAGCAGTGGCAGTTGGTGCTGTTTAAGATGAGGGAGGACAATTTTATTTTTTATGAGCATGGCCTTATTTCTATTACAGCATATTGGATGACTGTCATTCATATTCCATTCACCCAGCTCAATGTAAAATGGATAGGTTTAAGCTACTTACTACATGATACTCAAATGTTCCCTATACCCATCATGAGTTTGCTACAACCTAGCCTATGAATAAAAATTTACAACATACTGTAGGTGAACAGGTTTAGAAACATTTGAGTTGACACATTCAATACCGCCTTCAACAACCTTGCCTGCATCTAGCTGATCATTAGTCCAACAGTAGCAAATGAGAGTTTCTATTGGTAAAATTCAGGTATGTTTATCACAGTTTCGTTCCATTTGCTTCCGTTTAAGAAAAGTTTTTCAACAGAATCAGCGGAATGAATACACCCCTGATCACACGCAAAAGCAGTTCACTTTCATAGCAGCCAGATCATTGTATAATTCTTTGTCGTATCTATGCGCTCTCCTCCTCTCACCTTTTCCCTTCCCTTGTGGACTTCAGTGCACAACACATCAGCTGTCTGAGACCAGGCGAAAAAACCTTTCCAAGCCAAACCTTCATAACATACAGTTGAAGTCGGAAGTTGACATACACTTAGGTTGGAGTCATTAAAACTCGTTTTTCAACCACTCCACAAATTTCTTGTTAACAAACTATAGTTTTGGCAAGTCGTTTAGGACATCTACTTTGTGCATGACACAAGTTTTTTTTCCAACAATTGTTTACAGACAGATTATTTCACTTATAATTCACTGTATCACAATTCCAGTGGGTCAGAAGTTTACATACATTAAATTGACTGTGCCTTTAAACAGCTTGGAAAATTCCAGAAAATGATGTCATGGCTTTAGAAGCTTCTGATAGTCCCCTGTAGCTCAGTTGGTAGAGCATGGCGCTTGCAACGCCAGGGTTGTGGGTTCGTTTCCCACGGGGGGCCAGTATGAAAATGTATGCACTCACAAACTGTAAGTCACTCTGGATAAGAGCGTCTGCTAAATGACTAAAATGTAAATGTAAATGATTGGCTAATTGACATCATTGGAGTCAATTGGAGGTGTACATTCAAAACTGTTAAACTATTGTCTTTCTCTGTCTTTGAGTCAACTACTTACCACATTTTATGCACTGCAGTGCTAGCTAGCTGTAGCTTTTGCTTTCAGTACTAGATTAATTCTCTGATCCTTTGATTGGGTGGACAACATGTCAGTTCATGCTGCAAGAGCTCTGATAGGTTGGAGGATGTCCTCCGGAAGTTGTCATAATTACTGTGTAAGTCTATGGAAGGGGGTGAGAACCATGAGCCTCCTAGTTTTTTTATTGAAGTCAATGTACCCAGATGAGGACGGAAACTAGCTGTCTAAGCTGACATATGGAATTGTTTTAAGATGGTCATACTATGGATCATTTAGCTATTTCATTTGGAATTTTAGGACCCCTTTAGGTATCTCCAAAACATAAAACAAATAATTTAATATAATATTTGGCATTTACTACTATAGCCCATAGAAACGCATTGAATAACAGATTTATAAATGGCAAAAAATATAAAAAATTAATCATAAGGAACAAGGTTTTGAAGTGTCTGTCCTAGATCTAGGCGATATAAGAAAGGTCAGGAAATGTATACACTACCAGTCAAAAGTTTTAGAACACCTACTCATTTGTCACGACTTCCGGGCAAATGAGTAGGTGAGCAGGTTTCTGCGTTCGTCGTCACTGGCTTACTAGCTACTGCCAATCCCATTCTCATCACTCCACTTGTCATGTCTTGTCTTGTCAATCACACACACCTGGTGCTCATTCCCCTAATTAGTATGTGTATAAGTGTTCCCTTGTTCCCCTTGTCTTTGTGAGTGAATGTTTCATTGTGAGAGTAAGTAGCTCGGTTGAGCTACTCTTCCATTTGTTATTGCCATGGTGGAATATTTCACTTGTGATAGTTTCGTATTGACGCTGGGTGCGTTTTATTTATGTAAATGGAATAAACTCTGGACTTCGTTGTTTTACCTCCTGCGCCTGACTCCTTCATTCACACCTCATCACATCATTTAAGGGTTTTTCTTTTTTTCAACTATTTTCTACATTGTAGAATAATAGTGAAGACATCTAAACTATGAAATAACACATATGGAATCATGTAGTAACCAAAAAGTGTGAAACATTATTTTTGAGATTCTTCAAATAGCCACCCTTCGCCTTGATGACAGCTTTGCACACTCTTGGCATTCTCTCAACTAGCTTCATCTGGAATCCTTTTCCAACAGTCTTGAGGAGTTCCCATATGCTGAGCATATGTTGGCTGCTTTTCCTTCACTCTGCGGTCCGACTCATCCCAAACGGTCTCAATTTGGTTGAGGTCGGGGGATTGTGGAGGCCAGGTCATCTGTTGCAGCACTCCATCACTCTCCTTCTTGGTAAAATAGCCCTTACACAGCCTGAAGGTGTGTTGGGTCATTGTCTTGTTGAAAAACAAATGATAGTCTCACTGAGCACAAACCAAATGGGATGGCGTATCGCTGCAGAATGCTGTGGTAGCCATGCTGATTAAGTGTGCTTTGAAATCTAAATAAATCACAGACAGTGTCACCAGCAAATAGGACTATCTTCTGTATACCCACCCCCCCCCCCCCCCACCCCCCCTTGTCACAACATAACTGATTGGCTCAAATGCATTAAGAAGGAAATAAATTCCACGAAGTAACGTTTAAGGCACACCTGTTAATTGAAATGCAATTCAGGTGACTACTTTTGACCAGTAGTGTATATATAGAGCACTGTGCTTTATATATAAATATCAATATATAAATATATATAAAAAGTATTCAGACCCCTTGACTTTTTCCACATTTTGTTAAGTTACAGCCTTAATCTAAAATTGATAAATACATGTTTTTTCCTTATCAATCTACACACAGTACTCCAGAATGACAAAGTGAAAACAGGTTTAGTCATTTTTGCACATTTATTAAAATAAAAAAAACAGAAATACCTTATTTACATAAGTATTCTGAACCTTTTCTATGAGACTCGAAATTGAGCTCAGGTGCATCCTGTTTCCATTGATCATCCTTGAGATGTTTCTACAACTTGATTGGAGTCTACCTGTGGTAAATTCAATTAATTGACCATGATTTGGAAAGGCACACACCTGTCTATATAAGGTCCCACAGTTGACAATACATGTCAGATCAAATATCAAGCCATGAGGTCGAAGTAATTGTCCGTAGAGCTCCGAGACATGATTGTGTCAAGGCATAGATCTGGGGAAGGGTACCAAAAAATGTGTGCAGCATTGAAGGTCCCTAAGAACACAGTGGCCTCCATCATTCTTAAATGGAAGAAGTTTGGAACCAACAAGCTGGCTGCCAGGCCAAACTGAGCAATCGGGGGAGAAGAGCCTTGGTCTGGGAGGTGAGTTTTGGATGAGTTGGATGAGTTGCTCAGGACACATGATGATGGTCCTGACGTCATCAGAGTGCGCAGCTGAACACTGTATACGGAAAACACTCGGTTTGTTATTTTAACTAAAACATAACCAATCTTTGTTAAACATAAATACTGACCTTGTTTTTGCATGGATTCCGCAACGTGGTTAGTTTTTAACTACTAAATTACTGAGGATAATAGCGGACGAAATTGCCACTCCTATTTGCCATATCTTCAGAAAGTGTGTGCCCTCAGGCCTGGAGGGAAGCAAAAGTGATTCCGCTACCTAAGAACAGTAAAGCCCCCTTTATTGGCTCAATTAGCTGACCAATCAGCCAACCATTAGTAAAGTTTTGGGGAAAATGGTGTTTGACCAGATACAATGCTATTTTACAGTAAACAAATTGATAATGGACTTTCAGCACGCTTATAGGGAAGGACATTCAACAAGCACAGCACTTACACAAATGACTGATGATTGGCTGAGAGAAATGGATCATAGTCTGCAGCTGGAAAAAGGCATGTGTTATGGCTTTACACCCCCTGCTATATTGTGAATAAAGAGTTCCAGGCTCTGCTGTAGCCGGCTGCAACCGGGAGACCAATGGGGCGGCGCACAATTGGCCCAGAGTCGTCCAGGGTAGGGGAGGGAATGGCCGGCAGGGAGGTAGCTCAGTTGGTAGAGCATGGCGTTTGCAACGCCAGGGTTGTGGGTTCGATTCCCACGGGGGGCCAGTATGAAAAAAAATTAAATGAATAATGTATGCACTAACTGTAAGTCGCTCTGGATAAGAGCGTCTGCTAAATAATGTAAATGTAAATGTAAGAGTTACCTGTCTAACAGAACACAGAGGGTGTTCTTTAATGGAAGCCTCTCCAACATAATCCAGGTAGAATCAGGAATTCTGCAGGGCAGTTGTCTAGGCAACTTACTTTTTTCAATCTTTACTAATGAGTAAAGCCAGTGTGTCTATGTATACGGATGACTCAACATTATACACGTCAGCTACTACAGCAGCTGAAATGACTGCAACACTTAACAAAGAGCTGCAGCTAGTTTCAGAATGGGTGGCAAGGAAAAAGTTAGTCCTAAATATTTCCAAAACTAAAAGCATTGTATTTGGGACAAATTATTCACTAAACCCTAAGCCTCAACTAAATATTGTAAAATATAATGAGCAAATTGAGCAAGTTGAGGTGACTAAACTGCTTGGAGTAACCCTGGATTGTAAACTGTCCTGGTCAAAACATATTGATACAACAGTAGCTAAGATAGGGAGAAGTCTGACCATAAAAAGTGCTGCTCTACCTTCTTAACAGCACTATCAACAAGGCAGGTCCTACAGGCTCTAGTTTTGTCGCTCCTGGACTACTGTTCAGTCGTGTGGTCAGGTGCCACAAAGAGGGACTTAGGAAAATTGCAAATGGCTCAGAACAGGGCAGCACGGCTGGCCCTTGGATGTACAAAGAGTGAAAACTTTAATAACATGTACAGTTGAAGTCGGAAGTTTACATATACCTAGGTTGGAGTCATTAAAACTCATTTTTCAACCACTCCACAAATGTCTTGTTAACAAACTATAGTTTTGGCAAGTCGGTTAGGATATTTACTTTGTGCATGACACAAGTAATTTTTCCAACAATTGTTTACAGACAGATATAGATGGCATCATGAGGAAGGAAAATGATGTGGATATATTATCAAGACATCATTCAGGAAGTTAAAGCTTGGTCACAAATGGGTCTTCCAAATGGACAATGACCCCAAGCATACTTCCAAAGTTGTGGCAATGTCATGAACCCTGCGTCCTGAGTCTGTTCCTGCCTGTGTTGCCGTTTTTCTGCTCTGAATCTCCTGTTTCCCGAAGGTGCCTGAACGCACCCTGTCCGGTTGCCGGGCGACGTTGCTAGGCGGGTGATCTCTCGATTACCTGCACCTGCTTCTCATCAGCTTCGGCACACCTGGTCCTGATCATCACCCCTTCATAAGCTCTGACCTGACATCCATTCCCTGCCGGATCGTTAGCCATAAACAGTATGTTTTTCCAGCGTATCAGCCTCTGAGTACTAGCGTTAGTTTTGTTGTTTTTTGCACCTTGTTGACCTGCCTTGTACTTACCTCCGTTTTTTCTGTCTACAGTCATTCTCCCGGAACTTTCACCCAACCCCTGCCGTGCCATCAGTTCATCTGCCACTTCACCACCACCTACTCATCTCCGCCACCCGCTCCGTCTCCTGGACTATTCTGCATCTTTTTTATCTGTAAATAAACACTCACATTCGTTCAACTCTCCTTGTCCTGGTCTGCTTCTGGGTTCGGTCTTAGAGAACCGTGACAGAACGATCCGGCCATAAATGAACCCAGCGGACCTGGACTCTGTTCGCCATGCCATTACCCATCAGGAAATGATGTTGGGACAACACAGCACGGCGCTACAGGAGATAGCGTTATCGGTTCGGAACTTTTCTACCAGTCTGACGAAGATCCAGGCTCAGCTCAGTTTGCCGGTGGAGAATCCACCACCGGTTTCACCTCTCTCGCCTGCCGCTTCTGGAGCTGTGCCCTTCCGTGAGCCCAAGGTTCCGACGCCTGAGAAGTATGAAGGGGATTTGGGAACATGCCGTTCCTTTTTTATGCAGTGTGGATTAGTGTTCGATCTACAGCCCCACTCTTACGCCACAGACAAGGCTAGGATAGCCTTTGTTATTGAATTGCTGCGTGGTAGAGCCCTGGAGTGGGCTTCAGCTGTATGGGAACGACAGGATACCTGCATGGCGTCATACCAGCAGTTTACGGCAGAGATGAGGAAGCTGTTTGACCATCCAGTCCGAGGTAAGGACGCAGCTAAGCGCCTGTTTTCTCTTCGCCAAGGAACTCGCAGCGTTGCCGACTTCGTAATCGAATTCAGGACATTGGCTGTGGAGAGTGGTTGGAATGAGGAGTCACTGCAAGCGGCCTTTTACCAGGGGCTGTCGGAGCAACTCAAGGATGAGTTGATCTCCTATCCGGAGCCTAGTGACCTGGACAGTTTGGTAGCTTTGTCTATTCGGGTGGATAACAGAGTTCGAGAGAGAAGGAGGGAGAAGCAATGGGGCCCGTCCAATCAATCAGCTTCTCAGTTTCCAGTCGGGTCAGGAGGTGGACCAGAATGCGTCGATCATTGTCCACCACACGGGATTAGTGGAGAGGTCCTGCCTCCAGATTCTGAACCCATGCAAGTGGGGCGGCATGGGTTAACCAAGGAGGAGCGCCAACATAGACGTAAGACCAACCGCTGCCTCTACTGTGGTAGCTCGGGACATTACATCTCCACTTGTTCCCAGCGGCCGTCAAATTGCTCGGCTCGCTAAAGTTGGGAGGACTTTTAGCGAGCCAGTTTCAACCTCTCAATACCCCTGTCAGACCCCGTTTCCCGGCTACCCTCATGAACAGGAATCAGAGTTTAGCGATTAACGCTTTCGTCGATTCAGGTGCCGATGGAAGCTTTATTGATGCCGACGTGGTGGAACAGCTGGGGCTTTCCAAGGAGCGATTACCGGAAGCCATTGAAGCTACCACTCTGAACGGCAGTAGTCTGGCACGTATCACGATGAGGACTGAACCGGTTAAGATGCTGTTGTCAGGGAATCATTCTGAGGTTATCTCATTCTTCATTCTGCCTTCTTCCCATGTTCCTCTGGTCCTTGGATACCCCTGGCTGAAAGAACACAATCCCACGTTCAATTGGGTGACTGGCAAGGTAACTAGTTGGAGCATTGATTGTCATGCTAACTGCCTCAAGACTGCCTGTTCCCAGTCAGGTTATTGAGGCTAACCCCCCAGATTTGTCCCTGGTTCCCGAGACATATCACGATTTGGGGGAAGTGTTCAGTAAGCAGAGGGCTCTGTCACTCCCTCCCCACCGACCATATGATTGTGCCATAAACCTGTTCCCTGGAGCTGCCTATCCCAAGGGACGGTTATACAGCATCTCCCGACCTGAACGTGAGGCTTTGGAGACCTACATAAAGGAGTCCATAGCTGCTGGTCTCATTCGTCCCTCGTCATCACCCCTGGGGGCAGGATTCTTCTTTGTTAGTAAAAAGGATGGCTCTCTTCGACCTTGTATTGATTATCGGGGGTTGAATGATATCACGGTCAAGAACAAGTATCCCCTGCCCTTGATGAGCTCTGCTTTCGACTCCTTACAGGGTGCTACTGTGTTCACCAAGCTGGACCTACGCAATGCGTATCATCTGGTCCAGATCAGAGAGGGGGACGAGTGGTTGACTGGGTTCAATACACCGATGGGTCATTTTGAGTATCAGGTGATGCCGTTTGGACTGACCAATGCCCCAGCAGTGTTCCAGAGTATGGTGAATGACGTCCTGAGAGATATGATCGGTCTTTTTGTGTTCGTTTACCTGGATGACATTCTAATCTTCTCTAAGGAGCTTTCCAGCCACGTCCAGCATGTCAAGCAGGTTCTGCAGCGATTGTTGGAGAATCGCCTGTTTGTGAAGGCCGAGAAGTGTGAATTTCACGCCCACACTACATCCTTCCTCGGGTACATCATCTCCAGGGGAGAGATTAGGATGGACCAAGAGAAGGTTAGGGCAGTTCTGGATTGGGCCCAGTCCGGTACGAGATTGCAGCTCCAGAGGTTTCTGGGGTTTGCGAATTTCTATCGTAGATTTATCCGTGATTACAGCCGTCTGGCCGCTCCTTTAACTGCCCTGACTTCTAGTACCAGAACCTTCAGTTGGAATCCTGAGGCGGACCGAGCATTTCTGGATTTGAAGAGGCGATTCACCAACGCTCCGATTCTCTCTCAACCTGACACTGCTCGTCAGTTTGTCGTTGAAGTGGATGCGTCTGATGTGGGGGTTGGCACCATCCTGTCCCAGCGATGCTCCACTGACGGTAAACTCCATCCCTGCGCCTACTACTCTCGTCGTCTTTCGTCTACGGAGAGGAACTACGATGTGGGTAACCGGGAGCTCCTTGCGGTGAAACTTGCCTTGGAGGAGTGGCGCCACTGGTTGGAGGGGGCAGAGCAACCGTTTGTTGTCTGGACTGACCACAAGAATCTTGCTTACGTGCAATCGGCTAAACGTCTCAACTCCCGTCAGGCCAGGTGGTCGTTGTTTTTTGGACGCTTTAATTTTTCCTTGACGTTCCGACCGGGGTCTAAGAATGGCAAGGCGGACGCCTTGTCCCGGATGTTCTCCAAGACGGAGGAGAGTGGGGCCAAGACTGAGACAATTCTTCCCCGGAACCTTGTCGTGGGAGCCGTTTTGTGGAGGATTGAGGAGGTTATGGCGGCCCTTCGGACGCAGCCCGGCCCCGGTAACGGTCCACCCGGTCGGTTGTTTGTGCCTGAGTCGGTTCGTTCGGCTGTCCTCCAATGGTCCCACGCCAGCAAGATGGCTTGTCACCCTGGCGTGGCTCGGACGATGGCGCTTCTACGCAGACGATTTTGGTGGCCTGCCATGGGAGAAGATACTCGGAGGTTTGTTGCTGCCTGTCCAGTTTGTGCGCAGAACAAGAGTGCCAATCGGCCCAGCTCTGGACTTCTTCACCCCCTACCGATCCCCCGGCGACCATGGTCGCATCTGGCCCTGGATTTTGTCACTGGGTTGCCCTCTTCTGAGGGGAACACGGTCATTCTGACTATTGTGGACCGATTCAGCAAGTTCGCCCACTTTGTGCCCATCTCCAAGCTTCCCTCTGCCTCTGAGACGTCCAAGATCCTGGTTAGGGAGGTTTTCAGGGTCCACGGATTGCCCAGTGACATAGTTTCCGACCGTGGCCCTTAGTTCACCTCTGCTGTCTGGAAATCCTTCTGTTTGGCCATTGGAGCTACAGTCAGTCTCACATCTGGATGTCACCCCCAATCTAATGGACAGGCGGAGAGAGCCAACCAGAAGATGGAATCCACGCTGCGCTGCCTTGTTTCCTCCAACCCCACCTCTTGGGCCTCTCAGTTGCCTTGGGTTGAGTATGCTCACAATACTCTCCCTACTTCTGCCACTGGGATGTCTCCCTTCCAGTGCCTATACGGCTACCAACCCCCCTTGTTTCCTTCTCAGGAGAAAGATCTCTCGGTTCCCTCTGTCCAGGCCCACATTCGTCGTTGCCACCGGACCTGGCATCGGGCCAGAAAGGCCCTCCTTAGAGTTTCTGACCGGTATCAGCTCCAGGCGAATCGTCGCCGTATTCCAGCCCCCGCTTATGCAATCGGAGATAGGGTCTGGTTGGCTACACGGGACTTTCCTCTGCGGACTGAGTCAAGGAAACTGTCGCCGAGGTTCATTGGTCCGTTTGTGGTGGAGAGAGTAATTAATCCTGTTGTGGTTCGACTCAAGTTGCCTAGTACGCTCAGAGTCCATCCCACCTTCCATGTCTCCTGCCTCAAGCCTGTTCTCCTCAGCCCTCTGTTGCCCGCTCCACCTCCTCCTCCTCCTCCTCGGATGATCGGAGGAGGTCTTGTCTACACGGTGCGCCGCATCATGGATTCCAGACGGCGGGGCCGGGGTTTCCAGTATCTCGTGGACTGGGAGGGGTATGGTCCTGAGGAGAGGAGTTGGATTCCTCGGCGTCAGATCCTTGATGCTGACCTCCTTCGTGACTTCTACCGCCTCCATCCTGGCGCTCCGGGTAGTCCGCCCTGTGGCGTTCGTCGGAGGGGGGGTACTGTCATTAACCCTGCGTCCTGAGTCTGTTCCTGCCTGTGTTGCCGTTTTTCTGCTCTGAATCTCCTGTTTCCCGAAGGTGCCTGAACGCACCCTGTCCGGTTGCCGGGCGACGTTGCTAGGCGGGTGATCTCTCGATTACCCGCACCTGCTTCTCATCAGCTTCGGCACACCTGGTCCTGATCATCACCCCTTCATAAGCTCTGACCTGACATCCATTCCCTGCCGGATCGTTAGCCATAAACAGTATGTTTTGCCAGCGTATCAGCCTCTGAGTACTAGCGTTAGTTTTGTTGTTTTTTGCACCTTGTTGACCTGCCTTGTACTGACCTCCATTTTTTCTGTCTACAGTCATTCTCCCGGAACCTTCACCCAACCCCTGCCGTGCCATCAGTTCATCTGCCACTTCACCACCACCTACTCATCTCCGCCACCCGCTCCGTCTCCTGGACTATTCTGCATCTTTTTTATCTGTAAATAAACACTCACATTCATTAAACTCTCCTTGTCCTGGTCTGCTTCTGGGTTCGGTCTTAGAGAACCGTGACAGGCAAAATGGCTTAAGGACAACAAAGTCAAGGTATTGGAGTGGCCATCACAAAGCCCTGACCTCAACCCTATAGACAATTTGTGGGCAGAACTGAAAAAGCATGTGCGGCCTACAACCCTGACTCAGTTACACCAGCTCTGTAAGGAGGAATGGGCCAAAATTCACCCAACTTATTGTGGGAAGCTTGTGGAAGGCTACCCGAAATGTTTGACCCAAGTTAAACAATTTAAAAACAATGCTACCAAATACTAATTGAGTGTATGTAAACTTCTGACCCACTGGGAATGTGACAAAATAAATAAAAGCTGAAATAAATAATTCTCTCTACTATTATTCTGACATTTCACATTCTTAAAATAAAGTGGTGATCCTAACTGACCTAAGACAGGGAATTTGTACTAGGATTAAATGTCAGGAATTGTGAAAAACTGAGTTTGAATGTATTTGGCTAAGGTGTATGTAAACTTCCGACTTCAACTGTATATATTATAACTTATGAATGATGCCCAGCATTTTTTTTTGCAACTTTTTCAAATCATAGTCGCACACCTCATGTAGCATAGCCCATAGGCCTCTATGTTTTGATAAGGTTTGTATCAAATAAAATCAATTTTTATTTGTCACATGCGCCGAATACAATAGGTGTAGACCTTACAGTGAAATGCTTACTTACAAGCCCTTAACCAACAATGCAGTTTTAAGAAAAATAAGTCTTCAGTAAAAAATAGGTAAGTAAAAAAATAATAAAAAATAATAATAATTAAAGAGCAGCAGTAAAATAACAGCAGCGAGGGTACCGGTACAGAGTCAATGTTCGAGGGCACAGATTAGTCGTGTAAAGTTCTCTATTTATTTTCTTAGTCAACTTTGTGTTCTTGAACGTAGCCCTGTCTTTCATTTTTGTTCATTGATTTCACCTGTGTTAGTTACTCACCTGGTCTCATTAGCTCCTTATTTAGTTCAGTTCATTCTGTTTGTACCTTGTGAGGTATTGTTTGTTTTGACTCTACTAAGCCTTTTTCTAACTCGTTTGTGAGAACCAGTTATAGCCTTCTGTCCTAGTTTTCGATTCTCCTGCCTGTTTGCCTACCTGTGTATGACCATTGCCTGCCTGTGACCACGTTTCCTGCCTTTTGCGAAGACGAAATAAACACCTGCCGCGCTCTGCGCGTGAATCTACACCTTTTTCTCCCTGAGTATTCATTACCGAATACCTCACCTAAAAACGGAATAGATTCAGCGGAGCTACAGCGGCGTCTAACCCAGCAAGAGGGGTGTATGGAGGAAATCTGCCATCTTCTCCGCCAGCCTATCCCTACTCCTCCGATGCCAGGTATCGTAACCCATAGGCCTCCTTCATTCATATCCATACCTGGAAAGTATGACGGTTCACCTGGGAAATGTCAGGGATTCCTGATGCAATGCAGCAAATACATTGAGCACAACCCCACTAACTTCGCCACCGACAAGAGCAGGGTGGATTTTGTTGTGTCTCTACTCACAGGCAACGCCCTGGATTGGGCCACCACCATATGGACTGCCAACAGCACAGAACTCGGATCCGCGTCTCATTTCCACACCCTATTCAATGAGGTATTCGATCACTCTCCTTCCGGTCGTCCTATAGGAGACCTCCCCATAGAACTTCAACAAGGACGCAATTCAGCTGCCGAGTATGCCCTCGAGTTCCGCACCATGGCTGCAAGGAGTGGATGGAGTGAGGCTGCTTTACTTACTGTCTACCGAAGAGGGCTCAACAGGGAACTTCAGGCGGAGCTGGCCTGTAGAAGTGACCTTCAGGATTTAAATCAATACATTCATATGTCCATCTCCATCGACCACCTCATCGCCGACCGTCGAAGAACTCTGCCACCCAGGAACCTGAAACCTTCTCTTTCCATGATTCCGTCATCCCGTCCGAGACTTCCAGAGCCCATGCAGTTGGGCCATGTTTCTCTCCCGTGTATCGAACGTCAAAGGCGGATCGAAGAAGGGCTCTGCCTATACTGTGGAGGGAAAGATCATCTACTCAGCCATTGTCCTGTTCGCCCCCCATGGAGAGATGAGAAGGGTCCCTCCGCTGCCATGCAGGTAGGCATGTCCTTATTTCTAAATATCTCCCAGAAGCAATTCTCCATCCCAGTATTGATAACCGCGAAGGAGGTTACTGAGTACTTAGAGGGCTTGATAGATTCGGGAGCAACAGGTAATTTTATCGATCACCAGCTAGTACAAGAGCTTGACATTGGTCTAACACCTGTCACCCTTCCCTTAAGGATTAATGCCCTGGACGGGCAGACAAGGCCTCTACTCTGCCACCACATCGCCCAGTGGACTGTGCTATTGACTTACTCCCTGGAGTGTCCCCACCGAAGGGCCGTGTTTACCCCCTATCTATCCTGGAAAATGAGGCAATGGAGAACTACAATGATGATGCCCTTGAAAATGGTTTCATTCGTCCTTCTTCTTCTACACCTTTTTCTCCCTGAGTATTCATTACAGTCGAGGTAATATGTACATGTAGGTAGAGTTAAAGTGACTATGCATAGATTATAACCAGAGAGTGGCAGCAGTGTAAAAGAGGGGGTGGACAATGCAAATAGTCCGGTTAGCCATTTGATTAGCTGTTCAGGAGTCTTATGGCTTGGGGGTAGAAGCTTTTACGAAGCCTTTTGGACCTAGACTTGCCGCTCCGGTGTCGCTTGCCATGCGGTAGCAGAGAGAACAGTCTATGACTTGGGTGGCTGGAGTCTTTGACAATTTTTAGGGCCTTCCTCTGACACCGCCTGGTATAGAGGTCCTGGATGGCAGGAAGCTTGGCCCCAGTGATGTACTGGGCCGTACGCGCTACCCTCTGTAGTGCCTTGTGGTCGAAGGCCGAGCAGTTGCCATACCAGGCGGTTGTATGGCAAACAGTCAGGATGCTCTCAATGGTGCAGCTGTATACCTTTTTGAAGATCTGAGGACCCATGCCAAATCTTTTCAGTCTCCTTAGGGGGAATAGGCTTTGTCGTGCCCTCTTCACGACTGTCTTGGTGTGTTTGGACCATGATAGTTTGTTGGTGATGTGGACACCAAGGAACTTGAAGCTCTCAAGCTGCTCCACTACAGCCCCCTCGATGAGAATGGGGGTGTGCTCAGTCCTCCTTTTCCTGTAGTCCACAATCATCTCCTTTGTCTTGATCACATTGAGGGAGAGGTTGTTATCTTGGCACCACACGGCCAGGTCTCTGACCTCCTCCCTATAGGCTGTCTCGTCGTTGACGGTGATCAGGCCTACCACTGTGTGTCGTTGGCAAACTTAATGATGGTGTTCTTAAAATTAAGCATATTAATCCACTTTACAAGGGGTTTAGATCCTAACTGGCATACATAAGCAGCGTGTGAGTTTCAAGTTTGGGGAAGATAATTTTCACCATAAAAATGCACCTTTATAATAAAAGCATTACATGCATAATCGCATTTGCGGTCACTTTTGATAATGGTGTTTTCCGCCAATGGAACATTCGCGCTTATAGCCTACTGCCATGTAAGCATTGCTGCTCTTATAATGTGAAATAATAGCCTAATAGTTTATCAACATTTTAAGCTAAATGTTCTGATCTGTTGTGACAGCCACATTGCATAAAAAAGGTTTTTTGATGCTAATGGTAGAATTAATTTGGGATCTATTGCATCCCATAACTGTCCCAGAATATGTTTGGAACATTGATTTCTCGCACAGAATAGAATAGGTTGACTTTTTTACTACGGGGCATAGTAGATTGACATAGGCTAGTGCTTTTTCCGTTTGTTAGGCCTACTCATCTTGTTGGCTGACGGAAAGTAAATGTGGACAGTTCTTCCAATATCTTCAATATGCACCTCAGAATTGGATAAGGATGCGTGGAGTTGCGTCCCTGATGTGTCTGCCTTCACTTTTAGCCTGTGATAAAGACCCGATCACGTGATGGAGAGCCATGTGAGTGAGATGTGCTTTGGAGCGCGCAGCACTTAGGGAGAAGGGCACAATGCAGCACTCTGGGCCAAGGGCACAATGGCCACTGGCCGCAAAAGGCATGGATTTCTTTAGGGTGCATTACGGCCACAAAGGGGATGCCGCCGTGAAATTCGAGGCGGTATCAAGTGCTTGTCAAATTGTGAATGAGAGACTAATGAAGTGTGTACAGCCTGCGCAAAAAACAAAGCAGCGCTCATGCCTTTCAAGCAATCTTTTTCAAATCATCATTAGAGTTGCATCATGCAGCCTTACAATGTAGTAAAAATCAAAACATATTTCCCAACGTTTGTAGAACAACTAAAGTTACATTAACAACTCTAAATTAAGCATATAGCATATAGGAGTACCTATTTCTTTGTTAACCTCTCAACACAGAATAGCCGAATGTGCTATTTTATTCAGCTTTATTCAGCTTTGTTCAATTGTATTCTTCATACTATAAAAGAATGCCACCTATGGAAATCTTGTCTGCTAAATGATCTAGTGTAGCCCACAGCCATTTGGCATAGCCAGATCAGGACCTAACATAAGGACAACTCAGAGTATGCTATTCTGTTTTATGCAATGTGTGGAAGCCAGGAGATGCTAAATGTGTTCATATTAATTAACGGCCAATTACCATGAGACCGACAATTATTTGCTTGACAATCACCGGCTGATGACATTTCGTGACTACCACAGCCCTAGGAAAGGCTTCCATTAAAGAGCACCCTTGTGTTCTGTTACACAAGTAACTCTTTATCCACAATATAGCAGGGGGAGTAAAGCCCTAACATATACGTTTTTTTCAGCAGCACACTATGATCGATAATCTATAAAGCCGCACTGAAGTCTAACAAAACAGCCCCCACAATCTTTTTATCATCAATTTCTCTCAGCCAATCATCAGTCATTTGTGTAAGTGGTGTGCTTGTTGAATGTCCTTGCCTATAAGCGTGCTGAAAGTCTGTTGTCAATTTGTTTACTGTAAAATAGCATTGTATCTGGTTAAACACAAGTTTACCAAGGGTTGGTAACAGGCTGATTGGTCGGCTATTTTACATTTTAGACATTTAGCAGACGCTCTTATCCAGAGCGACTTACAGTAGTGAGTGCATACATTTTCATACTAGTCCCCCGTGGGAATCAAACCCACAACCCTGGCGTTGCAACCGCCATGCTCTACCAACCAGCCATAGTCTCCCGAGTGGCGCAGTGGTCTAAGGCACTGCATCGCAGTGCTAGCTGTGCCACTAGAGATCCTGGTTTGAATCCAGGCTCTGTCGTAGCTGGCCGTGACCGGGAGACCCATGGGGTGGCGCACAATTGGTCCAGGGAAGGGTATGTATGCACTCACTAACTGTAAGTCGCTCTGGATAAGAGCGTCTGCTAAATGACTAAAATATAAATGTAAAACTGAGCTACACTGGACTATAATATTTGAGCCAGTAAAGGGGGCTTTACTATTCTTGGGTAGCGGAATTACTTTTGCTTCCCTCCAGCCCTGAGGGCACACACTTTCTAGTAGGCTTAAATTGAAAATATGGAAAATAGGAGTGGCAGTATCGTCCGCTATTATCCTCAGTAATTTTCTATCCAGATTGTCAGACCCCGGTGGCTTGTCATTGTTGATAGACAACAATACTTTTTTCACATTTTCCACACTCATTTTTCGGAATTCAAAAGTACGGTGCTTGTCTTTCATAATTTGGTCAGATATAATTGGATATGTAGTGTCAGCGTTTGTTGCTGGCATGTCATGCCTAAGTTTGCGTATCTTGCCAATGAAGAAGTCATTAAAGTAGTTGGCAATATCAGAGGGTTTTCTGATGAATGAGCCATCTAATTCAATGAATGATGGAGCCGAGTTTGCCTTTTTCCCAACATTTCATTTAAGGTGCTCCAAAGCTTTTTTATGTCATTCTTTAAGGCATTTATCTTTGCTTCATAGTATAGTTTATTTTGATTTTGATTTAGTTTAGTCACATGATTTCTTAATTTGCAGTAAGTTTGCCAATCGATTGGGCTGCCAGACCTATTTGCATAGCCTTTGCCTCATCCCTCTCAAACAATTTTTACAGTCATTTTCTTAATGGGTGTTTCAAGTGCAGCGTCTGTTTGCTCCTCAATACACACCACAGACCAGCAAATATTCTTTACATCATCACATAAGAATCACTACAAAACTCTTATACACTATATTAGGCCCAGCCTTTGGAACTTTGGTTTTCCTAGATGTGGTTACTACACTGCTCAAAAAAATAAAGGGAACACTAAAATAACACATCCTAGATCTGAATGAATGAAATAATCTTATTAAATACTTTTTTATTTACATAGTTGAATGTGCTGACAACAAAATCACACAAACATTATCAATGGAAATCAAATGTATCAACCCATGGAGGTCTGGATTTGGAGTCACCCTCAAAATTAAAGTGGAAAACCACACTACAGGCTGATCCAACTTTGATGTAATGTCCTTAAAACAAGTCAAAATGAGGCTCAGTAGTGTGTGTGGCCTCCACGTGCCTGTATGACCTCCCTACAACGCCTGGGCATGCTCCTGATGAGGTGGCGGATGGTCTCCTGAGGGATCTCCTCCCAGACCTGGACTAAAGCATCCGCCAACTCCTGGACAGTCTGTGGTGCAACGTGGCGTTGGTGGATGGAGCGAGACATGATGTCCCAGATGTGCTCAATTGGATTCAGGTCTGGGGAACGGGCGGGCCAGTCCATAGCATCAATGCCTTCCTCTTGCAGGAACTGCTGACACACTCCAGCCACATGAGGTCTAGCATTGTCTTGCATTAGGAGGAACCCAGGGCCAACCGCACCAGCATATGGTCTCACAAGGGGTCTGAGGATCTCATCTCGGTACCTAATGGCAGTCAGGCTACCTCTGGCGAGCACATGGAGGGCTGTGCGGCCCCCCAAAGAAATGTCACCCCACACCATGACTGACCCACCGCCAAACCGGTCATGCTGGAGGATGTTGCAGGCAGCAGAACGTTCTCCATGGCGTCTCCAGACTCTGTCACGTCTGTCACATGTGCTCAGTGTGAACCTGCTTTCATCTGTGAAGAGCACAGGGCGCCAGTGGCGAATTTGCCAATCTTGGTGTTCTCTGGCAAATGCCAAACGTCCTGCACGGTGTTGGGCTGTAAGCACAACCCCCACCTGTGGACGTCGGGCCCTCATACCACCCTCATGGAGTCTGTTTCTGACCGTTTGAGCAGACTCATGCACATTTGTGGCCTGCTGGAGGTCATTTTGCAGGGCTCTGGCAGTGCTCCTCCTGCTCCTCCTTGCACAAAGGCGGAGGTAGCATGCTGGGTTGTTGCCCTCCTACGGCCTCCTCCACGTCTCCTGATGTACTGGCCTGTCTCCTGGTAGCGCCTCCATGCTCTGGACACTACGCTGACAGACACAGCAAACCTTCTTGCCACAGCTCGCATTGATGTGCCATCCTGGATGAGCTGCACTACCTGAGCCACTTGTGTGGGTTGTAGACTCCGTCTCATGCTACCACTAGAGTGAAAGCACCGCCAGCATTCAAAAGTGACCAAAACATCAGCCAGGAAGCATAGGAACTGAGAATAGTCTGTGGTCACCACCTGCAAAACCAGTCCTTTATTGGGGGCGTCTTGCTAATTGCCTATAATTTCCACCTGTTGTCTATTTCATTTGCACAACAGCATGTGACATTTATTGTCAATCAGTGTTGCTTCCTAAGTGGACAGTTTGATTTCACAGAAGTGTGATTGACTTGGAGTTACATTGTGTTCTTTAAGTGTTCCCTTTATTTTTTTGAGCAGTGTATATTGTGATCACTACATCCTATGGATTTGGATACTGCTTTGAATAAAATGTCTGCAGCATTAGTAAAGATGTGATCAATACAGGTTGATGATTTAATTCCTGTGCTATTTGTAACTACCCTGGTAGGTTGATTGACAAGGTTGCAGGCAATGGTTACAGTTTGAAGTTTTTCTTGAGTGGCCAGCTCAATATTTTAATCACCCAGAAAATATATTTCTCTGTTGATATCACATACATTATCAAGCATTTCACACATATTATCCATATACTGACTGTTAGCACTTGGTGGTCCATAGCAGCTTCCCACAAGAATGGGCTTTAGGTGAGGCAGATGAACCTGTAGCCATATTACTTAAACAGTATTTAACATGAGATCTTCTCTAAGCTTTACAGAAATGTGGTTCTGAATATAGACCGCAACACCACCCCGTTGGCATTTCTGTCTTTTCGGTAGATGTTATTGCCATGTATTGCTTCCACTGTATCATCAAAGGTATTATCTAAGTGAGTTTTAGAGATAGTCATAATATGAATGTAATCTGTTACAAGAAAGTTATTGACTTCATGAACCTTGTTTCTTAGGCTATGTTAATATGGGCTATTTTTAGCACTTTTCTGTGTTGCTTGATTGTTTTTAATGCTTTCCTGGGAAGCTTATCAAAGGTAGACTTGCTCATGTTATTTATATTGGAGCTGATAGTGCACGGTGAGCTGCACACAGTGGACTTCCAACTAGGGCACACCGCCTCAGTGCTAACAGTGTAACTCTGGTTCATAGGCACATAATTACTGCATACATTAGCTGTAGGATCAACAGACATATTCAGGGCAGTTAGGGAGACATAAATTAAGTTACTTACATTGTGTCTTCCAACGCCCCTGGGATAATGTACATTTGATGCAGCATTATGACAACTCATTGTCACAATGGTAGGGATTAACTGAGCTGGTCTTGGGTCATTGAGAAGAATGTCTACAGCATTGAATGTCCCCAATAACACAGTGGCCTCCATCATTCTTAAATGGAAGAAGTTTGGAACCACCTAGACTCTTCCTAGAATTGGCTGCCCGGCCAAACTGAGCAATCGGGGGAGAAGGGCCTTGGTCAGGGAGGTGACCAAGAACCCAATGGTCACTCTGACAGATCTCCAGAGTTCCTCTGTGGAGATGGGAGAACCTTCCAGAAGGACAATCATCTCTGCAACACTCCACCAATCAGGCCTTTATTGTAGAGTGGCCAGACGGAAGCCACTCCTCAGTAAAAGGCACATGACAGCCCACTTGGAGTTTGCCCAAAGGCACCTAAAGGACTCCCAGACCATGAGAAACAAGATTCTCTGGTCTGATGAGACCAAGATTAAACTCTTTGGCCTGAATGCCAAGCGTCATGTCTGGAGGAAACCTGGCACCATCCCTACGGTGAAGCATGGTGGTGGTAGAATCATGCATGTTTCCCAGACACAGAATATGACTAGTCTTGGGCTAAATACATTTTTCGATAGAAAATTAGGCTTAATCTGTGTCCGGGAACACAGCCCACAGTGATAGACAGCTGAGACATTAACATAGGCCTACCTGCATTCCCTGGTAAGGATTATGATTAAACGTGGCAGCGTCTTGGTGCTGCATAGGACCCCATTTTTCTCTAGGTCAAAATCTCTGAGCATCACCCCAGCCAGCTTTCATACAAAGCATAATGAGTATGAAGACTCATGAAGACACAATAGGTAGGAATAACAGCATATTTGACTCAGCAGCAGGGCACCATACCAGCAGACAACACACATTCAACTCAGCATCCCTGCAAAGCAATACCCCCCCTCTCTACACAGCAACCCCTAGTACATATGCAATATTCAACAGCATGACTAACCTGCTTACTTGCCACTATTCTGGCCTCCATCATTATCCTACAACTGAGAAGGGACCTGCTTGGCAACCTCAAAGGAAATTTGCAGATTACATTTTTTTATGATTGTTGTCAGGACCAGGAGTCATACAGCACTCTTTTACTTCATGTGTATTGCGACCATCCTCAAAGGTGGATATCAAGTCACTTTCTGTGAGGTTGATGACAGACAGTAGTTCTGTAATTGTGCTTAATCTCTTTCTCTATCTCTATTTGTGCCCTCTTGCTTTCAGTAGTGTATCTCTCCTCTTGTGCTTTGAAAGACTAATCTATGCCTTACTCAGTTTCTTTTGCAGATCCATCTTGTCCTGCACCCACTTGTTCTCTTAGCTGATTTTAGCTTGTTACTTGATCCAAAAGTTCATATTTCTCCTCTGTAGCTTGTTGTATAAGTTTTTTTTTATCTTTCAGTGTGGCCCTCAGACATTTTATTGTGTTATCAAGTGCTCTTTTTCTAGATTTGATATCAGACATATTTGATTTCAATTGTACAATGTTTCTCACAGCAGGATCAAATTGTTTTGTTAGAAGAGAGTATTCTTCATCCATGTCTGCAAGTTGTTGCACACATTTATTTCGATTCTGGGTAGCATTGTTTGATGCTTCTATATATGACAAAATGATTGTGTCACATTGGGCTTGTATCTCAGAAACTCTCTCCTCCAAGCTGGAAATGCAGTGCAGACTTCTGATCATTTGCTGTTTCCAGTTTCTTTTCAGAGATTTGTTTTCTTTTTAATTTATTTAAGACGATAAGGTCGTGTTTGTGTTGATAAGAAATCCTCTGATAATAAATAAGCTAGTTCCTCACTTTTATTCCGCATTTTAAGTGCTTGGGCAATGTCCATCACTTTCTTGCCATGCACTGTCATTTAGGAGTATACCCAGCCATTTGTGACACATTGACTTTGTGACTGACTGATTGCCCTGTCCCTGTCACTGTGCGTCTCTGACATGTTTTCACTCTTCACTCATTGAATATTCCCCTGCAATTAAAAAAATAAAAATAATAATAATGTCACAGCAGCAGGATACAAAATGACCTGTATGAAGTAGCCTACTGCCTATATTTTAGGACAGACTATGAACAACTTTGTTTAAAATTGAATCCAATCCATGTGTCTTAATCTTTAATAGCAATTAAACATATTACTGTCAGGTGTCAGTGTGCAGCGGTAGGACGGAGTCAGGCGCAGGACACAGGACTGAGTAAATAACGAACTTTACTCGGAAAACAACAAATCTAATTTCCACGCAGGGAAATACAACAGCTCACAGCAGTATACAACACCAAACAAAGAACAATCACGTACAACACCATGAGGGAACTAGAGGGTTAAATAGGGAAACAAATTAACGTGATGGGAACCAGGTGTGTACAATACAGACAAAACAAATGGAAAACAGAAACGTAGATCGGTGGCAGCTAGAAAGCCGGTGACGACGACCACTGATAGCTGCCCGCACAAGGAGAGGCACCAACTTCAGCGGAAGTCATGACAATTACACCAATGGGCGACTAAGTTTATATCCCCAATGAAATATTAGTGCTACTACTGTAACTCTTGTCTATGGCATATACAGTAGATATCGATTTTGAAACATATTTTAGTATATGCTTCATATTATTGCAAAATTCCTGTTCTATTTATAAGATTTCTCACAAAAACAAGCATATCTCTGTAAAATGTCAACAGAGCACTGAGCGTACCACAAGCTTTTTATTTTCAAAGCCTTTTATATTTAATTCAACTTGTAAAATCCTCAAAAGTTGCTGCGAGAAAGCTACACCGCTCTGTCAAGAGGTCGGTGCTTATTATCAGATGTATTAGGTTACGAAATCAAACTTTTTATATACAGTGGGGAGAACAAGTATTTGATACACTGCCGATTTTGCAGGTTTTCCTACTTACAAAGCATGTAGATGTCTGTAATTTATATCATAGGTACACTTCAACTGTGAGAGACGGAATCTAAAACAAAAATCCAGAAAATCACATTTGTATGATTTTTAAGTAATTAATTTGCATTTTATTGCATGACATAAGTATTTGATCACCTACCAACCAGTAAGAATTCCGGCTCTCACAGACCTGTTAGTTTTTCTTTAAGAAGCCCTCCTGTTCTCCACTCATTACCTTAACTGCACCTGTTTGAACTCGTTACCTGTATAAAAGACACCTGTCCACACACTCAATCAAACAGACTCCAACCTCTCCACAATGGCCAAGACCAGAGAGCTGTGTAAGGACATCAGAGATAAAATTGTAGACCTGCACAAGGCTGGGATGGGCTACAGGACAATAGGCAAGCAGCTTGGTGAGAAGGCAACAACTGTTGGCTCAATTATTAGAAAATGGAAGAAGTTCAAGATGACGGTCAATCACCCTCGGTCTGGGGCTCCATGCAAGATCTCACCTCGTGGGGCATCAATGATCATGAGGAAGGTGAGGGATCAGCCCAGAACTACACAGCAGGACCTGGTCAATGACCTGAAGAGAGCTGGGACTACAGTCTCAAAGAAAACCATTAGTAACACACTATGCCGTCATGGATTAAAATCCTGCAGCGCACGCAAGGTCCCCCTGCTCAAGCCAGCGCATGTCCAGGCCCGTCTGAAGTTTGCCAATGACCATCTGGATGATCCAGAGGAGGAATGGGAGAAGGTCATGTGGTCTGATGAGACAAATATAGAGCTTTTTGGTCTAAACTCCACTCGCCGTGTTTGGAGGAAGAAGAAGGATGAGTACAACCCCAAGAACACCATCCCAACTGTGAAGCATGGAGGTGGAAACATCATTCTTTGGGGATGCTTTTCTGCAAAGGGGACAGGACGACTGCACCGTATTGAGGGGAGGATGGATGGGGCCATGTATCGCGAGATCTTGGCCAACAACCTCCTTCCCTCAGGAAGAGCATTGAAGATGGGTCGTGGCTGGGTCTTCCAGCATGACAACGACCCGAAACACACAGCCAGGGCAACTAAGGAGTGGCTCCGTAAGAAGCATCTCAAGGTCCTGGAGTGGCCTAGCCAGTCTCCAGACCTGAACCCAATAGAAAATCTTTGGAGGGAGCTGAAAGTCCGTATTGCCCAGCGACAGCCCCGAAACCTGAAGGATCTGGAGAAGGTCTGTATGGAGGAGTGGGCCAAAATCCCTGCTGCAGTGTGTGCAAACCTGGTCAAGACCTACAGGAAACGTATGATCTCTGTAATTGCAAACAAAGGTTTCTGTACCAAATATTAAGTTCTGTTTTTCTGATGTATCAAATACTTATGTCATACAATAAAATGCAAATTAATTACTTAAAAATCATACAATGTGATTTTCTGGATTTTTGTTTTAGATTCCGTCTCTCACAGTTGAAGTGTACCTATGATATAAATTACAGACATCTACATGCTTTGTAAGTAGGAAAACCTGCAAAATCGGCAGCGTATCAAATACTTGTTCTCCCCACTGTATAATGTTAATGATATTTCAGAGAAAGACCCCAATGATTGATTCAGAACTGTCACGATCGTTTAAAGACTGGTCAAACCAAGGCGCAGCGTGATAAGCGTACATGTATATTAAACGAATAACACACGACAAAACAACAAACAAACGATACGTGAAGTCTTAAGGTACACACAACAAACCTATACGGAACAAGATCCCACAACTAACAGGTGCCAAAAGGCTGCCTAAGTATTGTCCCCAATCAGAGACAACGAGCGACAGCTGCCTCTGATTGGGAACCACCCCGGCCAACATAGAAATATACATACCAGATACTACACCATAGAAACAACACAACACGGAATATATAAACCCTGACTCAACAAATAAACGTCCCCTGAGTCAGGGCGTGACAAGAACATGAAGAATCATATTTATCTTGGTAAAATGTATTTTATAACATAAGTGAAATGTCATTACCAAAGCGCGTTTTGGAGTGGGTGGACTCCCTACAAATTAAGAGACAGAAATAGCGTGGCTTCCATTTTGGCTGCAGAGGAGAGGGTGAGAGATCAGTGTGACGTCACTTCACTTCTCAACTCTACAAAATCGTTAAACCTTGAACATTTTGTTCACTATTTAGTGACTAACATTGTACATTTGCACATTCAAAAGAAGAAAAATAAGAAGCCAGAAGAACGTTGGGATGTCACAAGGAAGTTACATCACACTGACCTCACCTCTCAGAATCTCCTATGCAGCCGAAAAGGAAGCCACAAGCTATTTCTGCCTCTTAATTTGTTGTGTTTATAAAGGTTTGTAATGTGCAAAAGTGCCATGTAAGTCTCAAAATAGTGAAATAACATGTTTACGTAATTGTTTCATGAATTGTATGTCATTTCTGTAAAGTTTATTGACTGACTCTTCTAATTCAGACTCGTTATTTCTCCTGGTTAACCTATTGTCTGCAAAGGTTGTTACATTGTAACTACAAAGTAATTTTCAAACGTCACTTCACTTTACATTAAGTTGCTTGCTCCTTGGTAAGTGCATTGCACTAAAAGGGTTATACCTAATGTTCTCTTGTCTCCTAATTTCTCCTGGTTAGCCTATTGTCTGCAAAGGTTGTTACGTTGTAACTACATAGTGTAATTATAAAGGTTATACCCTATTCGGTTTTGCTTTACATTAAGTTGCTTGCTCCTGGTTAGGTACATGATAATTACAATTATATTCTAAGTACAAGTATCTTCGACCATATTACCTCCCAAGAGAATTCTCTTTGGTTATAGTCACAGCCGCGTATATTCCCCTTCAAGCCGATACCACGACAGCCCTCAAGGAACTACACTGGACTTTGTGCAAACTGGAAACCACATATCCTGAGGTCGCATTTATTGTAGCTGGGGACTTCAACAAATAACATTTGAGGAAAACGCTACTGAAGTTCTATGAACATATTGCCTGTAGTACTTGTGCTTCAAAAACTCTTGAACACTGTTACTCTGCGTTCCGGGATGGCTACAAGGCCCTCCCCCGCCCTCCCATCGGCAAATGAGATCACGACTCCATTCTGCTCCTCCCTTCCTATAGGCAGAAACTCAAACAGGAAGTACACTTGCTAAGGTCTATTCAATGCTGGTCTGACCAATCGTAATCCACGCTTCAAGATTGTTTTAACCATGCGGACTGGGATATGTTTTGGGTTGCCTCTGACAATAACATTGACGTATACACTGACACAGTGACTGAGTTCATCAGGAAGTGTATAGGAAATGTTGTTCCCTCTGTCACTATTAAAACCTACCCAAACTAAAAACTGTGAATAGATGGCAGTATTCGCGCAAAACTGAAAGTGCAAACCACTGCATTTAACCACAGCAAGGTGACTGGGAATGTGGTCGAATACAAACAGTCGCAATTCAACGGCTCAGACACGACACGTACTGTATGTGGCAAGGACTCCTGACCATCACAGATTACAAAGGGAAAACCAGCCACGTTGCGGACACTGACATCTTGTGGGCTCTCGTTCTCCGTGGCCTGCGTGAGCAAGACATTTAAGCGTGTTAACCCTCGCATGCCCCAGGCGGCATCCCTAGACACTTCCTCAGAGCATGTGCAGACCAGCTGGCTGGATTGTTTATGGACGTATTCAATTTCTCCCTATCACAGTCCCCACTTGCTTCAAGATGTCCCCCACTGTTCCTGTACCCAAGAAAGCAAAGGTAACTGAACTAAATGACTGTCATCATGAAGTGCTTTGAAAGGCTAGTTAAGGATCATATAACCTCCACCTTACCTGACACCCTAGACCCACTTCAATTTGCATACCGCTCAAATAGATCCACAGAAGATGCAATCGCCATCGGACTGCACACTGCTCTATCCCATCTGGACATGAGGAATCCCTATGTAAGAATGCTGTTCATCGACTACAGTTCAGCTTTCAACACCATAGTAACCTCCAAGCTCATCATTTAGCTTGGGGGAATGAATTTGAACCCTGCCCTGTGCAACTGGGTCTTGGACTTCCTGACGGGCCACCCCCAGGTGGTGAAGGTAGGAAACAACACCTCCACTATGCTGATCCTCAACCCACAAGCTTGCGTGCTCAGCCCCCTCCTGTACTCCCTGTTCACCCATGACTGCGTGGCCATGCAAGCCTACAACTCAATCATCAAGTTTGCAGACGACACAACAGTATTAGGCCTAATTACCAACAATGACGAGACAGCCTACAGGGAGGAGGTGAGGGCTCTGGCGGAGTGGTGCCAGGAAAATAACCTCTCCCTCAACGTCAACAAAATGAAGGAGCTGATCGTGGACTTCAGGAGACAGCAGAGGGTGGGACCGCAGTGGGGAAGGTTAAAAGCTTCAAGTTCCTCTGCGTACACATCACTGACAATCTGAAATGGTCCAAGCACACAGACAGTGTGGTGACGAAGGTGCAACAGCGCCTCTTCAACCTGAGGAGGCTGAAGAAATTCGGCTTGGCCCCTAAGACCCTCACAAACTTTTACAGATGCACCACTGAGAGCATCTTGTCGGACTGTATCACCGCCTGGTACGGAACTGCACCACCCGCAACCGCAGGGCTCTCCAGATGGTGGTGTGGTCTGCCCAACTCATCACTGGGGGCACACTGCCTGCCTCCAGGACACCTACAGCACCCGATGTCAAAAAGATCATCAAGGACATCAACCATCCGAGCAACGGCCTTTTACCACACTATCATCCAGAAGGCGAGGTCAGTACAGGTGCATCAAAGCTGGGACAGAGAGACTGAAAAACATCACTAGCCGGCCTCCACCCAATACCCTCCCCTGAACTTAGTCACTGTCACTAACCGACTACCACCCCTTAATTAATCAACCCTTAGAGGCTGCTGCCCTATGTTCATAGACATGGAATCACTGGTCACTTTAATAATGAAACACTAGTCACTTTAATAATGTTTACAAACTGTTTTACTCATTTCGTATGTATGTACAGTGCCTTGCAAAAGTATTTATCCCCCTTGGCATTTTTCCTATTTTGTTGCATTACAACCTGTAATTTAAAATGATTTTTATTTGGATTTCATGTAATGGACATACACAAAATAGTCCAAATTGGTGAAGTGAAATGAAAAAAATAACTTGTTAAATAACGGGAAAGTGGTAAAACCAATTGCCTTCAGAAGTCACATAATTAGTTAAATAAAGTCCACCTGTATGGAATCTAAATGTCACATGATGGGTCACATGATCTCAGTATATATACACCTGTTCTGAAAGGCGCAAAACACCACTAAGCAAGGGGCACCACCAATCAAGCGGCACCATGAAGATCCAAAGAGCACTCCAAACAGGTCAGGGACAAAGTTGTGGAGAAGTACAGATCAGGGTTGGGTTATAAAAAAATATCCTTAACTTTGAACATCCCACGGAGCAACACTAATCCATTATTAAAAAATTTAAAGAATATGGCACCACAACAAACCTGCCAAGAGAAGGCCACCCACCAAAACTCACGGACCAGGCAAGGAGGGCATTAAACAGAGAGGCAACAAAGAGACCAAAGATAACCCTGAAGGAGCTGCAAAGCTCCACAGCGGAGATTGGAGTATCTGTCCATAGGACCACTTTAAGCCGTACACTCCACAGAGCTGGGTTTTACAGAAGAGTGGCCAGAAAAAAGCCATTGCTTAAAGAAAACTATAAGCAAATACATTTCATGTTCGCCAAAAGGCATGTGGGAGACTCCCCAAACATATGGAAGAAGTTAGTCTGGTCAGATTAGACTACAATTTAGCTTTTTGGCCATCAAGGAAAACGCTATGTCTGGCGCAAACCCAACACCTCTCATCACCCCAAGAACATCATCCCCACAGTGAAGCATGGTGGTGGCAGCATCAAGTTTTCAGTTTTTTTGTCTTATTTCTTGTTTGTTTCACAATAAAACATATTTTGCATCTTCAAAGTGGTAGGCATGTTGTGTAAATCAAATGATACAAACCCCCCAAAAAATACTTTTGCATGCCACTGTACTGTATTCTACTGTATTCTACTCAATGCCACTCCGACATTGCTAGTTCTAATATTTATATATTTCTTAATTCCATTATTTTACTTTGAGATTTGTGTGTATTGTTATGAATTGTTAGATAACTCTGCACTGTTGGAGCTAGGAACACACTGTCACGACTTCCGCCGAGGCTGCCTCCCCTCCTTATTCGGGCAGGTTTCGGCATTCATCGTCACCGGCTTACGAGCTACTGCCGATCCCATTCTCATCACTCCACTTGTCATGTCTTGTCTTGTCAATCACACACACCTGGTGCTCATTCCCCTAATTAGTATATGTATAAGAGTTACCTCTGTTCCCCTTGTCTTTGTGAGTGATTGTTTCATTGTGAGTGCGAGCAGCTCGGTTGAGCTACTCTTCCATTTGTTATTGTCAAGGTGGAATATTTCCCTTGTGATAGTTTCGTATTGAAGCTGGGTGCGTTTTATTTATGTAAATAGAATAAACTCTGGACTTCGGTGTTTTACCTCCTGCGCCTAACTCCTTCATTCACACCTCATCACAGAATCACTCACCCGCTGAATGGAGTCAGCAGGAGAAGACCGCATGCCTGGAGTTGTGGCAAGGGTCCCGGAGCATTCCTCGATGCTGGCCAGCTTGGGGGAAGCGATGGATCGGGTTCTTCAGGTAGTACAACGCCTGGAGAGGAGAGGACCTGATCTATCGAGACCAGCTGGTCAACCGGATCCAGCCACCTACACCCCAGCCCCTGGAGGGATCCAGATATCCCGGCCACCGTCGCAGCGCGATGTAAGGGATTTCTGCTCCAACTAGAGTTGTATTTCTCCAGCATCAGGCTGGCGCCACTGGAGTGGGAGAAGGTATCCGTCCTCGTTTCCTGCCTTTGTGGGAGAGCCCTGGAGTGGGCCAAGGCGGTATGGAATGAGGGAGGTACCACGTTGGAGGACTACGGGGAGTCCGACTGGTCCATCTGAGGCAGGGGACGAGGACCGCACAGGACTACGCGCTGGAGTTCCGGACGCTGGCAGCGGGGTCCGGGTGGAACGAGCGGGCCCTGACCACCATTTCCGGTGCCACCTAAGGGAGGACGTCCAACGGGAGCTAGCCTGCGGTGATGCCATGTATCGTTCTCCCAACTGGTGGACATGGCCATCCTGATGGACAATCTGCTAGCAGCCAGAGGACGTCCTGGTAGGTGTCTGCCCGTTCCCACTCCGGACGACTCTGACCCTGAGCAGATGGAGCTGGGGGGAGCCGCAGGTCGAGAGAGCGCAGGAGGACAGTGACAGTGCCACTCTGGTGGCACGAAGGGACAATCCACCTCACATCGCAGTCAACGTTCCTTTGGGTCTGGAGGCGGTAGGCAGGGTACTCACGCATCACCCCAGGTAACGAACACCCAAAATTGTTCAGAACCTTTTGCGGCGCACTGTACCTTATCTATCTCCTTTCCCGATCACCTGGTAGTTTCCCAGTGTAAGGCGCAAGTCGATTCAGGTGCAGCTGGGAACTTTATGGACAGGGCATTTGCACGCCGTCAAGGCATTTTATTGGTTCCCCTATCCATTCCACTCCCCATCAGAGCACTTGATAGTCGACCATTAGGGTCCGGGTTGGTTAAGGAGGTTACTGTACCAGTCACCATGATTACACAGGAGATGCATGTTGAGCAGATCACTTTTTTGATTATTGAGTCTCCTGCTTACCCTGTAGTCTTAGGTATTTCATGGTTAGCCCTTCACAACCCCACTTTTTCATGGCAGCAGAGGGTTCTTACGGGTTGGTCGCGTGAGTGTCCGGGTAGGTGTCTAGGTGTTTCTGTTGGTGCGACCACGGTGGAAAGTCCAGACGGTACCCCCACCGTGCGCATTCCCACCGAATACCATGATCTGGCGCTCGCATTTTCCAAGACGCAAACGACTAAATTACCACCTCATCGGGAGGGGGATTGCGCGATAAACCTTCGGGTAGACGCTGTACCTCCCAGGAGTCATGTGTATCCCCTGTCGCAGGCTGAAACGGAGGCTATGGCTTGTAGCTCAGTTGATAGAGCATGGCGTTCGCAACGCCAGGGTTGTGGGTTCGATTAGTATGAAAATGTATGCACTCACTAACTGTAAGTCGCTCTGGATAAGAGCGTCTGCTAAATGACTAAAATGTAAATGTAAATGTAAAGGAACAACCTCCTATTATTTATTTATTTAATAAAATGCAACTAACTGGATTCATTTCAACTCCATCAGACACCGTGAAAGAAATTGCATTTTTACAATTATCGTTTCATTCTAACATTATTCAAATATGTAATACAAATCTCCGAACTTATTTTTGTTTTGTTTTAGAGCACTAGTAAAGGAACATTATCCCTAATTTCGTTAGTATTTTGGCATGTTTTTTTAGATTTAGAACATAAAACAACATTTATAAAACAAACATCCCTCCAGGGCTAATTCCGTTAGCATTTTGGCATGTTTTTCTAGATTTAGAACATAAAACAACATTTATAAAGGAAACATTATCCTTTAGGTCTAGCACAGCAAATACTTCAATAGTTTAAGCATATGTTACAGAACAGTGATTCAAATATTTTTTCTGAATATTGAGAGAAAAAAAAATTCTTAAGGGGTTAGTCATCAGTGATGGAGGTGACAAGCCACTGACAGAGTTGCCAACAGATACTCAAAACAGACATATTTTTGTCTTAAATATTCATTTGAAAATCACCAATAAAAAACAATTTTAATAAAACTTTCAGCACTCTGACGGAGTTGACACTATACAACAATCTGACAGAGTTTATGTTTTACGGAGTTAACAAAAATATTTTTTTTCTTCATTCAAGTGTTCTACACAGTAGCATTACAATTTTTCCTCAGTTGCTTTATGACTCTAAAACGTAATTAAATGTAACATATTTTAACCAAAATGCATATTCTATCAGGCAGATGGAGTTGACAGTTTATGGTTGTGACCATGGTGATTCCAATATTGTTTGTTTAAATCCATCAAAAGTAGAAAACTTTACAGACCATGAGTATGGAAAATAAAAAAAAGTATGTATGCACTCACTAACTGTAAGTTGTAGTGTCCGAGACGACGATGCTGATTATGCTGTGATGACAAGAAATCCGCTGACACTGTCCTTGATTATAATGGTTTATTACATCAAAGATTACAGTATCAATTTACAGACTCCTGCAGAAGTCCGGAGAACAACTGACCCAATCTCTAATATATTGTTCCCTCCTTCCTTTGTTCAAAACATGGTATTTATATCCTATGTAACATATGATGGGTGGTTTTTGATAGACCAATCCCTGGCCTCCCCATATCTCCAAATGTCCTCTATTCCAAGAAGCCTATGTAGTAATGCTTTCCAGATGTTTCAGCAAAGCAGAGTAAAGTTCATCTATTACACCATTTGCAAATGTCAGCAAAATCATAGACTTTCAGATACTACATATTTCCCCTCTTCGAGACTAATTAAGTCTCGAAAACAAAAATAATAGGATTATGACAAATATTTTTTTTTATTCTTGAGTAACTTTAGCAATAAACCAAAATGTATTGAGAGTAAACACATGTTTATATAGACACATTTTTGTATGGAGTGTAAATAAATTGTTATGGAGTGTAAGAGTGAAAAACCTGTCTGGCAGCTTTCATTCCAAATATCCATCAATCAATCAAGACAGGAAAATTCTCTCACGGCCCCTCTGCCCCAGGCGACCACCTAAGTACTCCAGATCAATTTATAAATCTTTATCAATGCATTTTAAGCTATGATGCAATTGAATACACATAAAAACCTCAGAAAACAAAATACAATCAAAAATGTCCACATTCAGGCTGATCGACCCATCGGACCATCCTGTGGATTCTCTCTGTCCCTGCCTAGACCCAATATCCCTAAGCTTCAACAAAATAAACAAAAACATCTGAGGTCCCCACATGCACCCAACAACAGAAAACATCATTCTTCAAAAAATTAATACAGAAAGAATATAACACTGGAATGTAGTCCACTACACTGCAGCTCCTCCACAGTGTCGACTTTCAATGCAACGTCGATGATGGAATCTGAACATTTCCACACCTTCCTTGTTCCACTTCCTCCAGTCCATTCATATTGTCCATGTTTGAGTATTTGAATCCCACTCTACACATCCCCATATACTTCTGGAAGAAAAGAAAACACCAACCAGTATCTTTTTCAAAACAACACATGCAAATTAAAACATCAATATCAACAATAATATAAAAATGATATATATATGAATCACATTCCATTTCCCCCCTTTGATTCATAAGAAAATACTAAATATCACAATAATATGTAAAGACGTGAAAAATGATCGGATATTCAAAATTTCCTAGAGTTATTTCAACCCTAGTTTTCATAACTTTTTTAGTCTGTATGTGTTTAGCCTGAGGACTTCACGTTACGTTGTTTCTTGTTTTGTTTAATGTTTATTTGATTTAATAAACATGTTCGCATACCACGCTGCACCTTGGTCTGACCCGTCTCTCAACGAACGTGACACTTATTTTGTATCACTCTTATTCCTAGCAGATGGCCTAAATATTTATGTGTACCAGCCACAGTAGGATGCTGAGCGGAAAACGTCTCATAATAATGGAAACAATGTGTTTGATATATGTGATACCATTCCACTAATTTCGCTTCAGCCATTACCACCAGCCTGTTCTCCCAACCTCCTGTGGTACCAGCCCTTCCTGGATTGAATAGTAGGCTTCCAGCAACACTCCTCACTCTGAAACCGTCAGGTCAGCTTCTATGGTTTGGGAGCAATTGCTTAGGGAAGGCAACGCCACTGTGTGAGTTTTGTCTGGCTATGACTATTTTACCACTATGTAACAGGGGTGGTCCAGACTCCAGAACCACAGTCACGTGATGAGTAACTTTGCCTGATAGCTAATTTGTTGGGCTTTAGATCAGATCTTCTCTTGTAAAGAAAGAGTTGATATAACATTGACATTTGCATCTCAATTCTGATATTTGTTCTTAATAGGTATTCAAAAGTCATGCCAAAGCAAAACTCTTTAACTAAATTACCTCCTCATGAAAAAAGTTTTTAAAAGCCATTTTACACTTAATGGGCCTAAAGGGGACAAACAGCCTTTTTGAAGAGAAGGATAAAAGTGCTGACATTGTCACAGGTTGATGGGACTCTAGCCGAAGGATGGGTGAAAACACTTTGGCATGACGAAACCAATTTTCAACAAGATTTAATGACCACGCTGGTGCATTGAAGGAGAGAATCTCCAGAACCCTGATTTACCTCCCATGACAGCCCACGCAGCCTCACCGAAACAATGTTTCCAAGGCTACTAACGAATGACGAGTGGTCACGTCTGTGCAGCCGTCCCCCATTGGCTTGATGGATGGGCCGGCGATCCAATAGAAATGGCAATCAAATCAACCCAGCCACTTTACAGGTAGAGGGGCTGTCTGATTAAGTTGTCTAAGGCATGGCTGAGGCTCAGAATGATTATGCTGTGGGGAAACTGAGAGGGGGCCATCTTTCCCGCTAACCAACAAGGACACCATACATCTCTCACTCTCCACTGTGAAATGTATCCAAAATAACTGCACAGCTACCGCTCAACTGCCTGCCTCCCCTTTACTGAAGGTTATTTGTCGTGTGAAGGACTCCACCTGTCAGTGTGTGATGAATACCATGTACACAGACAAGGGGGAGCGTCTATGGGGCTAGAGCAGGATTAGCCCGGAAAACCCACTGATCTGTGAATAACCTAAAAAGAAGAGGAAAGCTGAAAGATTGGAGCTGGCGCTTTTAGGAATGATCCATCAAACTCAACTACCTCAGTCACTCAAATTAATCATCCCACCTGATTCGTTCACCTAGGCAGGAGGTGGCGAGCGACTGCGGTGCCGGCACTGGGTCACAGGGATCATTCCGAGGATGTTTATTAAATCGAGCTATCAATTTTCCCTCTCTGATCATCTTTTATCTGTCCTTGACTGAACAAATGAGAAACACCAATGATGTGAAAGGTTGCAATGTTAACCTTATGGGTTTTGTATTCCTATTCGACCACAAGAGCAATGTTTATTAACAGGCTACATTGCAATAGGACCAATAGGGTACATTGCAATAGACTGTAAGAGCAATGTTGACAATGCTGAAATAGGCTACATTGTATAGCCATTGATATAAAGTGCAAGTAGGTATCTGAAAGACGTCCATTGGGAAAACCTATAATTTGTGTCAACTCGCTTCTGTTACCAGAGGTATTGTAGGATACAACCACTTAAGAGCATCTTAAAGGGCGACTGCACTTCCTGATTTGGCCTTGTTTTTCATTAACGCTCATTAAGAAATAGATGGTAATAAAAACTGTACCTTATTCAAGAAAGATCAAGTGTAATATATTATAAAAATGAACCAAATTATTTTGTAATCTTCAACATAGAAATGCTACCAAAAATAATTTACTGAAACTTGTTACAAATGATGGAGTCACCCCTGATTTATCAAACAATATTTTGAAAGAGGAAGCAAAGTACTTTAAGCGTATGATTTTGTTTCAGTCTCCTCCATCTCCAGTAACCGAAGTTAACTGTATGGATTTTTGTTCTATTAATAATGTAAAATTAACATCTGTACAGAAAGACTAATGTGAAGGCCAAATTACAGAGGAGGAACTTCTTGATGCAATTAAAGCCTTTAAATCCAGGAAAACTCCAGGGCTGGATGGCATACCAGTGGAGGTATACCAAACCTTTTTTGATATACTCAGAGGAACGTTATTGGCATGTTTTAATTACTCCTATAAAAATGGTAGATTATCAGACACTCAACAAGAAGGTCTGATTTCATTATTACTGAAACAGGATCCAAGTGGTAAAAATAAAGATCCAGTACATTTAAAAAATGGTCCAACCTCTCTGGATTACAACCAAATTATGATATGTGTACTATATTACGTATTGGATCACAAAAAAATACAACTTTTAAATTACCGTGTAGTTTACCAATAAAATGGTCTGATGGTGATGTGGACATACTCGGTATACATATCCCGAAAGAAATAAATTATCTCACTACAATACATTTAATAGAAAGTTAGCAGAAATAGATAAGATCTTGCTACCATGGAAAGGAAAATACCTGTCTATTTGTGGAAAAATCACCCTGATTAAATCTTTAGTCATATCCCAGTTTACATATTTGCTTATGGTCTTGCCTACAACTAGCAACATGTATTTTAAATTATGTGAGCAAAAAAGAGCGGCAAGCCAGTCAAAATTAAACGGCCTATTTATATAATGAATATGAGTTCGGAGGACAGAAATGATTAAATATTAAAGCATTAGACCTCTCACTAAAAGCTTCAGTCATACAAAAGTTATACTTAAATCCGAACTGGTTCTCAAGCAGATTAGTAAGAATGTCTCACCCCATGTTCAAGAATGGCCTTTTTCCCTTTATTCAGATTACAACCTCTCACTTTCGGTTATTTGAAAATGAAATAATCACCAAAATATCGCTATTTTTTTAAACAAGCCATAGAAAGTTGGTGCAATTTCAATTTAATCCACCAGAAAAGACAGAACAAATAATACAACAAATATTGTGGTTAAACTCAAATATACTCATTGATAAAAAAAATGTTATTTATTGAAAAAATGTTTTAAAAAGGTATAATCTTCGTAAATGATATCATAGGTAGGACTGGTGGAGTTATGTCGCACATGCAGCTAACAAAAAGATATGGAAATGTCTGCTCATCTTAATCTTTTCTTTTTATTGGCCAGTCTGAGATATGGCTTTTTCTTTGCAACTCTGCCTAGGAGGTCAACATCCCGGATTTGCCTCGTCACTGTTGATGTTGAGACTGGTGTTTTGCGGGTAATATTGAATGAAGCTGCCAGTTGAGGACCTGTGAGGCACCTGTTTCTCAAACTAGAAACTCTAATGTATTTGTCTTCTTGCTCAGTTGTGCACCGGGGCCTCCCACTCCTCTTTCTATTCTGGTTAGAGCTAGTTTGCGCTGTTCTGTGAAGGGAGTAGTACACAGCATTGTACGAGATCTTCTGTTTCTTGGCAATTTCTCGCATGGAATAACCTTAATTTCTCAGAACAAGAATAGACTGACGAGTTTCAGAAGAAAGTTATTTGTTTCTGGCCATTTTGAGCCTGTAATCAAACCCAAAATTGCTGATGCTCCAGATACTCAACTAGTCTCAAGAAGGCCAGTTTTATTGATTCTTTAATCAGCACAACAGTTTTCAGCTGTGCTAACATAGTTGCAAAAGGGTTTTCTAAAGATATTAGCCTTTTAAAATGATAAACTTGGATTAGCAAACACAACGTGCCATTGGAACATAGGACTGATGGTTGCTGATAATGGGCCTCTGTACGCCTATGTAGATATTCCATTAAAAATCAGCCGTTTCCAGCTACAATAGCCATTTACAACATTAACATTGTCTACACTGTATTTCTGATCAATTTGATGTTATTTTAATGGACAAAAAAATTGCTTTTCTTTTGAAAACAATAACATTTCTAAGTGACCCCAAACTTTTGAACGGTAGTCTATATACAGCTCTGGAAAAAATTAAGAGACCACTGCAATTTTTTCTTAAATCAGCATCTCTACATGTATGATAGCCATTCCATTCCAGTGTCTGTTGAATTCCAACACAGGCACACCTCATTCTACTGAATTAGGTGATCACCTGAATCAAATGTTATTTAATGAGGAAAAGTATAAAAACCACTGCTGTGGTCATCATTATCCTCTTGCAATAGGACCAGCTGGATGGCAAAAACAGTCTAATAGTACCTCAAAAGTAATATTAATAAAAAAATAACTATTGACCATGCCAAAATAGTTGAAAAGGAAAGTTTTGAGTGAGGAAAAGAAGGGTTCAATTCTGGCTTTACTGGCAGAGGGATACAGTGAGCGTCAGGTTGCTTCCATCCTTAAAATTTCAAAGACGGCGGTTCATAAGAACAAGGTCAAGCAGCAGACATTGGGGCTCTCTACTGACCAGGATGACCACCAACTCATTCGAATGTCACTCAACAATTGTAGGATGGCATCAAGTGACCTACAAAAAGAATGGCAAACGGCAGCTGGGGTGAAGTGCACAGCGAGGACGGTTCGAAACAGGCTCCTAGGGGCAGGGCTGAAGTCGTGCAAAGCTAGAAAAAAGCCCTTCATCAATGAGAAGCAAAGAAGAGCCAGGCTGAGGTTTGCAAAATACCATAAGGATTGGACCGTAGAGGACTAGAGTAAGGTCATCTTCTCTGATGAGTCCAATTTTCAGCTTTGCCCAACATCTGGTTGTCTAATGGTTAGACGGAGACCTGGAGAGGCCTACAAGCCACAGTGTCTCACACCCTGTGAAATTTGGTGGAGGATCGGTGATGATCTGGGGGTGCTTCAGCAAGGCTGGAATCGGGCAGATTTGTCTTTGTGAAGGACGCATGAATCAAGCAACGTACAAGGTTGTCCTGGAAGAAAACCTGCTTCCTTTTGCTCTGACATTGTTCCCCAACTCTGAGGATTGGTTTTTCCAGCAGGACAATGTGCCATGCCACACAGCCAGGTCAATCAAGGTGTGGATGGAGGACCACCAGATCAAGACCCTGTCATTGCCAGCCCAATCTCCAGACCTGAACCCCATTGAAAACTTCTGGAATATGATTTAAGAGATTGCAGCCCAAATAAATGCTTCACAGAGTTTAAGTAACGGAAACAAAATTGCTTTTCTTTTGAAAACAATAACATTTCTAAGTGACCCCAAACTTTTGAACGGTAGTCTATATACAGCTCTGGAAAAAATTAAGAGACCACTGCAATTTTTTCTTAAATCAGCATCTCTACATGTATGATAGCCATTCCATTCCAGTGTCTGTTGAATTCCAACACAGGCACACCTCATTCTACTGAATTAGGTGATCACCTGAATCAAATGTTATTTAATGAGGAAAAGTATAAAAACCACTGCTGTGGTCATCATTATCCTCTTGCAATAGGAACAGCTGGATGGCAAAAACAGTCTAATAGTACCTCAAAAGTAATATTAATAAAAAAATAACTATTGACCATGCCAAAATAGTTGAAAAGGAAAGTTTTGAGTGAGGAAAAGAAGGGTTCAATTCTGGCTTTACTGGCAGAGGGATACAGTGAGCGTCAGGTTGCTTCCATCCTTAAAATTTCAAAGACGGCGGTTCATAAGAACAAGGTCAAGCAGCAGACATTGGGGCTCTCTACTGACCAGGATGACCGCCAACTCATTCGAATGTCACTCAACAATTGTAGGATGGCATCAAGTGACCTACAAAAAGAATGGCAAACGGCAGCTGGGGTGAAGTGCACAGCGAGGACGGTTCGAAACAGGCTCCTAGGGGCAGGGCTGAAGTCGTGCAAAGCTAGAAAAAAGCCCTTCATCAATGAGAAGCAAAGAAGAGCCAGGCTGAGGTTTGCAAAATACCATAAGGATTGGACCGTAGAGGACTAGAGTAAGGTCATCTTCTCTGATGAGTCCAATTTTCAGCTTTGCCCAACATCTGGTTGTCTAATGGTTAGACGGAGACCTGGAGAGGCCTACAAGCCACAGTGTCTCTCACCCTGTGAAATTTGGTGGAGGATCGGTGATGATCTGGGGGTGCTTCAGCAAGGCTGGAATCGGGCAGATTTGTCTTTGTGAAGGACGCATGAATCAAGCAACGTACAAGGTTATCCTGGAAGAAAACCTGCTTCCTTTTGCTCTGACATTGTTCCCCAACTCTGAGGATTGGTTTTTCCAGCAGGACAATGTGCCATGCCACACAGCCAGGTCAATCAAGGTGTGGATGGAGGACCACCAGATCAAGACCCTGTCATTGCCAGCCCAATCTCCAGACCTGAACCCCATTGAAAACTTCTGGAATGTGATCAAGAGGAAGATGGATGGTCACAAGCCATCAAACAAAGCCGAGCTGCTTGAATATTTGTGTCAGGAGTGGCATAAAGTCACCCAACATCAATGTGAAAGACTGGTGGAAAGCATGCCAAGACGCATGAAAGCTGTGATTGAAAATCAGGGTTATTCCACCAAATATTAATTTCTGAACTCTTCCTAAGTTAAAACATTAGTTTTGTGTTGTTTAAAAATGAACATTATTCGAGGTCTGACAACACTGCATCATTTTTGTTATTTTGACCAGTTGTCATTTTCTGCAAATAAATGCTCTAAATGAATTTGGGAGAAATGTTGTCAGTAGTGTATGGAATAAAACAAAAATGTTAATTTCACCCAAACACATACCTATAAATAGTAAAACCAGAGAAACATATATTTTTGCAGTGGTCTCTTAATTTTTTCCAGAGCTGTATATGTATATATATATATTTTTTGTTTTTAACGTATAATCTTTGTAAATGATATCATAAACAGGACTGGTGGAGTTATGTCACACATGCAGCTAACAAAAACATATGGAAATGTCTGCTTTACCCAAAATTACAACCAACTAATTGCAGCATTACCGCAAAAATGGAAGAGGCAAGTGGAAGGGGGAAAAAGTAAGGAACTTGTCTGTCGGCCCTGCATTAAAGACCAAAATTGGTTAAAGAAAATTGTGATAAATAAAAAAGTACACCAGTTTCATTTAAGGACCAAAATATTGACAGCTGTGCCATATAGATTGCAAAATCAAATCAAATCAATAAAATCAAATTTTATTGGTCACATGCGCCGAATACAACAGGTGCAGACATTACAGTGAAATGCTTACTTACAGCCCTTAACCAACAGTGCATTTATTTTAAACAAAAAAAGTAAGAATAAAACAACAACAAAAAAAGTGTTGAGAAAAAAAGAGCAGAAGTAAAATAAAGTGACAGTAGGGAGGCTATATATACAGGGGGGTACCGTTGCAGAGTCAATGTGCGGGGGCACCGGCTAGTTGAGGTAGTTGAGGTAATATGTACATGTGGGTAGAGTTAAAGTGACTATGCATAAATACTTAACAGAGTAGCAGCAGCGTAAAAAGGATGGGGTGGGGGGGCAGTGCAAATAGTCCGGGTAGCCATGATTAGCTGTTCAGGAGTCTTATGGCTTGGGGGTAGAAGCTGTTGAGAAGTCTTTTGGACCTAGACTTGGCACTCCGGTACCGCTTGACGTGCGGTAGCAGAGAGAACAGTCTATGACTAGGGTGGCTGGAGTCTTTGACAATTTTGAGGGCCTTCCTCTGACACCGCCTGGTATAGAGGTCCTGGATGGCAGGAAGCTTTGCCCCAGTGATGTACTGGGCCGTACGCACTACCCTCTGTAGTGCCTTGCGGTCGGAGGCCAAGCAGTTGCCATACCAGGCGGTGATGCAACCAGTCAGGATGCTCTCGATGGTGCAGCTGTATAATTTTTTGAGGATCTGAGGACCCATGCCAAATCATTTTAGTCTCCTGAGGGGGAATAGGCTTTGTCGTGCCCTCTTCACGACTGTCTTGGTGTGTTTGGACCATGATAGTTCATTGGTGATGTGGACACCAAGGAACTTGAAGCTCTCTTGGGAAGAGATTTTCAATGTACTGATTCCATGGCAAATGGTTTATGAACTGATATGCAAACCGACGCTGGATTCAAAAATTATAATTTTTCTATTTAAATTATACAAAATTCTTGCAACCAATAGAATGTGGGGGATACAACCATCCCAGCGCTGCAGATTTTTCTGTGAAGAGACAGAATCGTTAGATCCAGGTGTCGCCCATCTTCCCCATTATCCCCAGTGTATTTATACCTGTGTTTTCTGTTTGTCTGTTGCCAGTTCGTTTTGTTTCGTCAAGCCTACCAGCATTTTCCCCCTTGCTCCTGTCTTTCTCAAGTTCCTGTTTTCTAGTTTTCCCAGTTTTGACCATTCTGCCTGCCCTGACCCTGAGCCTGCCTGCCGTTCTGTACCTTTTGCACTCTGATCTGGATTACTGACCTCGTTTACCTGCCCCCTGTTTTTGTAATAAACTTTTGTTACTTCGACACTGTCTGCATCTGGGTCTTCTTCTCTCCTTATTATTATTATATTATTATTGTCACGTTCGTTGATTGACGGGACGGACCAAGGCGCAGTGTGATATGCATACATGTTTATTTAAACTTAATAAACACTCGACAAAACAATAAACAAAACAAAATGTGAAGTCCAATGTAGACACAAACAACATACCTTATACGGAACAAGATCCCACAACCCACTAGTGCCAATAGGCTGCCTAAGTATGGTCCCCAATCAGAGACAACGAGCGACAGCTGCCTCTGATTGGGAACCACACCGAACAGGCACGGGCCGTGCCGGACTGGACAAATGCACCACTGGTCTGGTGCGAGGAGCAGGCACAGGCTGGGCCGGGCTGGCGACGCGCACCACTGGCTTGGTGCGAGGAGCAGGAACAGGCCGGGCCGGGCTGGCGACGCGCACCACTGGTTTGGTGCGGGGAGCAGGAACGGGCCTGGCTGGCGATGCGCACCACTGGCTTGGTGCGAGGAGCAGGAACAGGCCGGGCCGGACTGGCGACGCGCACCACTGGCTTGGTGCGAGGAGCAGGAACAGGCCGGGCCGGGCTGGCGACGCGCAGCACTGGCTTGATGCGAGGAGCAGGAACAGGCCGGGCCGGGCTGGCGATGCGCACCACTGGCTTGGTGCGGGGAGCAGGAACGGGCCGGACCGGACTGGCGACATGCACCACTTTCTTAGTGCAAGGAGCAGGACTGGGTTCCTTGATTACCCCCCGCTCCTTCTGCTGCCTAACCAGCTCCTCTCGCCGTGCCTCTACACGTTCCTTCTGCTCTCTCTGAAACAATAGCCCCCGTAATCTGGTGGCCTCCTCTCCTAACCAGCAGATCCGCCCTGTCGTGGCCTCCTGCTGCCTCGTCGTCCACACCGTGTGCCCCCCCAAAAATGTTCTTGGGGTTGCCTCTCCACCCTGATCCCTTTCAGGGCCTCCATCTTCCTTGCCAGATCCTCTCTTATCTCCTGCCAAGTCCATCCTCTCTGCTCCTCCTCGGCACACTGCTTGGTCCAGTTCTGGTGGGATCTTCTGTCACGTTCCTTGATTGACGGGACGGACCAAGGCGCAGCGTGATATGCATACATGTTTATTTAAACGTAATAAACACTCGACAAAACAATAAACAAAACGAAACGTGAAGTCCAAGGTAGACACAAACAACATACCTTATACGGAACAAGATCCCACAACCCACCAGTGCCAATAGGCTGCCTAAGTATGGTCCCCAATCAGAGACAACGAACGACAGCTGCCTCTGATTAGGAACCACACCGGCCAACATAGATCTAGACATACTAGATAGAAAACATAGAACTACACAACATAGAATATACACACCCTGACTCAACAAATAAGCGTCCCCTGAGTCAGGGCGTGACAATTATTATTATTCTCCAGAAACGTGATAGTGCTATGATGAAACTGGCTCTCATGAGGACCACCACAGGAAAGGAAGACCCATAGTTAACTCTGCTGCAAAGGATAAGTTCATTAGAGTTAACTGCACCTCAGATTGCAGCCCAAATAAATGCTTCACAGAGTTCAAGTAACGGACACATCTCAACATCAACTGTTCAGAGGAGACTGCGTGAATCAGGCCTTCATGGTCAAATTGCTACAAAGAAATCACTACTAAAGGACACCAATAAGAAGAAGAGACTTGCTTGGGCCAAGAAACACGAGCAATGGACATTAGACCGGTGGAAATTTGTCTCTTTGTCTGATGAGTCCAAATTTGAGATTTTTGGTTCCAACCGCCGTGTCTTTGTGAGACGCAGAGAAGGTGAACGGATGATCTCTGCATGTGTGGTTCCCACCGTGAAGCATGGAGGAGGAGATGTGATGGTGTGGGGGTGCTTTGCTGGTGACATGTCTGTGATTTATTTAGAATTCAAGGCACACTTAACCAGCATGGCTAACACAGCATTCTGCAGCGATAAGCCATCCCATCTGGTTTGTGCTTAGTAGGACTATCATTTGTTTTTCAACAGGACAATGACCCAACACACCTCCAGGCTGTGTAAGGGCTATTTGACCAAGAAGGAGAGTGATGGAGTGCTGCATCAGATGACCTGGCCTCCACAATCACCTCATCTCAACCGAATTGAGATGGATTTGGGATGAGATGGACCGCAGTTTGAAGGAAAAGCTGCCAACACGTGCTCAGCATATGTGGAAACTCCTTCAAGACTGTTGGAAAAGCATTCCAGGTGAAGCTGGTTGATAGAAAACCCTTGAATGAGTAGGTGTGTCCAAACTTTTGACTGGTACTGTATATATTTACAAAAAAATATATATGGGGGATTGTAAATGATGCAGGCAATTACATTGATGGAAGCTACAATCTATCTGCATTATTAAAGCTGATCTACCCCCTAAAATATTTATTGAAATAAAATATATGCTAGCAGCCATGACTGAAGGCAAACAAGAGTTGACTCGGGGATGTGGTTTGATGTGGGTGTTTCTTGTGTGTGTCTTTGCCATTCAATCACAACAAACAAGGGCAGTAGAGAGTATGGCGAGGTAAGCTAAGCTAGCTTTGCTATGGAGAGAACAAAGTTTTGAAATTGAGGACTTCTCCCCTCCTGACTGACTCCTTTTGGTCTCTAGAATGGGAAGAAAGAAATCTCTTTGTTACAGAGAGTCTTGCCGCCTACAAACTCTAACGTCAAAATATTGGACATTGGAACATTGTTCCTGACCTCCAAATGTTTGGAATGGTCGGTGGGGATCTAAAGAATAATTATGTCATATTGTTTATTGTTTTGTGATGTCATTAAGGATGGTATTACTAAATAACTGTATCTCTGAAAGTGTACACATTCTATCTGTCAGATTTGCATCTAATTGTTGTATAAAATATATGATTAAGTATGAGAATACTTTTGTGAAGATAGGAATGTGATTTTAGTCTTCTAATGAGATTATAATTTTTCATATAAACTATGCACAGTGACTAGCCATGCCCCGAGTAACATCAGAGATTGTGTCATCATGATGGAACGCCCCTTTTACCCAGAGGGCATAAAAAGCCTTGAAAAACAAAACCTTTAGACCAGGAAGTGTGGAGCTGTCAGACAATCTCTCTCAGACAACCGTTGGTACATCTGAAGTGTCTACTCTAACGAAAACTCAAATCGAAGAAAAGCAGAGACTCACCGAAGTGGGATTTTTTCCTTTTTGAGAAAGTGGTTCAACAGAGAGACGACGATCAAGGACAGCTACGCGTAAATATCCATTGCATTTTTTATACGAATGAGCGATGGTTTCCAAATGAAACAACAATAAGTTGAATCTCTGTCTCTCGCTTTCACTCTCTTTCTATTGACCCCTCCTTCCCCTAACCAAGCAGTCATGCTATTGTTAGTCCAGTCCACTAGGGACCTGTTTTCATTGTATTACGTTAGTAATCAATAACCTATACCGTGTGTGTTTGTATTCTGTGTTATCATTTAGTTAGTTAGTAAATAAATAATTAAGCCGATTTGTGTATTGCTGATTCATCAATAAGGTTAGGGTTCTTGCAGGTTCAAGGATTATGCAACGTTCAGAATGAGACGGATGAGGTAATGATTTAATAAGTGACTGTTATCGATATATAACATATATATATATATATATATATATATCTTCTAAGAGTTTAATTCAGGAGATGGTAACTCGTTAAACAACTTCTTCCGTGGTGCCCCAAATTCCTAATGAGTTAATTGTTGCAATATTAATTTAATCGAGTGACAATTAAACATAGTTAGTTGATTCGATAAATAACAGTCATGACATTAATGCAAGTAACGTCACGACAATGTGTAGGCTAAAGCCTGCGCTGACCTTGTGTTTAGCCAAACTGACAGCAGCTAGCTACTATGATAAAATTAAAAGTGCCTTAATAATAACAAAATAATAACACAGAATTAAAATGTGTACCAGTAAGCCATATGCTAGTCATGTATCTAAATGTTTATGATACAATCTGTGTGCTCTATTGATGTCTGATCTGAGTTTGATTGGTTATACCTAGGGATTCCTATAGGGGTGCACCGGGATTCCCAGCTCACTCATTGCAAGTGACTTGAAGCCGAAGCTACATCTCTGTGTGATTTATTTCCCCCTTTCAGGTATGAATGCGATTTTGAATGTATTTGTTCATGTCAGAATGTTACAGATGTTACTGTGTGTTATTTAGCCAGTAGCAAACATGTTTAAAACAATATAAATGTGTTACTTGTACTGTACGTTTAGACAACTTGTAAATTAGCCGTTTTGCTAGTTAGCTTGCTAGAAGGCTGCTCACTTTGCACGAGGTGACTTCGTGATCAGACCGTGCCTGAGAAAGACCAGGCACACAGCCCCTGCGTGTGTGGGTGAATGGGAACAATGGAAAACTTTTCGGAAACGTAATTGGTTGATGATTTGATATGAAAAACACTCATTAAAAGTGACTTAAAGGTGAAGCAACATCTCCGTGTGATTTATTTCTATATTTCCCCCTTTCAGGTGTATAACATTTTGGAGGCTCTGTTAAGATGAATGCACCTAAGATCGACTCCATGAGATAGGAAGACCCTCAACCGACATTAATCTTCAAAATCAACTCAGGCAGACGACAGTGTGACAGACAGCTACGGTGGAGGTTCGACAGAAACTGGAAAAGGAGTGCGTGCAAACTGAGGTCAGAGTGAACAACAGGGAGCAGCAAGGTCCATTCAGTAAAAGAGAACCTTCATTAAAATTGTTGTCAACTTTTTTGCTAGTAAAATGGAATCAGCATTAGAGGATATGCAAATAGAAGGGTCCCCTGTAACTCAGTTGATAGAGCATGGCGCTTGCAACGCCAGGGTTGTGGGTTCGTTTCCCACGGGGGGCCAGTATGAAAAATGTATGCACTCACTAACTGTAAGTCGCTCTGGATAAGAGTGTCTGCTAAATGACTAAAATGTAAAATGTAAGTGAAAGGAGCATTGTATAAACTGACTAAAGACAATCTCATTGAAATAAGTGACTTTTTGAAAATATCAGGACCATATCAAGAGAATCTAACTTTTAAAACGTGCATGAGCCTTGTTTCACGTGTTATAAAATATCTTGAACAGGAAGAAGTAAAAGATCCAGAGGATGATGGTATGTCTGAACTGTTGAACCTTAAAGACATAATATTATAAATGAGATGCAGGAGGCTAGTGACGTTCTCAACGGACAAAGCGAATAAAACTGAAGAACATGAAAAAGTACAGAGCTAGAGCAATTAAGGAAAGTGAGATTCAGAGGAGCTTGTTAACAAAAATGGAAAAGACACTGACACAAACAAGGCCCCGCCCCCTCCTCAAAACACAGTGCAAATGCAGGGACACGCCACAGTATGGCGCAAAGAGTTTAAGATATCCGGTCAAATAGGTGAACCAGGCCAAAAAGACAGACTCATGTTCTCCAGCCTTGCTCACCAAATCGAAAATGGAGTGAATAAAGGCTATCCAGAGATAGAAATAGTGGATGCAGTGGTAAGAGCTATTGCACCAGGGCTGCAAATGCGGAGCTATCTGGAAGGGAAGTCAGAGTTTACTCTACCCACACTGAAGAGAATACTGTGGTCTCACTACCAAGAGAAGGGTGCAACAGAACTGTTTAGCCAACTCACATCAAAAGTACAAAGCAGCAATGAGACCCCCAAAAACGTCCTAATCTGTTCCTTGCATCTGAGACATAAAATGCTGTTTGCCTCACAGAAAGCAGTGTCTGGTCTTAAGTATGACCCAGCACTGGTCCAGAGCATGTTTATGCATGCTGTCCTGACTGGTCTACAAAATGACAACATAAGAACGTACATGCAGCCATATCTCTTAGACACAAAAACTACAGTGAGCTGCTTCTAGAGAAACTGAACACTGCATGTGCTAATGAGACAGAGAAACAGAACAAAAGGAAAATGGCTATGCCACAGCGGCCCGCCCCTGTCCAATCAGCACAGACTAATGAGGCCCCTATTGAAAATAATCTTCCCCCTGACCTGGTATCAGAGATAAATGAATAAAGTTCTGATGTGATAGTGTTAAAAAACGTGAGTGCTAAAGTCTCACAAATCAGAGAATCCATTCAACGACCTGTGTTTATACCACAGCAATATCCCCACACCACCAAGCTGAGAGCAGGATGACATGACAATTATCAAGCACAAGGCCCACGTAATAGCACTGGCCAGCTCGTGGCCTAGGACGGATGAGAGAAACCGTCCAGTTCCATCAACAGGTGAGAGAAGTAGCACAGTTCCAGCAGAGATAAGCACCACAGCGATACTTTGCACCCCCAAACCGTGCCCGTATGAGAAGGTGCTTCCACTGTCAACAGAGCAGATCAGAGGAGTACTGCCAGCACTGCTACAGATGTGGGAGCAGTGACCACTTCCTTTCAGGCTGCTTGCTGGTTTAGAGGAACAAGGCCAACCAGAGAGGTTCCTGTAAACGAAGACAGGTTGCCACTGTGGGACAGGGAGTAACCAGTCACACAGAGACATCCCAACACTGTACAACCTGTGCAATGAGAGAAAAGTGACATGGACTAAAACAGTGCTCTTCCTGTAAGAAAACACTCTACTGTTCGAGAGAATGTCAAAATGAACACTGGGCTGAACACCGAAAGAACTGCACACAGAGACCGTACTCCTGTATGAAGACGAGTGTAGGTTTCTTCTAAGGTAAACCCGCCTTCTACTGTAACTACCTTAGTAGGAAAACAGTGCCTTGATGAACTATGGAAAGATGAAAACGTACCTGGTGTTAGGCTGAGAAATGTTTCAGATATAATTGACACACCTGACTCACTACAGATAGTAGCTGCCAATGGAATGAACATGCCTTATGTAGGTTGGATAGAAATTACTTTCAAACTGGCCTCAGAGGCAACTGACATTAAATAACTAGTCATCCTTGTCCTTGTGATGAAGGGCAGAAATCTATCTCATCCCATTATTAGCTTTAATGTGATTGAGCAAATCGTCAACAGTGAACAGTCAGGAGGCACATGCACAGAGCAGTTAAATGAGACAGTGAGAATGGCCTTTCCTAGCGTAAAGAAAAACAATGTCCAAGCTTTCATAGAGCTAGTGAGTGCTGAAAAGTCATACGAGTACCTGGTGAAAACTACAAAAGAGAAGATCAATATACCAAAACGGACCTCTGTTCAGGTTCAATGTCAGGTGCAGTCAAAGCCCGTTAGAGAGGACACCACACTGATCTTTGAGCCTGATGTAAACCCTCAGTGGGCAGAAGGACTTGAGTTCTGTGAGACTCTAGTAAAGCTGAGAAAAGATGCCTCTCCACATGTCATCATTGATGTTCAGAACGTCACATACCACGACATCATGTTAACATGGAGAACTGTAATTGGCCCTGTGCAAGAAATATAGTCAGTCTATCCCACCAGCATGCTGGAGAACGCTCATCAATCCCCCCCCCCCCCTGTTGCTGTCAAAAATGTTCTATAGGGAGCTCTGAGACCTGATGAATCTCTATTCTCTCTTAACCTTTTTTTTTTTTTTTTTTTGGGGGGGGGGGGGGGGGGGGGGGGGGAGTGGGGGGGGCTTGGTGTGGTAGGTTACTGAAAAATTGTCAAATTAAATCATAATCAATCGTATCACTTATAATGACTTTATATGGTCACTGACAGTGTTCTGCAATGGTCTCCCACCAATATATTGGGATATTCATGTATTGCAGTCATTTATGAACGTTTTATCTGTTGATTTGTGAATGTTGTAAATGCTAGCTAACAACTGTACTTTCTACTGCAGGCTACGTGTTGTCATTGAGCTAGCATGGCTATTCATGTCCCCTTTCTTTGTTAATTTGTACTTTGCAGAGGAGTTTGGTGTATTAGGGCAGGACAGTATTTGTTCAGGTACTGTATGTCATGTGTTTTTGTTTGTCAACTTACGTTGACGATATTTAACTGTTAGTTTGCAAGTGCACGTCATGTACTGTCCTGTACGTAACACCTGGCTGTTATTGAAAAAGTTGGCTAGCCTAGGCCTATAGGCTATACTGTACGTTAGCTACATTTTATACTGTACATTGCATTATATTGTTATTCTTTCCCTGTCTACTGTACCCATGTGGAAGAAAGGAGTTTGGCGTATTAGAGCAGCACAGTATTTGTTCATGGAAGTCTTTCCTCTCATTATCAGAGAATAGGAGATCAACACCAACTCTGATCCATTGGTCATAAACCGAACAAAACACAACCAGAGGCAATCTACACCGGTCACATAAGTTCTAGGTATTAGTTATAAAATGACAACAGTGCAGGATGTAGTAGGTAAAATGCCACTCACAGACAGCGGCGCACACTGGGGCACTCATAGACGCAGTGTAGGGCTGGGGGCACTCACAGAGGCCAGAGGAATGGTTGAGGCACTCACAGAGGCCAATGCAAGGGTGGGGGCAATCACAAAGGCTGTAGACAACTTGGCTGGGCTATGGACATGTTGTGTCTGTAAAAAATATGTGGTTACATTAGGATTATTGAAGGTTATACTGTTATAAAAACAGATCAATACAAACCAAGCTTTTGACAGGTTAGCCTGTATTTTATTTACCTGAGCAGGCTTCCTTGCCAAGTTAAGCTTTGCTTATTGAACTGCAAAAGATAGAAAAAACGTAATAGTCACAATGAACAGAGGATGAAACCAAGTCACCTGTTAAAAGGATTATCTGAATCAGTGTTCTATCAATGCAGCAGAGCCATAGTAATTGAGTAAAAATAATGTGACAATTATATATTATTTACCATTGAGAAGTTCAATGCAGTCTGAACAGCAGATGCTGGCGGAGTTGTAGGTGCTGGCCCAGCAGGTCAAATAAAATATAGGGGGTTAAATACAGAGACAACATTAGAGTATGGTATCTCATTTCAGTAAATCAGAAAAAAGAATACATCTTGTTTTAAGCTATATTAATTTTACATCCTGGGGGTGAAATCCACAGATACATATCTGAAGCCCCCCGAGCAGAGTTGTCCACAGACCTGCATTGGACAATTCTATATCTGTAACAATACATAAGGAGGCCTGTGTTAGGAAGTCCCCTGCTGGTGACTTCACGATCTGACAGCACTCTCAAGCAGCTCACCCCACTACCCATCCCCCACACCCAAAACAGGGAGTCAAGGCAGCAGTAGTAGCAAGGGCAGCAGGTAGCCTAGCGATTAAGAGTGTTGGGCCAGTAACCAAAAGGTCACAGGTTTGAATAACCTAGCTGACTAGGTGAAAAATCTGTCTGTGCCCTTCAGTAAGCGTCTGCTAAAATGTAAAAATTTCATGAACTCTGGCTCTCTCTGGAACTTTCCTTAACCTGTTGTGATTGCTTGACAAGATCACAGCTTGGGACTTTGACACTGCGTATACTCTCTTTGTTACAATATGTAATGGCAATTTGATGGCCAATATTATAATAAAGTTGCTGTTCATTATTAGTAAAGGCCTACATATAATGACAGGTATTTCTAGTAATACAGTATGTTTTCTAGATGAACACAAAGTTCAATGTCAATGGCCTATGCATGTTTTGCCGTTATCTCGTCATACATAATACATACCTTCTGAAAGAGGTCATACCACATACCTCTTCTGCCTCGAAACTGGCCTGTTGCCCGCATCAGCTGTTAGGCTAGGTGGGGACTCAGGCGCAGAGACGGACACACGGACAAAGAGGGTGAATTAAGATGTTGTTTATTCAGCGTGTTTTGGCAGAGAGAAGCAGTTCAGGGTGGAGCAGCTTCAGACCGGGGTAGGAGCTGAGTGGAGTGGAGAGCCAGTAGCACTGAGAGCTGGATGACGAGGATATCAGACCACAGATGAGCAGGTTGCAGCGTGGGAGTGGCAGGCAGGCAGGCAGCAGGAACAGACGGGATCACAGGTGGTGTAGGAACGAACTGGCGCTGGAGAGGTGGCCAGCCCGGGTAGATAACTGCTGGTTGATTGGTGACAATGAGCTGCAGCTGGATGTAACTGAGCAGGAGAGAGAATGGCCACGCCCCCTGACCTAGATCCTCTGACTGGGCTGCACAGCGGGAGGAGACAGACACAGACAACACACACAGGGAAAAAAGGGAAAAGGAAAACAAGCGGGGACAGGAACAACAGTGCCGGACCGTAACATCAGCAGGTAACCCCTGTGGTGGACAATGTCCGCAAGCGGGACATACACTCCCTTATGGGGCTTAAGGGTCTTTTTAGAAATGTGAAACCAACAGGATGAATGTATCACACTACCACAAGAACAATTAGCAAACTAGGCTAAAACAGTCAGCCTACAAGAATACATGGTGTTATTGGGAAATTAGTAGGCTAATCAAGCATCATGGCAAAATAGTCAACTTTAGACCAGGGGTTCCCAAACCTTTTTGGCCCACGACCCCATTTTGATATCTGAAAATTCTCGCAACCCCAACTATGTTAAAATAAATTCATGTAATTTATAGCCAATGTTTACTTTTTTAACTGGGGCTATGGCAGTCCATTGCAAAACATTCTAACAGTATTTCTGATTGTATTCTCAACTCACCATCATATACTTTGAATGTGGGGCTATGACAGTGAATTACAAATAAGTCTGACATAATTTATCTTATCTCACCACCACTAATGAGATTCGTGTGCTTGATGCATGTTGCGTCGGAGCTTCTCAAAGTCAGGGGGTGTGGTCGACAGTGCGCACTTCATCTCTCCTCTCACATCCAACCTGGATAGATTTTTTTTTTTATGCAGACGAGAGCACTGAATCAGCGTACCATGAGTTTTAATACTCGGAGGCGATGGAGCTCAAGTTCTTAATGAATCGGCGGTAGAAGTTGGCAAACCCCAGAAACCGTTGGAGCCTCTTTATGGTGGTTGGGACTGGCCATGACCTGACTGCGTCGACCTTCCTTTCATCCATGCTCACCCCCTGCAGGCTGATCCGATATCCCAAGGAGGAGACCTCGACCAGATGGAACTGGTACTCCGCTTTAACATAAAGGTGGTTCTCCAGAAGGTGTCACAGGACTACTCGGACGTGAGCAATGTGATCTTCCAAGGTGGCCGAGTAGACCAGGATGTCGTCAATATACACGACCACCTGGCGCCCAATCATGTCCGGAACACCTCGTTCACGAACGCCTGAAACACTGACGGAGCATTGGCTAGTCCACAAGGCATCACCAAGTACTCGTAGTGCCCAGACGTTGTTCTGAAGGACGTTTTCCACTCTACCCCCTCTCGGATGCGGATAAGATTGTAGGCACTCCGCAGGTCCAGCTTCGTAAAACAATGGGCCCCGCAAAGTTGTTTGATGGAGGCTGGTACCAACGGAAGAGGGTAACGGTATTTAGAGGTAATAGATGCAGGGACGCAGACCCCCATCCTTCTTGGTAACGAAGAAGAAGCCTGGGGATGCAGAAGCGGACAAAACCCTGCTGGAGAACCGCCTCGATGTACTTCTCCATGGCCTCGGTCTCAGCCACCGACAGAGGGTAGACGCGGCTGCGCGGCGTTGCAGAGCCTTCTAGCAGGTCGATGGCACAGTCCCAGGGGCGATGAGGAGGGAGACATGTGGCTTGGGTCTTGGAGAACACCTTGGAGAACACCTCCTGGGGGGCAACCACAGGACTCTCAACCGACGTGGAACTGCAGGGCAAGGGAAAGCAGGTTCTCCGGCATACGGGTGACCAGTCGGTCATTTCCATCCTCGACCGGGAGATGGTGGGATTATGACGTTGGAGCCATGGGAGGCTGAGGATGACTTTGTGTACTGGTGCGGTGATGATGAGGAAGGGAAGGCTCTCCTGGTGCAAAGATCCCACAGTGATCCCTCTGTCTCAGGACGACCAAAAGGGGGAAGGCGAGTGGGGATTTGGGCACCACCACTCCTGAAGAAGGCTACCCAGATGGATGGCCATCGCGATGAGTGTGTCCAAGGATAGATTGTCATCCCGACACGCCAACTCTGTCTGGACCTCTTCGCGCAGTCCTCTCCGGAATAGAGTGCGGAGCGCCGGCTCATTCCATCCGCTGGAGGCTGCCACAGTCCGAAAGGTGAGGGCGTACTCCGCAGCGGTCTGGGCACACTGCTGGAGTTGGAGAAGTCGCTCACCTCCCTCTGTGCCCTCGGGAGGATGGTCGATGACTGTTATGATGAGTTTCTGGTATTGAGAAGTTCACGATGCAAGAATATACTTAGACATTCTGTGGAGATTTCATAACAAGTATTTATTGAATCACGAGCTTGTGGGTTCATCTAACAAACGGACATGGCTGTGCCCTTCGTCAGTTGAACTCACTTGAACAAAGAAGACACTCTATCTTATATAGCCTTTATTACCATCTTCCTGGCATACATCTGGCAAGTCTCCATGGGCACTCCCTGTCTTTGATGTTCATCACTTTTTACCCCAAGTCAGTATCCTAAACATCACTCATGCTATCCTAAACATCACTAATCTCCTTTGACATAATGGAATGTAGACTTCATGGCCCCAAACCACTCATCTCTTAACTCCTCCTCTGTCCTCACACTACTATGACATGACATCATTACACCATAAAAACATCATATCAATGACCACCCTGAACAGAGCCATGAACCACTCATAGGAACCCAGCTCCTCCTCTCCTCTCTCCCAGACGGCCGTAGCCCACTCCAACGCCTGCCCAGTACGCAGGGAAATGACTGTGGCAACCTCTCGGTGGTGGGGGCTTCCGTCTGATGGGCAAAATAAAGGGAACACTGGAGTAGGAAGCCACGGCATTTCGATGGAGTACTGTCATAGGGACAGTCAGGAATTGCTGACCTGGGCGGACGGCTGGGTAGGCTGGGGAACTGGCTCACTGTGACGACCCATGGTAGGAGGCCCTCTGATAGGGGTATGGAGAGTCTCGCTGGTGGTGTCGAGGCGGTGGGGAATGCGGAGGACCTCCTCCATGGCCGTACCCAGTTGCGCCAGCTGGTCGTTGTCACGGTTTCGGCCGAGGCTGCCTCTCTCCCTTGTTCGGGCAGGCTTCGGCGTTCGTTGTCTCCGGAATACTAGCTGCCACCGTTGTATGTTTCATGTTCGTTTGCTTTTGTCTGATTGTTGTCACACCTGTTTTCATTTAGGGTCATTAGTGTCCTATTTAGTTCTCGTTGTGTTTGTCAGGTGTTGTGTGTTATTGATTTTTGTCTGTCGTGTGTAGGGCTGATGTTCGCTATTTCGCTCGGTTGAGCTTCCCTCCACTGCGTGGAGTGTTTACGCACCTGTGTAGTGCGCATTTGTTTTGTGCACCTTCGTGCGTTATTTCGCCTACGGGCAAGTGTTCTCGTAATTTCCTTGTTGGAGAGTTACTAAAGTCTGTTGGACTATACTTCGGTGTCCTGCGTTTGATTCCACCACTACACCCACCTACAGCACGCGTGACAGAATAACACACCTTAAAATGGAATCAGCAGGAGCCGCAGCAGCCCAGACGACGCTGGAGGACCAAGTTCGGGAACAACGGGACCAGATCCTGCAGATGGGGACCGCACTGCAGGAGGTGATCACCACCATTCGAGGCTGGGGAACGCCTCCACCGCCACCCTCCCTGCCAGCACCATCGGCCAGTCCGCCCATTCCAGCACCGGAACCCCGAGGAGTCCGACTCTCGCTCCCGAGGTCCTACGATGGAACCGCGGCCGGGTGTCAGGGATTCCTTCTCCAGGTGGAGCTGTACCTGGCCACCGTACACCCGGCGCCCTCGGGACATGAGAGCGTGTCCGCCCTGATCTCCTGCCTTTCCGGGAAGGCATTGGAATGGGCCAACGCGGAGTGGAGGAGGATCGACGCGGACACCATCACGTACGACGAGTTCTCCCGCCGCTTCAGGGCGGTGTTTGACCATCCCCCGGAGGGGAAAGCGGCGGGGGAGCGTCTGGTCTTCCTCCGGCAGGGGAGGAGGAGTGCGCAAGAGTTCGCCCTCGAATTCCGTACTCTAGCGGCAGATGCAGGGTGGAATGATCGGGCTCTCGTCGATCACTACAGGTGTAGTCTACGAGAGGACGTCCGTCGGGAGCTGGCTTGTAGGGACACCAGCCTCTCGTTCGACCAGTTGGTCGACATGTCCATCAGGCTGGATAACCTACTAGCTACCCGCGGACGTTCCGAGGGGGGTCCGTCCATTTCACCCTCCAGCGCCTCCGAGCCGTGTCCCATGGAGCTCGGGGGTGCTGGTGCTAGAGAGAGGAGGGGTCGGCTTACTAGGGGGTCCATCCCCTGCACCAACTGTGGTCGGGGAGGACACACCGCGGCTAGGTGCTGGGGATGGCCTCCTAGGGGAGAGGACGACAGGTCCCGCACTGGGGATTCCTTCCAGGTGAGTAGGCGCCCCACTCACCCAGAGCTCTCTATTGCACATTTCTGTTTGCCTGTGAGTTTTCCACAGGTAGCACCTCATTCCCAGCATAAGGCGCTGGTAGATTCAGGCGCGGCTGGGAATTTTATTGATAAGAAATTTTGTTTAGCTTTAGGGATTCCCCTTCTTCCTGTTGATGTCCCTTTCCCCGTTCATGCCCTAGATAGCCGTCCGTTGGGTGCGGGCTTGATCAGGGAGGTCACTGCGCCACTTAGGATGTGTGCGCAGGGGGGTCATCAGGAGATGATTCAGCTATTTCTGATTGACTCTCCTGCGTATCCGGTGGTGCTGGGCATGCCCTGGTTGAGTACCCATAACCCATCTATTTCGTGGCAGGAGAGGGCTCTGATGGAGTGGTCTGCCCAGTGTGTGGGTAGATGTTTAGGCGTTTCCGTAGGGGCTACCTCGGTGGAGAGTCCAAACCAGGTGCCCGCATTGCACGTTCCCCCTGAGTATGGGGATTTGGCTATTGCGTTTAGTAAGTCGAGGGCAACGCAGTTGCCGCCCCATAGGCAGGGAGATTGTGCGATAGACCTCCAGGCAGGAGCTGCGCTCCCACGGAGCCATGTGTATCCTCTGTCTCAGGAGGAGAAGAAAGCTATGGAGACTTACATAGACGAATCTCTGAGACAAGGATACATACGGCCTTCCACTTCCCCTGCATCCTCGAGTTTCTTTTTTGTGAAGAAGAAGGATGGTGGTTTGCGCCCATGCATCGATTACCGTGGTCTCAATCAGATCACGGTGAAGTACAGTTATCCACTCCCGCTGATTGCGACCATGACTGAGTCCTTGCATGGGGCGCGTTTCTTCACTAAATTAGATCTCAGGAGCGCGTACAACTTGGTGCGCATCAGGGAGGGCGATGAATGGAAGACAGCCTTTAGTACCACCTCGGGCCATTACGAGTATCTTGTCATGCCATACGGGTTGATGAACGCTCCGTCAGTTTTCCAATCATTCGTGGATGAGATCTTCAGGGACATGCAGGGGCAGGGGGTCGTGGTGTACATAGATGACATTCTCGTGTACTCGCCTACCCGTGTCGAGCATGTGGCCCTGGTGCGCAGAGTGTTGCGGAGGCTGGTGGAGCACGACCTGTATGTTAAGGCAGAGAAGTGTCTGTTTTTCCAGGAGTCGGTCTCCTTTTTGGGGTATCAGTTGTCTGCGTCAGGGGTGAAGATGGAGGTAGACCGGGTGTCAGCCGTGCGTAATTGGCAAACACCAACCACTGTGAAGGAGGTGCAGCAGTTTTTGGGGTTTGCGAATTACTACCGGAGGTTTATCCGGGGTTTTGGACAGGTGGCAGCTCCCATCACGTCTCTCTTGAAGGGGGGCCCGGTGCGTCTGCAGTGGTCTGCCGAGGCGGACAGGGCATTTGGGAGGCTGAAGGACCTGTTTACCTCGGCTCCAGTGCTGGCGCATCCGGATCCCTCTTTACCATTTCAGGTAGAGGTGGACGCGTCTGAGGCCGGTATAGGAGCCGTGCTTTCACAAAGATCAGGCGCGCCACCTAAACTCCGCCCCTGTGCTTTTTATTCCAAGAAGCTCAGTCCGGCGGAGCGAAACTATGACGTAGGGGACAGGGAGCTGTTAGCCGTGGTACAGGCCCTAAAGGTGTGGAGGCACTGGCTTGAGGGGGCTCAACACCCTTTCCTCATTTTGACGGACCACCGTAACCTGGAGTACATCCGGGCAGCGAGGAGGCTAAACCCTCGGCAGGCTAGATGGAATATGTTTTTGACCCGGTTTACATTTAAGATCACGTACATCCCTGGGTCCCAGAACGGTAAGGCAGATGCGCTGTCTCGGCGGTATGACACGGAGGAGAGGTCCGTGGAGCCCACTCCCATACTGCCGGAGTCGTGTCTGGTGGCACCGGTAGTGTGGGAGGTCGATGCTGAGCTCGAGCGGGCGTTACGCACCGACCCTAGTCCACCACAGTGCCCGGAGGGTCGGAAGTACGTTCCGCTCGAGGTTCGGGATCGATTGATCTATTGGGCTCACACGTCACCCTCCTCTGGACATCCGGGTATCGGCCGGACAGTGCACTGTCTTAGTGCCAAGTACTGGTGGCCCACGTTGGCAAGGGATGTGAGGGTTTATGTTTCCTCCTGCTCGGTGTGCGCCCAGTGTAAGGCGCCTAGACATCTGCCTAGGGGTAAGTTACTACCCCTGCCCGTGCCACAACGACCATGGTCCCACCTCTCGGTGGATTTCCTTACTGACCTTCCTCCTTCACAGGGGAATACCACTATACTGGTCGTTGTGGACCGGTTTTCTAAGGCCTGTCGTTTGCTCCCCATGCCGGGCCTTCCTACCGCCCTGCAAACTGCCGAAGCCCTATTCACCCATGTGTTCCGGCACTACGGGGTACCCGAGGATATTGTGTCTGATCGAGGTCCCCAATTTACCTCCAGAGTCTGGAGGGCCTTTATGGAGCGGTTGGGGGTCTCGGTGAGCCTCACCTCGGGTTACCACCCGGAGAGTAATGGGCAGGTGGAACGTGTAAACCAGGATGTGGGCAGGTTTCTTAGAACATACTGCCAGGACCGGCCGGAGGAGTGGGCAAGGTACATTCCCTGGGCCGAAATGGCCCAGAATTCCCTACGCCATTCCTCCACTAACCTAACCCCTTTCCAATGTGTGTTAGGTTACCAGCCGGTTCTGGCACCCTGGCAGCAGAGCCAGATCGAGGCTCCTGCGGTGGATGAGTGGGCGAGGCGCTCGGAGGAGACATGGAACGCTGCACACGTCCACCTGCAGCAGGCCCTCCGACGTCATAAGGCGAGCGCCGATCTCCACCGCAGTGAGGGACCGGTGTACGCACCTGGTGATCGAGTCTGGCTCTCTACCAGGAACCTGCCCCTCCGCCTGCCCTGTCGGAAACTGGGTCGGCGGTTTGTAGGGCCATTTAAAGTCCTGGGAAGGTTGAACGAGGTGTGTTATAAATTACAGCTACCTGTTGAATATAAAAGTATTAACCCCTCGTTCCATGTGTCCCTTCTCAGGCCGGTGGTAGCTGGCCCACTCCAAGAAAGTGAGATCAGGGAGACTCCTCCGCCCCCATTGGACATCGAGGGGGCACCGGCGTACTCCGTGAGGTCCATCTTGGATTCGAGACGTCAGATGGGGGGTCTCCAGTATCTAGTGGAGTGGGAGGAGTACGGTCCGGAGGAGCGGTGCTGGGTGCCGAGGAGAGACATTTTGGACCCGTCTCTCCTGACGGAATTCCATCGTGGGCACCCGACGCACCCTGCTCCGCGTCCTCCGGGTCGTCCCCGAGGCCGGAGTCGGCGCACGTCTGGAGCCGCGCGTCAAGGGGGGGGTTCTGTCACGGTTTCGGCCGAGGCTGCCTCTCTCCCTTGTTCGGGCAGGCTTCGGCGTTCGTTGTCTCCGGAATACTAGCTGCCACCGTTGTATGTTTCATGTTCGTTTGCTTTTGTCTGATTGTTGTCACACCTGTTTTCATTTAGGGTCATTAGTGTCCTATTTAGTTCTCGTTGTGTTTGTCAGGTGTTGTGTGTTATTGATTTTTGTCTGTCGTGTGTAGGGCTGATGTTCGCTATTTCGCTCGGTTGAGCTTCCCTCCACTGCGTGGAGTGTTTACGCACCTCTGTAGTGCGCATTTGTTTTGTGCACCTTCGTGCGTTATTTCGCCTACGGGCAAGTGTTCTCGCAATTTCCTTGTTGGAGAGTTACTAAAGTCTGTTGGACTATACTTCGGTGTCCTGCGTTTGATTCCACCACTACACCCACCTACAGCACGCGTGACAGTCGTTGTGTTGGTGGAGTAGATGACCCTGTTCATTGACCATCTGGAAGATGGTTTTATCCTCTGCTGCTTCCATATTTTAAGGTAGTATTCTGTAACTTCATACGCCGGGAGTCAGGAAGCAGGTGCAGAAGGTGAGTTTAATAAGAGAAAACAATACTACCTAGTGACTGCTGTCTTCTGAAGGCTAAATAAAGGGCGAGTAATCAAGGAGATAATGATGACCAGGTGTGCGTAATGATGGGGAGCAGGTGTGCGTAATGATTGTTGCCAGGGTCGGTGGTTAGTTGACCGGCGACGTTGGTTGGCTGAGTCAACCAATAGCTTCACACCCCTCCATCTTTTAAACGATACAGGGGCGCGAGGCTATTGGCTGTGTCCTTCTTTCAAAAGCTATACATGATTGGCTTATGAAAAATGGACAACTGGATGGTGATTGGACATGTTTAACAGCCTTACATGAGTTAAGTGGTGCCATACTCTACCAACTGAGCTACAGAGGAACACCATATGGGTAGTGGACAAGTGCACACTTCAGGAAAAAGTATGGAGTATTGAGATGGATAGCCAGCAGGGAGCTCCAACCCTCCAAAAGCCCAAACATTGACACATATTTGGGCCAAACATACTTATCTATAATGTACTGTATTGTACTGTACTCTACACAACTATGCTGTGCTCTAATGTACTATACTGTACTGTCCTATACTGTAGTGTACTACATTCTACTGAACTATACTCTACTATACTGTACTGTACTGTACTGAACTCTAATGTACTGTATTCCACTGTACTGAACTATGCTATACTATACTCTACTCTAGAGTAAAGTAAACTCATAGCCAGCAGGGAGCTCCAACTCTCCAAGAGCCCAAACATAGACGCATATTTGGCCCAAACATACACGTCTATCCTATCCTATACTCTACTCTGCTCTACTGTACAGTACTGTACTGAACTTTACTGTACTGTACTGTACTGTACTGTACTGTACTGTACTGTACTGTACTGTACTGTACTGTACTGTACTGTACTGTACTGCACTGTACTGTACTGTATTGTACTGTACTGTACTGTACTCTAAAGCCCTCTTGCATAAACGTCTGCCATACCTTATCTCATAGTTAACCTTCAGACGTATAAATTACCAGACCGGGACTCAGGGATAGCTAATCCTGGAGATCCCTTCAATCTCTACCGAGTAGTGTTTTTGCGCCTCTCCTTACATATTTTAAAAAATTTGGTGCCTCTAAGGCAATTCAGATGGATGTTAGAGGGCCTTTTTACTGAAGAATGTGTTTGTTTCATATGATTGTGTTTTACTTTTCGTGTTTTGTGTTTGCATTTCATGTACTGTGTAATTGATGTGTCTAGATACATTGCCTATAGAAAGTTACACCCCCTTGAACTTTTTTCACATTTTGCTGCCTTAAAATGTAATCTAAAAAGGGATTAAATATATTTTTAAAATCCCAACAGATCTGCACAACCTACTCCACATGTTCAATGTGAAAAAAAGTTACAGAAAATGTTCCAGATTAAGAAAAATCTGAAATATCATAATTGGATAAGTCTCCACCCCCCTGAGTTAATACTTGCTGGAAGCACCTTTGGCAGACATTACAGTTGTGAATCATTTTCATTAATATTATACCAACTTTGCACAACTCTTAGGGTAACAAATATCCATCGTTTTTGTCAAAATTGCTCAGGCTCAGTAAATTTGGTTCGGGATCATTGATGGACAGTGATATTTAAACCTTGTCACTGATTTTTTAAGAAGATTTAAGTCAGGACTGAGACTAGACAAATCAGGAACACTCAACACCTCTTGGAAAGCCATTCTGGTGTGTCTTTTGAATAACACTTTGTGTAATTGTCCCGCAGAAAAATAAAACCCTATCCCAGGGTTAGGTTTTCAGAAGACGGAGGTGGGTTTTTCTCTAACCTTTTACCTTGGCTTTGCTCCTTTCATATTTATTTTGATCCTAACAAACTCCCCAGTCCCTGCCGGTGACAACCATACCCATACCATGATGCTGCCAACACAATAGCTGAAAATACAAAGGGATCCACAACATTGCATTCACTCCACATTACTGGCCTGTATGACAAAGTGAAAAGAAAGAAGCCTGTGTTTTTTTTAAATCACTCCAAATCATCCATTCTGTAAGCAACAAGGCTTACGGGGCTTGGACCCATTATAAAAATAATCCTAACAATTATAACAAGGCCTTCTATTGGAGAAACCTGTCATGTGTCTTAACTCGCTTCTGTTCACTCACTTCTGCAGTTTTAACCTTATAGGTTTTGTATTCATATTCAACCACAAGAGCAATGTTGACAATGCTGAATTATCACCAATAAATTATTATCCTAAATTTAAAAGGCGCTTTCCATTGGGAAACCTGTCATTTGTGTTAATGTGCTTCTGTTAACAAAGGCATTGTAGCCTCCACCAGCCTACATATTTAATCGCCAGAGCAATGTTGACAACACTGAATTATTACCACTGATATACTACAATGCAAATTAGTATCTAAAATTGTCATATGCCATTGGGGTAAACCTGTCATTTGTGTAAACTCGCTTCTGTTAACAGCTATATTGTACTGTACAACCCGGCCTTGCAAAACAAATGGAGCAAATAATCATGTGAAGTATTTGCTTTGGCTTTGAACTAATGAGAGCATACTTAGACCTGTTTACTGCGCATGAGGAAGCACACATTCAGGAAGCAAATTGGATCAAAGTACAAGCATCTGCTTAAGTACTTACTCGCTCCGATAAGCAGAGCGAAATCACCATCACTGTTGCATTAGAGTGACTTGTCTCAGTCACCAACAGGAAGAGAGGCAGGAAGAGGAGAATCGGGAGCCTGATAGTGGAGCAGCTCCATGTGTCATAAAAGAGCACCTGGAATGCCGCCAACATAGATGAAAACAATTGAACGCCACGGCGGCCAAGGCTTTTGGGGATGAAAAACCAGGCAAAGACAACAATCACCTTGAAGGAGTTGAAGAGTAATTACACAACAGGTACAGACAAGTCTTCTTGGGCATTTGCCAAACACATGAAATTAAAGCAGTACTGTTGGTAGGCCTAGAACTACATACAATATTTTTTATTAGAGGGTTTTGGTTACTGCCATCCCAAAAATTCTGAGAAATAGATATGCCGCAAGTGGGAAAGCATTACATTTACATTACATTTACGTCATTTAGCAGACGCTCTTATCCAGAGCGACTTACAAATAACATTGTAGTATAGACATATACTTATTAATTAATGTAATACATGCATATGTAGGCCTAAGTGTGTGCAACAGCATGCCTCCGAGATGTTTTGTGTGAGGTTTTATTGTTAAATCACACACCTATACAATTGAGCAAAACTTAAGACATGAGACTGGGGAGTAAACTGGATTACTGTACATCAACTACTGTAACGCAACATAGTACACTAGGTAGGACAAATGGTTTAATGTAACCTAATTTCATAACACTAAGTGTTATTTCATAACACTGCTCATGTACTGCTTGTAAAGATGACATAAATGTGTTATCCATGGCATAGAAAGTTTACTTTCTTGTCAGCCCTAGACTATGGCGACAATCTATATGAACACACCTGCCACTTTTTTCAAACCATTGGATGCTGTTTATCATAGCGCCGATTTTGCACACATCACTGTGATCTGTATCAGAAAGTGGGCTGGCCATCTCTGACAACATTGCCTTCTGTTAATTTACAAAGCTCTCGTGCAAAAAACTACCATATTGCCTCACATCACTCCTAACCTACAGATTTATGAAATGCCTTACTCGCTCTTAGGAATGGCTAACTCTTGATATTCCTTTTGTCTTTACCAATTTAGCTAAAACGGCCTTTAGATTATATCCGCCGTATACATTGAAAACATTTCAGAATACCCTACATTTCAGGCATCTTAGGGTATTGGTAAATTACCTGTTCTCAGACAAATGCACGTTTTTATCATTTTGTTTTTTATAATTTCTATTTTTGTATCAGTTTATGAATGGTTAACAAACAATTGAATGTTGCTATATAAGAAATTAATAAGCAATTAATAAGAAATCAAGAAGAGCAAATATATTAACTTAAAGAGCCTGTAAAAGTCACAAGCCTGAAACTGAAAAAAAAACAAATGATCTGATTCTCTGGGCCAGGGCAATCCGACGCCGAGATGACATCATCCGAAGTTTCCCCTGAAGTCCCGAGACCTTTCCATTCCAGAAATGAAGAGAGACAAGGAAAGTTCAAGGATTGAGCAGTTATTGATTTTGCCTGTGTCCAGAAAATATACATTTTATTCTTCCTTTGTTTTCAGACTACAATGCTCTAAGGTGGCTACCAAGCAGGATGTGTCCTCTACAAGCCAGTCCAAACGATGCAATAAATCAAGTGTTGTTAGAGCAGAAACACGTAACATCTTCCACCCCCTCCTCCTTCTCCTCAACCCCTGCGCAGGTTGACGTTTATTGTCATGAGTCTTGTCCGGAGGCAGAACAGAGCGATTTCCCCTTAGATAGGCCAGCTGCGAAGTCAAAATTGGCTATATTGTAAACATTTACAAAAACATTAATTTAAGGTTAGGGTTAGGCATTAGGGTTAGAAGTGTGGTTAAGGTTAGGGTTAGGCATTAGGGTTAGAAGTGTGGTTAAGGTTAGGGTTAAGGTTAATTCACTTATATGTGTATTAAAGTAGTAAAAAGTTAAGTATTTGGTCCCATATTCATAGCATGCCATGACAACATCAAGCTTGTGACTCTACAAATGTGTTGGATACATTTACTGTTTGTTTCGGTTGTGTTTCAGATGATTTTGTGCCCAATAGAAATTAATGGTAAAAAATGTATTGTATCATTTTGGTGTCACCTTTATTGTAAATTAGAATAGAATATGTTTCTAAACATTTCTACATGAATGTGGATGCTTCCATGATTACAGATAATCCTGAATGAATCGTGAATAATGATGAGTGAGAAAGTTACATGCCCCCACCCCCCCCACCCAAGTACGATATTTGTGTGTCTGTAACTTTCTCACTCATCATTATTGACGATTCATTCAGGATTATCCGTAATCATGGTAGCATCCACATTACTGTAGAAGTGTTTTGAAACATATTATATTCTTATTTACAATAAAAATTACTCCAAAATGACACAATACATTATTTACCATTCATTTCTATTGGGCACAAGATTATCTGAAAAACATCCAAAACAAACAGCAAATGCATCCAACAAGCTTGATGTATTTATTGCGGGCTATGAATATGGTAACAAATACTTAACTTCTCTGGATTACAACCAAATTATGATAAATGTACTATATTACGTATTGGGTCACAAAAATATTAAAATTGTACATTACCATGTAGTTTACCAATAAAATGGTCTGATGGTGATGTGGATATACTCGGAATACATATCCCAAATGAAATAAATGATCTCACTCCAATACATTTTAATAGAAAGTTAGCAAAAATAGATAAGATCTTGCTGCCATGGAAAGGTAAATACCTGTCAATTTGTGGAAATATATATATATATATATATATATATACACACATACACATACATACATACAGTGGGGGAAAAAAAGTATTTAGTCAGCCACCAATTGTGCAAGTTCTCCCACTTAAAAAGATGAGAGAGGCCTGTAATTTTCATCATAGGTACACGTCAACTATGTGTCACAAGGCTGATGTGGATGCGGTGTTGGAGTCAGGCGCAGGACACAGAAGCTTAGTTGATCCGACTTTAATAGTCACAGAAGCAAAATACAAAATCCAACGGGCCTCAATAACAGGTGGCGAGCGAATACGCAAAACAGTGCGTAAAGTGCGAACAGCACTAACAATAAGAAAACAAATAACCTACACCAACAGACAGGAGTACAACGACACACAACTACAAACATACCAAAGGAAACTTATAGGTGACATAATCAAGACGTGATAAGGAACAGGTGCACTAATCAGACAAAACCAAACAAACATAGATAACATCAAACGGTGGCAGCTAGTACTCCGGGGACGACGAACGCCGAAGCCTGCCCGAACAAGGAGGAGGAGCAGCCTCGGCGGAGATTGTGACACTATGACAGACAAATTGAGATTTTTTTTTCTCCAGAAAATCACATTGTAGGATTTTTAATGAATTTATTTGCAAATTATGGTGGAAAATAAGTATTTGGTCACCTACAAGCAAGCAAGATTTCTGGCTCTCACAGACCTGTAACTTCTTCTTTAAGAGGCTCCTCTGTCCTTCACTCATTACCTGTATTAATGGCACCTGTTTGAACTTGTTATCAGTATAAAAGACACCTGTCCACAACCTCAAACAGTCACACTCCAAACTCCACTATGGCCAAGACCAAAGAGCTGTCAAAGGACACCAGAAACAAAATTGTAGACCTGCACCAGGCTGGGAAGACTGAATCTGCAATAGGTAAGCAGCTTGGTTTGAAGAAATCAACTGTGGGAGCAATGATTAGGAAATGGAAGACATACAAGACCACTGATAATCTCCCTCGATCTGGGGCTCCACGCAAGATCTCACCCCGTGGGGTCAAAATGATCACAAGAACGGTGAGCAAAAATCCCAGAACCACACGGGGGGACCTAGTGAATAACCTGCAGAGAGCTGGGACCAAAGTAACAAAGCCTACCATCAGTAACACACTACGCCGCCAGGGACTCAAATCCTGCAGTGCCAGACGTGTCCCCCTGCTTAAGCCAGTACATGTCCAGGCCCGTCTGAAGTTTGCTAGAGTGCATTTGGATGATCCAGAAGAGGATTGGGAGAATGTCATATGGTCAGATGAAACCAAAATAGAACTTTTTGGTAAAACCTTACTCGTCATTTTTGGAGGACAAAGAATGCAGAGTTGCATCCAAAGAACACCATACCTACTGTGAAGCATGGGGGTGGAAAAATCATGCTTTGGGGCTGTTTTTCTGCAAAGGGACCAGGACGACTGATCCGTGTAAAGGAAAGAATGAATGGGGCCATGTATCGTGAGATTTTGAGTGAAAACCTCCTTCCATCAGCAAGGGCATTGAAGATGAAACGTGGCTGGGTCTTTCAGCATGACAATGATCCCAAACACACCGCCCGGGCAACGAAGGAGTGGCTTCGTAAGAAGCATTTCAAGGTCCTGGAGTGGCCTAGCCAGTCTCCAGATCTCAACCCCATAGAAAATCTTTGGAGGGAGTTGAAAGTCTGTGTTGCCCAGCGACAGCTCCAAAACATCACTGCTCTAGAGGAGATCTGCATGGAGGAATGGGCCAAAATACCAGCAACAGTGTGTGAAAACCTTGTGAAGCCTTACAGAAAACGTTTGACCTGTGTCATTGCCAACAAAGGGTATATAACAAAGTATTGAGAAACTTTTGTTATTGACCAAATACTTATTTTCCACCATAATTTGCAAATAAATTCATTAAAAATCTTACAATGTGATTTTCTGGATTTTTTTTCCTCATTTTGTCTGTCATAGTTGACGTGTACCTATGATGAAAATTACAGGCCTCTCTCATCTTTTTAATTGGGAGTACTTGCACAATTGGTGGCTGACTAAATACTTTTTTTCCCCACTGTACATACACATACATATCCACTTATATATATATTCCCCTTTATTACTTTCCAACCCCACCACCCTTTCCCTACTTGGAGTAAACTAGTAAACAACAATGCTTAGGCCTCTACTTCCAGCTTATACCAACTATCTACATTTTATGGACACAGTCAATTTTACAATAATTATATTTTGTTTGTTTTTTCTCCTGAGCTTCCTCTACTCTCAACCTCTCCGATCATTTTCATATGATGTCCATCCGGTTTGCTTCTATATGCCATATCTTTCTAACTGTGCTCTTTCACAAAAGCTCTCAACCTACAACCTATATACTTATTATGGACACAGTATGCTGACATTATTAGTTATCTTGTTATTATTTGTTGTTAGTTGTTATTAGTCCCATCCTTCAATTCCATTCAACACCTCCCATCTATCTTTTAATACCATCCATATAGGATTTCTATTTGCCATATATATTTCAACTGTACTGTGATGTCTTACAAAAGTTCTGAACCTTTCTATTCTCATTGTTTCTACAGATTGTGAATTGAAAAGCATTATTATGTTATTGATTGATTGACTATGACTTTTCAGATCACCCAGTAATGCTATCTGCAAGGTTAGCTCCAGGTAAATATTGCAATCCTTTAGCCATTCCTGGACCTGTGTCCAAAAACAAGCTACAAATGTACAGTACCAAAACAAATTATCTAATGATTCTGTCTCTTTGCAGCACAATCTGCAGAGCTGGGAAGAGTGTATCCCCCATATAAATAACATTCTATTGGGAGCAAGAATTTTATATAATAATTTAAATTTAATATTTCTAAGTTTTGAATCCGGTGTCGTTTTGCATATCAGTACATAAACACTATGCCATGGGATCGGTATGTCAAAAATCTCTTCCCAACTATTTTGCAAACTATATGGGACGGCTGTCAATCCTTTGGTCCTTAAATGAAACTGGTATACTTTGTTATTTATCACAGTTTTCTTTAACCAATTATGTTCTTTAATGCAAGGCCGACAGACAAGTTCCTTTCATTTTCCCCCTTCCACTTTCCTCTTACATTTTTGCGGTAATGCTGCAATTATTTGGTTGTAATTTTGGGTAGAGCAGACATTTCCATATGTTTTTGTTAGACAATCTTACTAATTTGCTAGAGAACCAGTTCGAATTTAAGTATAACTTTTGTATGACTGAGGCTTTTAGTGATAGGTCTAATGCTTTAATATTTAATATTTATGTCCTCCAAATTCATATTTATTAATTTTAAAAAACTGTTTGCTAGGCGTAGGCAAGACCATAAGCAAATAAGTAAACTGGGATAATACTAAAGAGTTAATCAGAGTGAGTTTTCCACAAATTGACAGGTATTTACATTTCCATGGTAGCAAGATCTTATCTATTTTTGCTAACTTTCTATTAACATTTATTGAAGTGAGATCATTTAATTCCTTTGGGATATGTATTCCAAGTATATCCACATCACCATCAAGTCATCTTATTGGTAAACTACATGGTAATGTAAAACATTTTTTGAGTGATCCAATACGTAATATAGTACATTCTTCATAATTTGGTTGTAATCCAGAGAGGTTAGAAAATGTATCTAGATCCTCTATGAGGCTGTGGAGGGATTCTAGTTGTGGATTTAAAAGAAAACATGAATCATCAGCGTACAATGACACCTTTGTTTTTAAGCCCTGGATTTCTAATTCCCTGATATTATTGTTGGATCTGATTTTAATAGCTAACATCTCGATGGCCATAGTAAATAGATATGCCGATAGTGGACAACCTTGTTTCACTCCTCTTGACAGTTTAAAACTTTCTGAGAAATAGCCATTATTTACTATTTTACAACTAGGGTTACTATACATGATTTTGACCCATTTTATAAGAGATTCTCCAAAATTGAAATGCTCCAGGCAATTATATATAAACCCCATTCGTACTTTATCAAATGCCTTTTTGAAGTCTGCAATGAATAGCAGGCCTGGTTTCCCAGATTTTCCATAGTGTTCTATTGTTTCCAATACTTGCCTTATATTATCTCCAATGTATCTTCCTGTCTGATTAGAACCTTAAAACCTGTCTGATTAGAATGAATAATATCCGACAATACCTTTTTAATTCTATGCGCTATACATTTTGCTAGAATTTTTGCATCACAACACTGAAGTGTAAGGGGCCTCCAATTTTTTAAATGGACTGGATCTTTATATTTTCCACTTGTATCCTGTTTCAGTAATAATGAGATCCTCAACTGGTATCCCATCCAACCCTGGAGTTTTCCCGGACTTAAAGACTTTAATTGCATCCAGAAGTTCCTCCTCTGTAATTTCACCTTCACATGAGTCTTTCTGTATGGCTGTTAATTCTACATTATCAATAGAAAAAAATCTCTACAATTAGCTTCAGTTAGAGGAGATGGAGGCGACTGAAACGAAAACATATGCTTAAAGTACTTTGTTTCCTCCTTCAAAATATAATTTGGTGAATCATGGGTTACTCCGTCAATTGTAACCAGTTTCATTAAATTATTTTTGGTAGCATTCCTATGTTGAAGATTAAAAAAGAATTTGGTGCATTTTACCCCATATTCCATCCAGTTTGCTTTATTTTTATAATATATTACACTTGATCTTTCTTGAATAAGTTTCTCCATTTATTTTTGTTTTTCCTCTAATTTATTCTGAACCTCTATGTTACAGTTTTTATTGCCATCTATCTGTTCTGTTAGACTTTCTATTTCCTTTGTTAGTATAAACTCTTTTCACCTAAATTGCTTTTGTTTTCGAGATGAGTACTGAATTGCATGACCTCTAAAGGCACATTTAAATGTGTCCCATACAATAAGGGGATTTGCTGTACCTATGTTATGTCGGAAAATGTCAGTCATAAATTCCTTTGTTCTAGTTAAAAATAAATTATCATCCAATAGGCTTTGATTAAATTTCCAATATCCTCGCCCACGTGGAAATTCAGTAAGAGTAATGTATATGCCAATTATAGGATGGTCCAACCGAATTCTGTCCCCTATCAACACTTTTTTAACTTTTGGTGCCAACGACAATGAGATAAGAAAGAAGTCAAGACGACTAGCTTGATTGAGTCTCCGCCATGTATATCTCACTAGATCAGGATATTTAAGCCTCCATATATCTACTAGTTCTAATGTATCCATGACATTCATGATTTCCTTAAGAGCATGTAGGTGATTGTTTGTGGTGTGATTTCCTTTACGGTCCATTGAGCTATTTAAAACAGTATTATAATCCCCCACCATAATAATATTGTCTTGAATTGCTTGCAGGGTTGATAATGTATTATATATATTGTCAAAGAAGTGTGGATCATCATTATTTAGTCCGTAAAGGTTAATGAGCCATATCTGTTTATGGTCCAATAGCATATTTAAAATAATCCATCTACCTTGCGTATCTATTTGGACAATTTGCACATTCGGATCGAAATTACTATTAATTAATATCATCAACCCTTTTGAATTTCTTTGCCCATGGGAGAAGTATATTTCGCCCCCCCCATTCCTTTTTCCACACAACTTCATCTAGAATTGTTGAATGAGTTTCCTGTAAACAATAGATATTATATTCCTTCTCTTTGAGCCATGTAAATATTGTTCTTCTTGTGTTATTATCAGCTAAGCCATTACAAGTATAACTGGCTATACTTATTTCACCATACACCATAATGAGATACAAGTTTCAAGTCTATTTATCATTATATATGTTTGTAAATTTACCAATAAACAATACCGTAATGATTGAATGTCCATATAACTGTACCGTGATATTTGAATTGCTACTAAGTAACCCTTCAATTGTTCTCAACTAATTCCCCCGCTAAAGCCCCTCCCCATCCCAAGTTGAGCCGTCATCCCAGTGATCGGCATCCCACCCACGTCCCTCCGGATCCCTAGGGCCCCGAGAGGCCAGGACCCATCCATCGACAACAGGACACAGTGCAACCCACAAAACAGAAGCAGATTAACCGCCAAAAGCATTTCCAATGCTGTCACCTCTCTATATATATATAACTATTTAAAAATATATATCTATTCAAATATACTGCATCTTATTTTCCATCATTATCAATTAATATGCGTAACAATGTCGGCAGCTTGATTAACTCTTTAGTATTATCCCAGTTTACCTATTTGCTTATGGTCTTGCCTACGCATAGAGAACAGTTCTTTAAATTATATGAGAAAAAAATATTCCATTTAATTTGGAATGGCAAGCCAGACAAAATTAAACGGGCCTATTTATATAATGAATATGAATTCAATTCGGAGGACAGAAATTATTAAATATTAAAGCATTAGACCTATCACTAAAAGCTTCAGTTAAACAAAAGTTATACTTAAATCCGAACTGATTCTCTAGCAAATTAGTTAGATTGTGTTACCCAATGTTCAAGAATGGCCTTTTTCCCTTTATTCAGATTACAACCTCACACTTTCAGTTATTTGAAAAGGAAATCATCTCCCAAATATCAATATTTCTAAAGCAAGCCATAGAAAGTTGGTTGCAATTTCAATTTAATCATCCAGAAACTCCAGAACAAATAATGCAACAAATATTGTGGTTAAACTCAACTATACTAATTGATAAAAAACCTTATTTTTTTGGACAAAATTTTAAAAAAAGGTATAATCTTCATAAATTATATCATCGATAGGACTGGTGGAGTTATGTCGAACATGCAGCTAACAAAAACATATGGAAATGTCTGCTCTACCCAAAATTACAACCAAATAATTGCAGCATTACCGCAAAAATGGAAGAGGAAAGTGGAAGGAGGAAAATGTAAGGAACGTGTCTATCGGCCTTTCATTAAAGAACATAATTGGTTAAAGAAAACTGTGATAAATAACAAAGTAAACCAGTTTCATTTAAGGACCAAAGGATTGACAGCCGTCCCATATAGATTACAAAATAGTTTGGAAGAGATTTTTGACGCACCGATCCCATGGCATAGTGTTTATGAACTGATATGCAAAACAGAACTTAAATTAAATTAAATTCAATATAAATTATTATATATATTATATAAAATGATACCAATAGAATGTTATTTACAGTGGGGAAAAAAAGGATTTAGTCAGCCACCAATTGAGCAAGTTCAACCACTTAAAAAGATGAGAGAGGCCTGTAATTTTCATCGTAGGTACACGTCAACTATGACAGACAAAATGAGAAAAAAAATCCAGAAAATCACATTGTAGGATTTTTAATGAATTTATTTGCAAATGATGGTGGAAAATAAGTATTTGGTCAATAACAAAAGTTTCTCAATACTTTGTTATATACCCTTTGTTGGCAATGACACAGGTCAAACGTTTTCTGTAAGGCTTCAAAAGGTTTTCACACACTGTTGCTGGTATTTTGGCCCATTCCTCCATACAGATCTCCTCTAGAGCAGTGATGTTTTGGGGCTGTCGCTGGGCAACACGGACTTTCAACTCCCTCCAAAGATTTTCTATGGGGTTGAGATCTGGAGACTGGCTAGGCCACTCCAGGACCTTGAAATGCTTCTTACGAAGCCACTCCTTCATTGCCCGGGCGGTGTGTTTGGGATCATTGTCATGCTGAAAGACCCAGCCACGTTTCATCTTCAATGCCCTTGCTGATGGAAGGAGGTTTTCACTCAAAATCTCACGATACATGGCCCCATTCATTCTTTCCTTTACACGGATCAGTCGTCCTGGTCCCTTTGCAGAAAAACAGCCCCAAAGCATGATGTTTCCACCCCCATGCTTCACAGTAGGTATGGTGTTCTTTGGATGCAACTCAGCATTCTTTGTCCTCCAAACACGACGAGTTGAGTTTTTACCAAAAAGTTCTATTTTGGTTTCATCTGACCATATGACATTCTCCCAATCCTCTTCTGGATCATCCAAATGCACTCTAGCAAACTTCAGACGGGCCTGGACATGTACTGGCTTAAGCAGGGGGACACGTCTGGCACTGCAGGATTTGAGTCCCTGGCGGCGTAGTGTGTTACTGATGGTAGGCCCCCACGTATGGTTCTGGGATTTTTGCTCACCGTTCTTGTGATCATTTTGAACCCACGGGGTGAGATCTTGCGTGCAGCCCCAGATCGAGGGAGATTATCAGTGGTCTTGTATGTCTTCCATTTCCTAACAATTGCTCCCACAGTTGATTTCTTCAAACCAAGCTGCTTACCTATTGCAGATTCAGACTTCCCAGCCTGGTGCATGTCTACAATTTTGTTTCTGGTGTCCTTTGACAGCTCTTTGGTCTTGGCCACAGTGGAGTTTGGAGTGTGGCTGTTTGAGGTTGTGGACAGGTGTCTTTTATACTGATAACAAGTTCAAACAGGTGCCATTAATACAGGTAACGAGTGGAGGACAGAGGAGCCTCTTAAAGAAGAAGTTACAGGTCTGTGAGAGCCAGAAATCTTGCTTGTTTGTAGGTGACCATATACTTATTTTCCACCATAATTTGCAAATAAATTCATTAAAAATCCTACAATGTGATTTTCTGGAGAAATTTTTTTCTCAATTTGTCTGTCATAGTTGACGTGTACCTATGATGAAAATTACAGGCCTCTCTCATCTTTTTAAGTGGGAGAACTTGCACAATTGGTGGCTGACTAAATACTTTTTCCCCCCACTTTATATGGGGGCTACAATCTTCCCAGCTCTGCAGATTGTGCTGCGAAGAGACAGAATCATTAGATCATTTGTTTTGGTACTGTCCATTTGTAGCTTGTTTTTGGACACAGGTCCAGGAATGGCTAAAGGATTGCAATATTTACCTGGAGCTAACCTTGCAGATAGCATTACTGGGTGATCTGAAAAGTCATAGTCAATCAATCAATAACATAATAATACTTTTAGCAAAAAAAAATATTTTCAATTCACAATCTGTAGAAACGATGAGAATAGAAAGGTTCAGAACTTTTGTAAGACATCACAGTACAGTTGAAATATATATGGCAAATAGAAATCCAATATGGATGGTGTTCAGAGATAGATGGGTGGTGTTGAAAGGAGTTGAAGGATGGGACTAATAACAACTAACAACAACTATTAACAAGATAACTAATAATGTAAGCATACTGTGTCCATAATACAGTTGAAGTCGGAAGTTTACATACACTTAGGTTGTAGTCATTAAAACTCGTTTTTCAACCACTCCACACATTTCTTGTTAACAAACTATAGTTTTGGCAAGTCGGTTAGGACATCTACTTTGTGCATGACACAAGTAATTTTTCCAACAATTGTTTACAGACAGATTATTTCACTTATAATTCACTGTATCACAATTCCAGTGGGTTTACATACACTAAGTTGACTGTGGCTTTAAGCAGCTTGGAAAATTCCAGAAAATGATGTCATGGCTTTAGAAGCTTCTGATAGGCTAGTTGACATAATTTGAGTCAATTGGAGGTGTACCTGTGGATGTATTTCAAGGCCTACCTGCATACTCAGTGCCTCTTTGCTTGACATCATGGGAAAATCAAAATAAATCAGCCAAGACCTCAGAAAAAGAATTGTAGACCTCCACAAGTCTGGTTCATCCTTGGGAGCAATTTCCAAACGCCTGAAGGTACCACGTTAATCTGTACAAACAATAGTACGCAAGTATAAACACCATGGGAACACGCAGCCGTCATACTGCTCAGGAAGGAGATGCGTTCTGTCTCCTAGAGAGGAACGTACTTCGGTGCGAAAAGTGCAAATCAATCTCAGAACAACAGCAAAAGACCCTGTGAAGATGCTGGAGAAAACAAGTACAAAAGTATATATATCCACAGTCAAATGAGTCCTATATCGACATAACCTGAAAGGCCGCTCAGCAAGAAAGAAGCCACTGCTCCAAAACCGCCATAAAAAAGCCAGACTGCGGTTTGCAACTGCACATGGGGACAAAGATCGTACTTTTTGGAGAAATGTCCTCTGGTCTGTTGAAGCAAAAATATAACTTTTTGGCCATAATGACCATCGTTATGTTTGGAGGAAAAAGGGGGTGTTTGCAAGCCGAAGAACACCATCCCAACCGTGAGGCACTGGGGTGGCAGCATCATGCTGTGGGGGTGCTTTGCTGCAGGAGGGACTGGTGCACTTCACAAAATAGATGGCATCATGAGGAAGGAGAATTATGTGGATATATTGAAGCAACATCTCAAGACATCAGCTCTGTCAGGAGGAATGGGCCAAAATTCACCCAACTTATTGTAGGAAGGTTGTGGAAGGCTACCCGAAATGTTTGACCCAAGTTAAACAATTTAAAGGCAATGCTACCAAATACTAATTGAGTGTATTTAAACTTCTGACCCACTGGGAATGTGATGAAAGAAAAAAAGCTGAAATAAATCATTCTCTCTACTATTATTCTGACATTTCACATTCTTAAAATAAAGTGGGGATCCTAACTGACCTAAGACAGGGCATTTTTTACTGGGATTAAATGTCAGGAATTGTGAAAAACTGAGTTTGAATGTATTTGGCTAAGGTGTATGTAAACTTCCGACTTCAACTGTATATATGTATGTATGTGTATATATATATATATATATATATATATATATATATTTGCAAGAAAAAAAAACATATGGGGGATTGGAAGTGATGCAGACAATTACATTGATGGAAGTTACAATCTATCTGCAATATTAAAGCTGATCTACCCCCTAAAATAAAATAAAATACACATACACATAAGTTAATTTATCCCAATACTTTTGCTCCCCTAAAATGGGGGGACAAAAAGCGCTGTAATTTCTAAACGGTTCAACCGATATGGATGAAATGAAAGCTGAAAGTCTGCACTTTAACCTCATAGTCATTGAATGACTTCAAATTCAAACTTTTGGAGTATAGAGCCAAAAGGAGAAAAAATATGCTTCACTGTCCCAATAATTACAGAGGGCACTCTACCATAGCTCTGTCAACGAATATGAGTGGTTACATTTCCCCATTCCTCAGCTGTTTAATGTTTTAAAAAAGGTTGGGGTGTCCACTTTGTTGTTGTTTTAACTACAGATTGCCCCTTTAATTGTTTTACACTGGTGGTATCTGGTCCCAGAGTTTAACTGGTAAAAGTGAAGTCTCAAGCAGATTCTCAGCACTCGGCCTGTTTAAGATTCAAATGGAAAGAGCATCCACCCCAATCGATATCTACTTAAGATTTAAGTTGTATTATGCGTCCCCTTCACATGCATGATTTAAAACATCAGCACAAAGTATTCTTAATTTTATTGCCTGCCATAAATTAAAATTAATGATGCTGATATCCACAATTAACAACGAAAAATGCAGATTCTTATAATTACTTTAGCAGTAATACTGTTCCAGCCCAGGCTCAAGGTGCTCTGCTTATGCTCTTCAACATCTAGTAAAACACACAGACAGCTTCATTACATTTTATTTGCTATAGGAAACAAAAAAAAGAGGCTGACAAAAATACGCAGCTCTTTTGGGAGTCTCTCACCATGCATAGTTAAGCAAATTTGATTGGAATTAAGCATGACTTCTTTTGGTTGGGTTTTAATGAATGCAAATCAGCCATCTACATCCCTAAGATTAATTTCAGCCAATTAAAAAACAAAGCTTGTTGGAAAGGGTAAAACATTTCAAAGCAGGGGTAGCAAAGCAGTTTCTCTCTCTCTCTCTCTCTCTCTCTCTCTCTCTCTCTCTCTCTCTCTCTCTCTCTCTCTCTCTCTCTCTCTCTCTCTCTCTCTCTCTCTCTCTCTCTCTCTCTCTCTCTCTCTCTCTCTCGCTCTCTCTCGCTCTCCTCATCTCATCTTCATAACTTGCACTCAGGAGATCCCCCCCCCCCCCCCCCTCAACTTTGATCATTAGCATGAAGTTACAGGCAAGCACTATGAATACCAATGTAGTGGAAAAGCACTGTCTCTCTTTTGCTGCTTGAATCTCGAAGTTGCCCCCATCACCCCAAACACAGAGACACAAATTTGAATACATTCGTAATGTATTATATAGTAATATACTCCAGTGATGCATAAACAGTGATGCCTCGAGAGACAGGTGAGTGCTAAATATAGTGCTAAATAAATGTATGGTACTTTCTTGGAATGTCGCCTTTTGAGGAAGGTCATAGGATTAAATCCCTGCCTTACCTTCGTAAGTATTCACAAACCCTTATTCAGTCTTTATGAAGGCTCATTGTGATATATTGGCCGTACAACAATGTCATAGCACCATAGGAGACAAGGCCACATGCAGGAGACAAAAAGCTTATAAACGTTAACAAATGTCAACATAAGAATGTGTCAGGCTTACTCTATCATTACGTACCATTACGACAACCTTATTAATTCCCTTTCTCTTAAAACATAAAGGTGTTAGCGAACCATTTCCAGCTGCTCCTCGGTCAACACTCTCTTAGTAATGAGTAAATCTGGATGTTTTGGAGAGTCAGATATAAAGGCTAATGATTAGTGGGGTGAGGCAGCTAGGCCACGCTAGGCTAATGCTAATCGGTTCGTGCATCTCTCGCCGAGAACCTTGTACATCGATTTGATCTCACACATCAAAAGACAAACAGCCCTGCCAGTCAGCACTTGCTCCGTCAATGTCGCTCCTTGAAGTGATTCCTACCGCACGTGAATCTTTGTGGAGGAATCCCAGAGCAGGGACAAAGGAGGGAGGTAAGGATAGAGGGATGGAGGGAGGGGAATGGAATATTAGACAATCAGATCTATTGGCATTTCTCTGAAGGTGATTCATGTACGGGAGGAAAGAGTGAAAGTGAAGAAACGTGTTTCTCCCCTGTTCATGCACCTGCCCGAGCTGCCGGAGAGCCTCGATGCTATAATCCCACTGTTTCTACCTGTTATGGGCCTTTCATTACTGTTGTTCTTTCAAATGAATTCTCCTGCAGAGTGAGGGGATAAGTTGAGAGTGTAGTCAGAACTCTAATGAAAGTTCAGTGCCACGAGAAACCCTTTGTTCCTTCCATTAATCATGCCACTTGCGTAGATCTGCCACCCAGCGTACGATGGCGAGAATTAATATTTGGCCTCTGATGCATTCTTTTTGAAAGAATAAAGGAAAGTGAAGGAAAAGCATGATCTATTCAAGGAGCGCGGGGAATACTCCTCTTCTTCTCTCTCGTTCTCTCTCTCGGTGTGCGCCAAACATTTCTGTTATAGCTGCTGCATCTCATTTTGTCTAGTGAAGATCACAGGGCTGCAGAGTCACATATTTCAGAAGGGAGAGTGGAGATGGAGGAGAGTGGGAAATTGTTATATTTTATTGGAACCCTGTGGGAGAGTTTTGTAGTGGCAAGCACGCTATTGAGCCTATTTGCATCATGCATCGGAGAACAGATATGATATGATATTATGATACCATTAATATAGCTACTGTACTGTAGCTACTCACACAACTAGGCCTAGTTTGTGTCATATTTTTGTGAAACTATCTTTTAAAAAATGTGTAGTGCAGTAAAGATGTACAGTCATTATGTGATAGCATCAGAGTGATGAAGTCCACATTGAACATTTGTATAATACCACTTCATGGTACATTTGGCATCAGAGAAAAGCTTTTAAAGTGTTTTGTGAATACTGTAATGTAAATGCCCAAACTGTGGCCTAGCTGTTTCAATGCTCCCCTCTGTCACATTCTATATGTATTTTCATTCTCTCTGGCCCTGTTTTAATAATGTATTAGCTTTGATGCCGTAGGCTATCTCCATTTTGTTCGGCAAAGGCTCATTGCTATACAGTTGGCCTTATGCTTACTTTATGCACCACGGACTACACATTCAAGTTCACCAGAGCAGACCGTGCAGCCTTTTGAAGCATTTTGACCGAGTCATTATGAAACGAACGGTGTTCATACATTTGTAACACTGCAATTGCAACCCAGCCATCAGTGCAAAATGTGCCTAGCCCGAGTTCCCTGAATGCAACAAGACAGAAAGCGCAGAGAAAACACATGTATCCCTTTATTTCCACACATAATAATACAACAGATGTTTATTATTCCGTGGGTGAAATCAATGAAAGGCCATTCAGGCCGTTTGTTTCAGGCCCGGCTCGGTTTAACAACATAAAAAAAGAAAAGAGGAATAATTTGCACAGTCTTTGAGAATCCACACAATCAACTGCAGTGGCTTTAAAAGCATTTTAATTAATCTTCTTCAAATTGCATTTGACTATTTAAAAAAGAGGGCGAGCGGAAGGAGAAAGAGAGACAGAGAGCGAGAAAGATAATCTTCTGGGTGTTGGGCTACATTGTGCGACCGTGAAGAGATGCGGAGGAGAGATGGTGAGCCCAGGGGACAAGCGCAAGGACAATACTGTCTCATGGGAGGATTTGATGCTGCTGAACAGAATTTGAATACGTAAAGGACAGGGAAAAGGAAAAAAGGGCAGAACATAGTCCTGTGTTGTCACGATCGTTGACACATGATGAAGCGGACCAAGGCGCAGCGTTGAATGTGAACATATTTATTTAATAAATGATCACACGACCAAAACAATAACACGATGACGTGACAGTCAATGGTCAATAAACAAACCAAACACGAACAAAATCCCACAAACCCGAATGAAAAACAGACAGTTTAAATATAGCTCCCAATCAGAGACAACCCACGACAGCTGACACTCGTTGCCTCTGATTGGGAGTCACTCTGGCCAACATAGAAATAAACACCCATAGAAACAAAACCCATAGATCTACACACCCTGGCTCAACATAACAGTGTCCCCAGAGCCAGGGCGTGACAGTACCCCCCCCTAAAGGCGCGGACTCCGACCGCGTCAACCAAAACCCACAGGGGAGGGACCGGGTGGGCACTCCGCCTAGGCGGCGGATCCGGCTCCGGGCCTGATCCCCGCTCCCTCTCCAACCCCCCAAAGTACCCCTGGTCCGGTCTGGCCCCGCTGGCCGGAGCTGGACTGCACACTGGTGGAGCGGATTGCTCTAGCTCCGGCGTGAAGCATCTGACCGGTGCCGGACCAGCCACCGGTGGAACAGGCACGGGCCGTGCCGGACTGACGACGCACACCACTGGCTTGGTGTGGGGAGCAGGAGCGGGCCGAGCCGGGCTGTCGAAGCGCACCCCTGACTTGGTGCGGGGAGCAGGAACGGGCCGAGCCGGGCTGACGAAGCGCCCCACTGACTTGGTGCGGGGAGCAGGAACGGGCCGAGCCGGGCTGACGAAGCGCACCACTGACTTGGTGCGGGGAGCAGGAACGGGCCGAGCCGGGCTGTCGAAGCGCACCCCTGACTTGGTGCGGGGAGCAGGAACGGGCCGAGCCGGGCTGTCGAAGCGCACCACTGACTTGGTGCGGGGAGCAGGAACGGGCCGAGCCGGGCTGTCGAAGCGCACCCCTGACTTGGTGCGAGTGGCAGGAACAGGCCGGACCGTACTGGGAACACACACCACTGGCCCTACGTGGGGATCAGGAACAGGCCGGACCGGACTGGCAACACACGCCAGTACCTCTCGCCGTGCCTCTACATCCTCCCTCCCCCTGGTGACCAGTGACTCCCGTAACCTGGCGGCCTCCTGCTGCCCCGTCGTCCACGGCGTTAGCCCCCCCCTAAAAATTTTCTGGGCGTCTCCCCTACCCGTGGACCAGGTCTCCATGTCCCTCGCCAGCCTTTCGCCCTTCTGCCACAAGGTCAAGCCCTTCTCTTCCTCACTCGGCTTGACCCAGTCGAGGAGGCGAAGGAGATCTGTTAGGGATCTCCCTGGCGATGGCTCCTGGACACGCTGCTTGGTCACATCTTGGTGGGATTTTCTGTCACGATCGTTGACACATGATGAAGCGGACCAAGGCGCAGCGTTGAATGTGAACATATTTATTTAATAAATGATCACACGACCAAAACAACAAAACGATGACGTGACAGTCAATGGTCAATAAACAAACCAAACACGAACAAAATCCCACAAACCCGAATGAAAAACAGACAGTTTAAATATGGCTCCCAATCAGAGACAACCCACGACAGCTGACACTCGTTGCCTCTGATTGGGAGTCACTCTGGCCAACATAGAAATAAACACCCATAGAAACAAAACCCATAGATCTACACACCCTGGCTCAACATAACAGTGTCCCCAGAGCCAGGGCGTGACATGTGTTCTTCTCATGATCCACAGAGGAACAAAAAGGGACAAATTACACAACATTTTGTGCCAGATCTGGGTCTTGTGCTGAATTGGTAAATTATTTTGTATTGTTTCACGAGTTTAAGGACTAGACATGAAATGGGTTTAGAATATTTACTGAGGAAATGGAATGGATGTGAGAATGAGGACCGAATGTGACCAAGGGCTGCAGATGAAGGATCCGGCGGGGTTGACTCTGTAGGGTTTGGCTTGGAGTCTCAGTTAGACCTCACGGTCAGGCCGTGGTAGTTAGACCTTACGGTCAGGCCGTGGTAGTTAGATCCTTGTCAAGCAAATATCGGACAAAGGAGGGGTCAGGGTGAAGGTCCAAGTCTGCAGCCATGGCAGTGACATTGATATGGGTGGCGAGGTTGGCCAGCAGTAATTTCTCAGCAGAAGGAAGAGTGGGTTTCTGAGGGCAGGAGGTGCGGGCGTTGGCTCCCCTACAAAATGTGCAGATGTGGAGGAGCAGGCATGAGGAAGCGCTGAAGCCATAGTTATTGACAGTTTTGCAGATCATGCTAGCTCTGGAGAAGAGCATGGTATGACCATGATAGTCCTTCCTCCTCGAGCAGGCAGCAAAGGCAGAATGTTTTCTAGAAGGAGGAAGAGGGTAGGGCGGAACATCGAGCAGAGCCAGGGCAGAGGAAGCTTCAGGGGCTGCTGAGCGTGGGGCAGACAGGGTGCAGGCAATGGCAGGGTGGGATGGGCAGCCACAGAGTTCGCAGGTGAGGGACACTTTTCCGGCGGCGAGCTCCACGTCGAGAGCGCACCAGTATGTCATGATGTTCCACTGCAGGAGCCTGGAGGCAGCAGCTGCACCACCGGAACGGACAGCCAGATCCATGATGATGGATTGGTAGTCTTCCAACTCATGCCAGCAAGAAGGATGGGCTGAGCAGATGACATCTCTGTAGTTGAAAAAAGCCAATCAAAATTCTGGGACAGTGAAAACCCTGGAGTGGTGAGGGTCAGTGGAGCGCAGGGGCACCTGTCAGTAGCTGGTGACAGTGGTGTGGCTGGGTCCCTCCATGGGCCCAGGTCAGGGCTGGACCGGTCATCGGAGGAAGCAGCAGACAGGTCCAGTGTTGCTGGAGGGTCCCCTAGTGCAGGGACAGGCAAAGGGTCAGAGACAGGCAGGGCCTCTGCCACTGGCGATGGCTCGACGGGCAGCTTTGGCTGTTGATGATGTGGGGGGATGGTGAGGAATAGGGTCCAGTCAGCAACATAGGCTCACTACCGTGTGGTGATGCTGCTGGAATTGCATAGACCACCCGAGCCGAGGAGAGGGTTCACCCAAACTCCACAGCAGTGGAGGGGGGATTGGGAATGAGATCTGGTGTGGGCTCAGTCTCCATAGCAGGCAACTCCTGAGAACCAGCGGGGGCCGAGGACATGATGTGACGTGTCCCTGCCCGGTCTCAGTTGCAGCCATGCCCGACAACGGTGCCGGGGCTGGAGAGGCAATATAGTCACACCCAATGGTCACAGTCGCACCTGGCAACGGTGCTGGGGCCGAAGAGACAACTTCTTGCTACTGCCCTCCATCTGACTGTCCCGTTATCCACTGCAACCTGTTGGAGAGGGCTCCCCTGAAGAAGGCTGGGATCTGGTCTTCTGTTGCATAATGCGAAGAAGACTCTTTACATTCTGGTCAATACGGGAAAAACTGGCTTCCTGTACTCCATATGGAATATGCAGCGATGCCCATGGCGCTGCAACTGCCTGGTACTCCAACATAGAAGAATAATCCACGCGCTGGGTTGTTGGGGATGCGTCCCCACCTGGTGCTTTGCTGAGAAGTATCCCACAGGTGGAGAAGAGGGGGTATAATCCATATGATAGTAGTTCACTGGATACCCCGGAGCCATACTCCACTGGACCGCAGGTGGGCAGTGTGGAAAGTACCATTTGTGGTCTCTGTGGGCCGCCATGCTGTAGTGGTGTCAGCAAAAAGTCACAAATCCGTCTCGAAAGACCATGAAAGAGAGCTACCCGGCTTTATGTATTTTACTGGTTTGTGACTCACTGGCACCGCCCCCCAGTTAGAGGGGAATAAAGCAGCCCAAGAGTTAACACACAGCAACTTTATTTAAACACACTGAGGAAGACGAACATGCGGGTGTACATGGGGATGAAAAGTGGGAAAGGTAGTGGAATGGTAGTGGTTCTGTAGATCGAAATGAAAGGAAATGAATGTACTGTACATACGATTTCACAAGAGCAGTTATAACAGTAATAAAGGACTGTATACATGACATATAATCATTGAACATGTTTACAGGTTACAAGCTATACAGAGGCAGCATACATAATGCAACAACAACTATTAAGAACAATATATATGTCACACAACTCACTTTGGGATATGAGTGAGTCCAGTTGTTGAAGGGCAGAGACAGAGATGTTGCTGTCTGCCACTGCATGAGGGAAGCTCCAAGTATTGTGTGATCTGTATAGTCAAGAGGATGGGCAGATGTCCATCCTCTTGATGTCCAGTGGGGGCGGAGGAACCTCTCGTACCTCAGACTCCTGGAGTGGACCAGCTACTACCGGCCTGAGGAGAGACACATGGAACGAGGGGTTAATACGGTAATTAATAGGAAGTTGTAACCTATAACAAACCTCGTTCAATCTCCTCAGGACTTTAAATGGCCCCACAAACCGCCGACCCAGCTTCCGGCAGGGCAGGCGAAGGGGCAGGTTTCGGGTCGAGAGCCAGACCCGATCTCCCGGTGCATACACCGGAGCCTCACTGCGGTGGCGATCGGTGCTCGCCTTGTGGCGCCTGATAGCCCGCTGCAGGTGGACATGCGCAGCATTCCAGGTCGCTTCTGAGCACCGAAACCACTCATCCACCGCAGGAGCTTTGATCTGGCTCTGATGCCAAGGTGCCAGGACCAGCTGATAACCTAACACACACTGAAAAGGCGTAAGGTTAGTTGAGGAGTGGCGAAGTGAGTTTTGGGCTATCTCTGCCCAGGGGATATATCCCGACCACTCCCCCTGCTGGTCCTGGCAATAGGACCTCAGAAACCTACCCACATCCTGGTTCACTCTCTCCACCTGCCCATTTCTCTCGGGGTGAAAACCTGAGGTAAGGCTAATCGAGACCCCCAGACGTTCCATAAATGCCCTCCAGACTATAGAGGTGAACTGGGGACCCCGATCAGACACTATATCCTCAGGTACCCCGTAGTGCCGGAAGACGTGTGTAAACAGGGCGTCAGCAGTTTGTAGGGCTGTAGGGAGACCTGGCATAGGAATGAGACGGCAGGCCTTCGAAAACCGATCCACAACGACCAAGTTCGTAGTGTTCCTGTGAGGGGGGAAGGTCCGTGACAAAGTCCACCGATAGATGAGACCATGGCTGTTGTGGAACGGGTAGGGGTTGTAATTTCCCTCTGGGCAGGTGTCTAGGCGCCTTACACTGGGCGCACACCGAGCAGGAGGAAACATAAACCCTCACGTCCTTAGCTAAAGTGGGCCACCAGTACTTCCCACTAAGGCAGTGCACTGTCCGACCAATACCAGGATGACCAGAGGAGGGTGACGTGTGAGCCCAATATATAAATCGATCACGCACCTCAAGCGGCACGTACCTCCGACCCTCTGGACACTAGGGGGGAGTAGGGTCGGTACGTAACGGCCGCTCGATGTCCGCATCAACCTCCCACACCACCAGTGCAACCAGACAAGACTCCGGAAGTATGGGAGTGGGCTCAATGGACCTCTCCTCTGTGTCATATAGTCGGGACAAAGCGTCTGCCTTAGCGTTCTGGGAACCTGGTCTGTAGGTGAGCGTAAACACAAATCAAGTGAAAAACATAGCCCACCTTGCCTGACGAGGGTTCAACCTCCTCGCCGCCCGGATGTACTCCAGGTTACGATGGTCAGTCAAAATGAGTAAAGGGTGTTTAGCCCCCTCAAGCCAATTCCTTCACACCTTCAGGGCTTGAACCACAGCTAACAGCTCCCTGTCCCCCACATCATAATTGCGCTCCGCCGGACTGAGCTTCTTAGAGAAGAAAACACAGGGACAGAGTTTTTGTGGCGTACCCGAGCGCTGAGACAGTACAGCACCGATCCCAGACTCGGACGCATCCACCTCAATTTGGAATGCCAAAGAGGGATCCGGATGTGCCAGCACCGGAGCCGAGGTAAACAGGTCCTTCAGATGCCTAAAAGCCCTGTCCGCCTCAGCCGACCACTGCAGACGCACCGGCAGCTCCCATTACCTCCTTTAGCAGGGAGGTAATGGGAGCTGCTACCTGCCCAAAGCCCCAGATAAACCTCCGGTAGTAATTGACAAAACCCAAAAACCGCTGCACCTCCTTCACCGTGGTGGGAGTCTGCCAATTGCGCACGGCCGAAACGCAGTCAATCTCCATCTCCACACCTGACGCGAACAAACGGTGTCCCAGGAAGGAGATGGACTCTTGGAAGAACAGACATTTCTCAGCCTTCACATACAGGTCATGCTCCAACAGTCTACCAAGCACCCGACGAACCAAGGACACATGCTCGGCTCGTGTAGTGGAGTATATTAGAATGTCATCGATATACACCACTACACCCTGTCCATGCAGGTCCTGGAAAATCTCATCCACATGAGACAGAGGATACACATGACTTCGGGGAAGCGCAGCGCCTACTTGGAGGTTTATCGCACAATCCCCCTGTCGACGGGGTGGTAATTGAGTCGCCTTCTTTTTACAGAAGGCGAGAGCCAAATCGGCATATTCAGGCGGAATGTGCATGGTGGGAACTTGGTTCGGACTTTACACCGTCGTTGCCCCTACGGAAACACCTACACACCTCCCCAAGCACTGATCAGACCATCCCTTGAGAGCCCTCTGTTGCCATGAAATATTGGGGTCATGAGAAGTTAACCAGGGAAGCCCCAACACCACAGGAAACGCAGGAGAATCAATCAGATACAAGCTAATTATCTCCTCATGGCCCTCCTGCGTTTTCATCCTGAGAGGCGCTGTGACCTCCCTAATCAACCCTGACCCCAAAGGGCGGCTATCTAGGGCATGGATAGTGAAGGGCACATCAACTGGAACAATAGGAATCCTTAACTTATAAGTAAACTGACGATCGATAAAGTTCCCAGCTGCGCCTGAATCTACTAGCGCCTTATGCTGGGTATGAGGAGAAACCTTGGGAAACACAACATTAATACACATATGCGCAACAGGGAGCTCTGGGTGAGTTGGGTGCCTACTCACATGGAAGGGCTCATCAGTGCGCTGCCTACTGCCTCGACTCCTGGGAGACCCTCCCCAGCACCGACCAGCAGTGTGTCCTCTGCGGCCACAGTTGATGCAGGGGACGGCCCCTCTCCTGGTCTCCCTCATACCAGCACCTCTAAGCTCCATAGGGGTAGGCTCGGAAGTGCTGGGGGATGGAATGGACGGCCCCGGATCCGGACGTCCGCGGGTAGCCAATAGGGTATCCAGACGAATCGACATGTCCACCAGTTGGTCCAGGCTTAGGTTGGTGTCACTGCAGGCCAATTCCCAACGCACGTCCTCCCTCAAGCTGCATCGGTAGAGGTCGATGAGGGCCCTCTCATTCCATCCCGCGTTGGCAGCCAGAGTCCGAAAGTCCAGTGCGAATTCCTGCGCGCTCCTCTTTCCCTGTCTGAGGTGGAATAGACGCTCACCCGCCGCTTTTCTTTCTGGTGGATGATCGAGTACCTCCCTGAAGCGGCGGGTGAACTCCGCATAGTTGACAGTAGCGGCGTCTATTCCCCCCCACTCGGCGTTGGCCCACTCCAGCGCCTTGCCGGACAGACAGAAGATGAAGGCGGACACGCTCTCGTATCCCGAGGGGACCGGGTGGATGGTTGCCAGGTAGAGTTCGACCTGGAGCAGGAAACCCTGACACCCGGCAGCTGTGCCATCATAATCCCTCGGGAGCGAGAGCCGAATCCCACTGGACCCCGGAGGTGAAGCGATGGGTATCGATGATGGTGGTGCTGTAATCGGAGGAGGTGTAGGCAGACCTCCTCTCTCCCATCGCTCCATGGTGTTCACTACACGTTCCATGGCGGTGCCGAGAGCCTGGATCATGGCCGCTTGTTGTTGTACGCGTTCTTCCATTGATCCTGCTGGCACCGCTGCTCCTGCTGACTCCATGTCAGTGGTGTGTGATTCTGTCATAAGCGTCAGTGAAATGCGGTGGGCGAAGTCAAACGCAGGACACAGAGCTTCCTGGAAACGTGCTTTACTAGAAAGTATACTGAGTACATACAACCTCCACACAGGGAGGAAAATAACCCGCACACTAACGACTGCCGATGACGAAAATACAATCACACAACACACAATGAAAGACAGAGGGTTAAATAGGGAAGACAATACAACATAATGGGAAACAGGTGTAGACAATCAAGACCCAACAAGTCAAACACAGAAACATAGATCGGTAGCACCTAGTACTCCAGGGACGACGAACGCCGAAGCCTGCCCGAGCAAGGAGGAGGGGCAGCCTCGGCTGAATCCGTGACAGAAAAACCGGGCAGGACGGCTGGCCCTTGGATGTACACAGAGAGCAAACATTAATAATATGCATGTCAATCTCTCCTGGCTCAAAGTGGAGGAGAGATGGACTTCATCACTACTTGTATTTGTGAGAGGCACCAAGCTGTCTGTTTAAACAACTAGCACACAGCTCAGACACCAATGCATACCCCACAAGACATGCCACCAGAGGTCTCTTCACAGTCCCCAAGTCCACAACAGACTATGGGAGGCGCACAGTACTACATAGAGCAGGGGTGGGCAAACCTTTTGGCTCAAGGGCCACATTGAGTTTTTGAAACCGCGTGACAAAACATGTTTATTCATTTTCACATTGACACACAACTACTAGTGTACTGTAGGTGTACATATGCTTGCAGAACAATTCTACCATCTCTACCCTTGTTTATTGTGAACAAATTTTTCACAAAATTGATATAATTTATAACATCACTGTCACGATCGTTGAGAGACGGGTCAGACCAAGGTGCAGCGTGGTATGCAAACATGTTTATTAAATAATAATAATTTAAAAAACAACGTAACGTGAAGTCCAAGGCTATACACAATACAAGCCTAACACAGGAACAAGATCCCACAAACATAGTAGGCAAACAGGCTACTTAAGTATGATCCCCAATCAGAGACAACGAGCGACAGCTGTCTCTGATTGGGAATCACACCCGGCCAAACATAGAAAACCAATACCTAGATCCTAAACATAGAATACATCACATAGATTTCCACACCCTGACTCAACATACAAGAGTTCCATACGTCAGGGCGTGACAATCACAGACACAGTCAAACACACAAACAGATCCTGCATCTCTACTCTGGTAAAGTACAATCAAACTTACAGTCACAATATGCAAACTTAAAAATACAGTTGAAGTCGGAAGATTACATACACTTAGGTTGGAGTCATTAAAACTCGTTTTTCAACCCCTCCGCAAATGTATTGTTAACAAACTATAGTTTTGGCAAGTCGGTTAGGACATCTACATTTACATTACATTTTAGTCATTTAGCAGACGCTCTTATCCAGAGCGACTTACAGGAGCAATTACGTCAAGGGCACAATTACGTCATTTAGCAGACGCTCTTATCCAGAGCGACTTACAAATTGGTGCATTCACCCTATTTTTGGGGGGGGGGGGGGGGGGGTGCCGTTCCCCTCACTGCTCCATAGGCAAGCACCATGGTCTTGTAACGGATGCGAGCTTTAACTGGAAGCCAGTGGAGTGTGCGGAGGAGGGGGGTGACGTGAGAGAACTTGGGAAGGTTGAACACCAGACGGGCTGCGGCATTCTGGATGAGTTGTAGGGGTTTAATGGCACAGGCAGGGAGGCCAGCCAACAGCGAGTTGCAGTAATCCAGACGGGAGATGACAAGTGCCTGGATTAGGACCTGTGCCGCTTCCTGTGTAAGGCAGGGTCGTACTCTCCGAATGTTGTAGAGCATGAACCTGCAGGATCGGGTCACCGCCTTGATGTTAGCGGAGAACGACAGGGTGTTGTCCAGGGTCACGCCAAGGCTCTTCGCACTCTGGGAGGAGGACACAACGGAGTTGTCAACCGTGATGGCGAGATCATGGAACGGGCAGTCCTTCCCCGGGAGGAAGAGCAGCTCCGTCTTGCCAGGGTTCAGCTTGAGGTGGTGATCCGTCATCCATACTGATATGTCTGCCAGACATGCAGAGATGCGATTCGCCACCTGGTCATCAGAAGGGGGAAAGGAGAAGATTAGTTTTGTGTCATTTACTTTGTGCATGACACAAGTAAGTTTTCCAACAATTGTTTATAGATAGATTATTTCACTGATAATTAACTGTATCACAATTCCAGTGGGTCAGAAATTTACTAAGTTGACTGTGCCTTTAAACAGCTTGGAAAATTCCAGAAAATGATGTCATGGCTTTAGAAGCTTCTGATAGGCTAATTGACATAATTTGAGTCAATTGGAGGTGTACCTGTGGATGTATTTCAAGGCCTACCTTCAAACTCAGTGTCTCTTTGCTTGACATCATGTAAAAATCTAAATAAATCAGCCAAGACCTCAGAAAAAGAATTGTAGACCTCCAGAAGTCTGGTTCATCGTTAGGAGCAATTTCCAAACGCCTGAAGGTACCACGTTCATCTGTACAAACAATATTCCGCAAGCATAAACACCATGGGACCACGCAGCCGTCATACCGCTCAGGAAGGAGACGTGTTCTGTCTCCTAGAGATGAACGTACTTTGGTGCGAAAAGTGCAAATCAATCCCAGAACAACAGCAAGGGAACTTGTGAAGATGCTGGGGGAAACAAGTACAAAAGTATCTATATCCACAGTAAAACAAGTCCTATATCGACATAACCTGAAAGGCCGCTCAGCAAGGAAGAAGCCACTGCTACAAAACCGCCATAAAAAAGCCAGACTACAGTTTGCAACTGCACATGGGGAGAAAGATCATACTTTTTGGAGAAATGTCCTCTGGTCTGATGAAACAAAAATATAACTTTTTGGCCATAAGGACCATCGTTATGTTTGGAGGAAAAAGGGGGTACTTGCAAGCCGAAGAACACCACCCCAACCGTGAAGCACGGGGGTGGCAGCATCATGCTGTGGGGGTGCATTGCTGCAGGAGGGACTGGTGCACTTCACAAAATATATGGCATCATGAGGAAGGAGAATTATGTGGATATATTGAAGCAACATCTCAAGACATCAGTCAGGAAGTTAAAGCTTGGTCGCAAATGGGTCTTCCAAATGAACAATGATTCCCAGCCTACTTCCAAAGTTGTGGCAAAATGGCTTAAGGACAACAAAGTCAAGGTATTGGAGTAGCCATCACAAAGCCCTGACCTCAATCCCATAGAAAATGTGTGGGCAGAACTGAAAAAGCGTGTGCGAGCAAGGAGGCCTACAAACCTGACTCAGTTACACCAGCTCTGTCAGGAGGAATGGGACAAAATTCACCCAACTTATTGTGGGAAGCTTGTGGAATGCTATCCGAAACATTTGAACCAGTTTAAACAATTTATAGGCAATGCTACCAAATACTAATTCAGTGTATATAAAAATGTTCTGAAATAAATAAAAGCTGAAATAAATCACTATTATTCTGTCATTTCACATTCTTAAAAGAAAGTGGTGATCCTAACTGACCTAAGACAGGGAATTTTTTATGTAAGGAATTGTGAAAAACTGAGTTTAAATGGATTTGGCTAAGGTGTATGTAAACTTCCGACTTCAACTGTAGATATATATTATATGACTGGAGACATGCTAAATGTAACAGCAGATGTGTAAAAAAATATATTCTAAAATATGAGTGAAACATATGGTAAGAGCATCCGTTTAATTTGGAATTGTCTGTTTTTGAAAGCATATTAAGGAACAATTCTCATCTCCATTGTGAGCCATATTTAGTTATCCAATCACCTCAGCCCAAATCTGACTGATTAGTTATTACCTGTATCCAAGTGCATACCTGGATAATTCTCACTGCATAACCATCACCATGAAAAAGCATAATCCCAGTCTCGGTTATTCAAGTCTTAATGTGAACAATGGGTCTGGTCACCTCTCTTGGCAAGGGCATCAAAGTCTGGTGTCATCTTAGATGTAGAGATTCTCAGAACAGCTGACAAGTGGTAATTTGTTAAATTTGACCTGCGACGGAATTTGTTGTAATTCATGACTGAGAACGTTTGTTCACACACGTATGTGGACCCGATTAAAACAAGCATCCTTTGGGCGTGCTTTTTAATGTTTGGAAACTTTGTTTTATTCAGTGAGCCATATAATTGGTCTATTGCTGCTGTTTTGTACTTCTCCTTCAAAGCACTGTCACATTGTCGATTAGCTCCAATTGTGTGTCTGGTGGGGCTTTCTCACTGTCGAGAGACAAGGGGCATGATAAAAGCTCCAGCTCATTCTCAATCTTCTCAAGTCTGAGAAGCGTCGGGAAAACTCAGCATGCAGGTCGATCAAAGTGCTACTGTATGTCTCAGTGCTACTGCAATGTGGGCGCATTCAGTGTGGCCAGTGTTGGAAAAAGAGCGAGAGACCGGCTGCTCATTTGTCTGGAGAACGGCATAAGTTTGGCCTTGAATGGTTTCACGTTGGAATACAGTTCATGCACAAAAACACAATTTCCCTGCAGTTTCACATTTAGATCGTTCAGATGCCCCAATATGTCCACACCGAAAGCAAAGTCGCCCAGCCAGTCTGTGTCTTTCAACTCGGAGAAGTCGTCAGCTTCCCCAACCGTATTAAGGAACATACTTATCTCCCCTGTCAGTTCCCACACACGGCAAAATACTTTTCCCAGGCTTAGCCAGCGCATATTTGAATGGTACAGCAAGTCCTGGTGCTCTGCCTCTGTGTCATTGAGCAGCTGAATGAACTGATGATGGTTAAGCCCCCTTGCCCGTATAAAGTTGACAACTTTTACAACCACTTTGACAACATTTTCCAGCTTTAACACACTTTTACACAGGGCTTCCTGATGAACAATACAGTGAAGAAATATCAATTCCTCCGAGTTAGGGCTTTCTTCTTTTACTTTGTCTTGTAATCTTTTTAGTAGGCCAATGTTTTTACAGGTTAGATTTGGTGATCCATCTGTTGTGACGTTTGTCAGTTTGCTCCACGGTAGATTAATTTTTTCCAAGCAGGCAGACACCTGTCATATAAGTCAGAGCCCCTGGTTGTTCCCATCATTGATTCCATCGCAAGAAGTTCCTCTGTTATTTCAAAGTTCTCATTTTTTCCTCTGACAAAAATGTAAAGTTGAGCGGTGTCTCTGATGTCAGTACTCTCCTCCAGTGCTATAGAAAAAAGATCGAAGCCATCTGCTTTTTTTGCAGCACTCATTTTTCACGTCAAAAGTCGTCAAGCAATGAAGTGGCTTTGATGACTGAGCGCATTCTGAATCTGACTGTAGGCCCAAATACAGAGCGCGCTGCCAGGCTACAGCTCCATCTATTGGAGGTTGTTTGTATATTACATTTTTACATTTTAGTCATTTAGCAGACACTCTTATCCAGAGCGACTTAGAGTTAGTGAGTGAGTGCATACATTTTTCATACATATCATGGAATTAGTAATTTTCGTCCAAAAATGGTAGCTCAAATATAATAATATTTAATACATTAAAAAAATATCTCCGGCCCACCGGCCGAACTTTGCCCCCACTTGACATAGAGCCATGACTCCTCTCTGCACAGGAGATACAAACGCTTCACACCGCGTGGCTGCTGCCACTCTAATCTGGTGGTCCCTGCGCGCACAACCCACGTGGAGTTCCAGGTCTCCGGCAGCCTTTGGAACTGCCGTTCTGCGGCCAACAAGGCAGAGTTAATCTCAGCCTATTCTACCCTCCAGTCCCTTGACTTCTTGGCGTTGACGGAAACATGGATTACCACAGAAAACACTGCTACTACTACTGCTCTTTCTTCATCTGATCATGTGTTCTTGCATACCCCGAGAGCATCTGGTCAGCGTGGCGGTGGCACAGGAATCCTCATCTCTCCCAAGTGGACATTGTCTCTTTTCCCCCTGACCCATCTGTCTATCTCATTTGAATTCCATGCTGTCACAGTCACTAGCCCATTCAAGCTTAACATCCTTATCATTTATCGCCCTCCAGGTTCCCTTGGAGAGTTCATCAATGAGCTTGATGCCTTGATAAGTTCCTTTCCTGAGGATGGCTCACCCCTCACAGTTCTGGGTGACATTAACCTCCCTACTTCTGCCTTTGACTCATTTCTCTCTGCCTCCTTCTTTCCACTCCTTTCCTCTTTTGACCTCACCCTCTCACGTCCCCCCCTACTCACAAGGCAGGCAATACGTTGACCTCATCTTTACTAGATGCTGTTCTTCTACTAATCTCACTGCAACTCCCCTCCAAGTCTTGGACCACTACTTTGTATCCTTTTCTCTCTCTCTCTCCTCCAACACTACTCACTCTGCCCCTACTCAGATGGTAATGTACCGTCGCAACCTTCGCTCTCTCTCTCCCGCTACTCTCTCATCTTCCATCCTATAATCTCTTCCCTCTGCTAAATCCTTCTCCCTCCGATCTCCTGATTCTGCCTCCTCACCTTCCTTTCTGCATCTTTTGACTCTCTATGTCCCCTATCCTCCCGGCCGGCTCGGTCCTCCCCTCCTGCTCCGTGGCTTGAAGACTCATTGCGAGTTCACAGAACAGGGCTCCGGGCAGCCGAGCGGAAATGGAGGAAAACTAGACTCCCTGCGGACCTGTCATCTTTTCACTCCCTCCTCTCTACATTCTCTTCCTCTGTTTCTGCTGCTAAAGCCACTTTCTACCACTCTACATTTCAAGCCTCTGCCTCTAACCCTAGGAAACTCTTTGCCACCTTCTCCTCCCTGCTGAATCCTCCTCCTCCTCCCCCTCCCTCCTCTCTCTTTGTGGATGACTTCGTCAACCATTTTGAAAAGAAGGTTGACAACATCCGATCCTCATTTATTAAGTCAAATGACACCGCTGGTCCTGCTCACACTGCCCTACCCTATGCTTTTGACTTCTTTCTCCCCTCTCTCTCCAGATGAAATCTTGTGACTTGTGACGGCCGGCCGCCCAACAACCTGCCCGCTTGACCCTATCCCCTCCTCTCTTCTCCAGACCATTTCCGGAGACCTTCTCCCTAACCTCACCTCGCTCATCAATTCATCCTTGACTGCTGGCCATGTCCCTTCCGTCTTCAAGAAACTGAGAGTTGCACCCCTCCTCAAAAAACCTACACTCAATCCCTCCGATGTCAACAAATACAGACCAGTATCCCTTCTTTCTTTTCTCTCCAAAACTCTTGAGTGTGCCATCTCTAGCCAACTCTCCTGCTATCTCTCTCAGAATGACCTTCTTGATCCAAACCAGTCAGGTTTCGAGACTGGTCATTCAACTGAGACTGCTCTTCTCTGTGTCACAGAGGCTCTCCGCACTGCTAAAGCTAACTCTCTCTCCTCTGCTCTTATCCTTCTAGACCTATCTGCTTCCTTTGATACTGTGAACCATCAGATCCCCCTCTCCACCCTCTCTGAGTTGGGCATCTCCGGCGCTGCTCACTCTTGGATTGCATCCTACCTGACAGGTCGCTCCTACCAGGTGGTGCGTGGCGAGAATCTGTCTCCGCACCACGTGCTCTCACCACTGGTGTCCCCCAGGGCTCAGTCCTAGGCCCTCTCCTATTCTCTCTATACACCAAGTCACTTGGCTCTGTCATATCCTCACATGGTCTCTCCTATCATTGCTACGCAGACGACACACAATTAATTTTCTCCTTTCGCTGCTCTGGCACCCCAATGGTGGAACAAGCTCCCCCACGATGCCAGGACAGCGGAGTGACTGACCACTTTCCGTAGACACTTGAAACCCTACCTCTTTAAGGAATACCTGGAATAGTATAAAAGTAATCCTTCTACCCCCCCCCCCCCCCCCCCTCACCCACCCCCCCATTAAAAAAAAGTGGTTGTCCCACTGGCAACATAAGTTGAATGCACCAATTTGTAAGTCTCTCTGGATAAGAGCGTCTGCTAAATGATGTAAATGTAAATGTAAATGACTACATGGAACTCTATTCCACATCAAGTAACTGATATTTTAAAAAACAGATAAAAATACACCTTATGGAACAGCAGGGGACTGTGAAGCAACACAAACATAGGCACAGACACATGCATACACACACATGATAACATACGCACTATACACACACGTACACATGGATTTTGTGTTGTAGATATATGGTAGTGGAGTATGGGCCTGAGGGCACACACTTAGTGTGTTGTCAAATCTGTTATGAATGTATTGTAATGTTTTTTAAATGGTATAACTGCCATCATTTTGCCGGACCCCAGGAAGAGTAGCTTCTGCCTTGGCAGGAGCTAATGGGGATCCATAATAAATACAAATACAAAATACACAACTTATAGCAGGGGCCTCTGTGAAAGCTTGCCATTGTTCTTGCCCAATCCTTTGTACATTCCGAACAGTGTCCACTGCTGCAGGACTCACAATTTCCTTGGTATCAAGGACAATAAGGTTGAATCTTTCTTCCTGAAATGGGTTGCCGAGGTCTTCAGTTACATTCACAAGAGAGTGAAGATCTTTTGCAAATGAGGCCTGAACACTTGCTTTATGATTATGGGGATGTGTGTCCACTTGCTTCGTCTAATGTACACCCCCTCGACAGGATGCTAGTCTAACGCAGGGCCTTTGTCGTTTGTCGTTAGTTTGTCGTTCATTTTACATTTGTTAGCTAGCTGACTAATGTCAAGAGCCATATTTAGCAGCTAAATATGGCTCTTGACATTAGTCAGATAGTTAACTATTTATTTGTTCAGAATTGAGTCAATCAGTTTACACCTCCAGGGGTGTACACTCACCTTTCGCCTATACGTTTCTGAAAATGAGGGGTTTGGAAAATATTGGTACCATCGGTGGCCATTTTAAAAGATGGCTGCCAAGGCCCAGAGGGGACAAATCTGGGGTGGCTCCCTAATGTAAATCTTCTCAGGTTCCATAAACTCAGCCCTGTGCCTTTATTTCAAAACAGTCATTCTGAATTGTAAAGTAACGGTACCACTGGCGGCCATTTTGAAAAATGGCTGCCACGCCCCCCAGAGGCCAAATCTGGGGTGGCTCCATATCTAAATATGCCCCGATATTAGTAAGTATAAACTCACACCAAGTAGAGAATAGAGTCTTTTTGTAGGCAAAATGGGTAAATGAATGGATTTTTTGGAGGGTTTTGGATAAACACCGAATATAAGGTCTGTGGTAAACACAGGCTTAGGATATCTTATACGTTTACTTCTATGAGATCATCGTCATCAGCTAATGTAACTTTTGTGAATGTTGAAGCATTTATGTTATCGAAACAAGCACATAAAGCACATAAAGGCATAATTTATAAAGGTCATGTTAACTGACTGATATTATCTCATAGAACAAAACATATAAGATCTCCTAAGCCTAACATCAAGACCTTATTTTCGGCGTTTATCGCAAAACCCCATTCTTTCCCCGTTAATTTTCCCCATAGGAATGGCCGAACGAACCAGAGGAAACTAATTTCCTAATGAAGTTCATCCATAGCCTTTGTACTGTATGTGCCATTTAACTCCTTCTTTATTGAAATCCGAACAGCACATATGAATCAACTCTGCATCGCATTCATTGTGGAGTACAAGGGCCAAGATGGCACAATCTTAACCAAGCTTAAAATCAAAGCTTGAATTAATGCCGTTGCGTGAGTAACTGCTTCATCAAAATCCCTCTCAGGGACCTTTGAAGAATGATATGAATAATCACTGGTCGGATATGCTGTTGAGCGTGTGTTTGTGGGCTGAGAACACAGAGACCTACTGTAAATGATGGCCTGGTTTCGAGAGAAGAACTGCTGCTTGTCTTTAGAATAAGTCAGAGCCATATACTGTATGTGTAACGGATAATCAACAAGGGGCTATGCGCATAGCTATGCGTTCTATGGAAAATAATGAACAGTGTTGAAAGTGTGTTCCACTACGCGTTAGTGGAGTGGAACTGACTTTCCAAGGAGTTGCATTATTTTCCAGAGAACGCATAGAGCCCCGAGTTGATTAGTCCTTTTATACCATGGCTATGATTTAAAACAAATGCCGCTAGAAATGTGTTAATTTTCCGGTAGAAATGTGTTAAACATCCACTGAAGTAGCTAGCAAGTTTACTAGAGAGCTACAGTAGTTTCGGTGGTAACCAAACAAACAGACTTGCTAGTTTAGCTAACCAAACCATCAGTCATAGGTTGCCATTAGGAAAATCAAATTCAACAATGCCAATAATGTTTTAAATTCGACTTTTGCTTTCAAAAGCAGCTCAAACATAGAACATGTAAACATTTATTGTAGCCATTGAATTCTACCTTGCAAATATATTGTGCGTTATAAGGAAATAATGCACACTCTAGAATGCCCTTCAAGCCAACCAAAAACAACTATTCAACAATGCCATGGTATAAAAACAATATGTATATGGCTCTGGAAAAAGCTGGGTAGCTTCCATGATGGTAGCTTCCATGATACACATGTACTGTATGCATATAAATCCAACATAATGTACAAGTATGGTTCAGTTTGCATAAGGTTTAGTCTGCATATGGGTACAGTAAATATGATATAGAGTGATCGAGAACATAAAAATAACATACAGTATGCAGGTGAATTATTTAGGTGTATTAAGACACATGGCTATGGTTAAATAAAAGTAGTAGATAGCCTCTGCTCACTGGTACAGTCTATAGTACCTTCAGTTTGAAGTCATATTACTGTCATAAAGCTAGCATTATAGTATGGAATACCAGTATCCATGGGTCGCTGGTTCAAATGTTGGAGCCATACACTACTGTAGTACCCTTGAGAAACGCACATATGCTGAATAGCCTCGGTGAATAGCCTTCGGTATAATGACTATTATTATAGTATTATTGTATTTTGTAGCTCTATTACCACCTATGTTACTTTGCATAAAGCTATTGGCCGAGCAAAGATATTATCAAATCATATCATTATGTACTGGATCTATCAGATAAGGCAAATGTCCCTGTCCTCATGTGCTCTCTCTCTCTCTCTCTCTCTCTCTCTCTCTCTCTCTCTCTCTCTCTCTCTCTCTCTCTCTCTCTCTCTCTCTCTCTCTCTCTCTCTCTCTCTCTCTCTCTCTCTCTCTCTCTCTCTCTCTCTCTCTCTCTCTCTCTCTCTCTCTCTCTCTCTCTCTCTCTCTCTCTCTCTCTCTCTCTCTCTCTCTCTCTCTCTCTCTCTCTCTCTCTCTCTCTCTCTCTCTCTCTCTCTCTCTCTCTCTCTCTCTCTCTCTCTCTCTCTCTCTCTCTCTCTCTCTCTCTCTCTCTCTCTCTCTCTCTCTCTCTCTCTCTGTGTGTGTGTGTGTTTGCTTTGCTCATACTGCGCTTTATGTATGCCAGCAGAGCTGATTTCTTGATTCCAAAAGGACAAGGCATCTTCTTGTCACTAAATTCCTAAAGGTACAATTAGCATTTTCTTTGACGAAATGTTGAAAGGTTCATAGATTGATATTTGCAAAAATGCAGCAAGATGTTTTTTTAAATGCTAATGCTGACATTTATTAACTTGTATTTCAGGAAAGCCCTACTACAACTACTGTGTTTATGGATTGTAAAACTACTGCATACATTTATTGGAAATAAAGTAAAAATGACATTGTTTAGACACAATCACCATGCGATAGCCTACGCACTGAGGGTATTATTTAGTGTTGTGTGGCAGTGAAATATTTTTACTGGCCTTGATTTACGTCCTGTACATGGCATTTATAATGACACCGACCAACCAGTGTTCATTTCAGTGTTCCAGGAAACTACATTTGCTGCAGCTTCGTTTTCCCCTCCCTCCCTGCCTCCCTCCTGACTGTTTTTCCCTTGTGAAATAATGTCAGCACTTTCCCACCTTCAAAGTCCTTTTGTTTCCCGATCTATTAACAATTCTAATTGTACAGGAACACTTGTTAAGTAAGCCCTGGTAAATAAGGCAGGAAACACATTATTTCCTTTTAGTGCAGATTAAAGGTATTGTGTTGTGCGGTGTTGAAGCTCATTAATGAGGTAGTTTTAAATATAAATGCTGGCAGCAGGCACTTTAGTACACTGCTGACTACTTTAACGGTAGTAGCCTACGCAGTTGATTTGCCTTGATGTTTTTAAATGGGGAATGTTATTTCTCTCCCGTAATGATAAAATACATCTTTCCATGGTCCTATCTGTTAATTAAGCTGTTTGTGTGAAGGAAAGAAAACAAATGGGATACAATCACATTCTATCTGATTAGAGTAAGTGATAGTCTATGTAATAGCTTGGTTGTTTTCCTTGGGTCATTCTGTTAATTAAATAGCTTTGTATCGTTCCCTGGAATGTTTTTCCCAGTCACAACACACGTTTGCCTCGACTACGCTTCTTAGGATAGGCTCGTATCTTAATTGTGGATCGGTTTTCCAAATGCGGTTCAATTTCCTCAACAAGACAGTTTCTTTTAACCGCTGGTTTTAAGGTCAATAACAACGTCAAAGCTGGGGATGATTAAAGCAATTAAAGTTTCCCTTTGTTTTCCCAGCGCAGTGAGATAGCGGACCGCTGTGTTTGTACAGCATTTATTCAACATTTACTAAATGGAATTGAATTTATCATTGGCAACGTTTTTTCCGAGACAATTACCTTTTAGCCTGGCAAACACTGCTTTCACTCAGCCTTGCGTCTCTCAGCTTATGGCTGGTTCTGATTAGCCCTTCGATGTCATCAAACTGAACTCCGAAATCCTCCAGCAAAGAAAGAATGAGAGAGGGAGAGTGAGTGAGTGAGTGAGTGAGTGAGTGAGTGAGTGAGTGAGTGAGTGAGTGAGTGAGAGAGAGAGAGAGAGGGAGAGAGAGAGAGAGCGAGAGCGAAAGTAGCCTAGCTTAAGCATAATTTTACTGTCAGAATTTCTCAATTAGCATAGCACATTTTCCCCATTAGAGAAACTGCCTTCAGAGAGCTGACTGGTCTAATCTGTTTAATGTCCGTGTAAACTATAATCTCCCGATTCTAAAAATAAATCCCTTAAGGACATTATTCGCATACACGCTCTATCATGAGATAGTTTTTTTAAAGACATGATCAAGAGAAGCTTTTAAAGAGGGACTGAATGGTGATGAGATGTTATGTATGTGTGTGGTACATTACATTTTTTTTGGCTTTAAACCTGCATGGAGTGTGCAGTGCAAGTGGGGGTTTTCACTTAGGAAAGTTGTATAAATTGTTCTCCCATGTCACCCCACTCCCCCTTGCATCCACTACAAGACCATGGTACTTGCCTATGGAGCAGCAAGAGAAACTGCCCCTTCCTACCTCCAGGCTATGTTCAAACCCTACACCCCAACCTGAGTACTCCGTTCTGCCACCTCTGGTCTCTTGGCCCTCCCGCCCCTACAGGAGGGCAGCTCCCGCTCATCCCAGTCAAAGCACTTCTCTGTCCTGGCACTCTGCCCATCTTCCGAAAACATCTGAAACCCTACCTCTTCAAAAAGTATCATAAAAATGGCTTTCGTGAACTAACACTCGCACTTGACTTTCTCCCCCACCCACTAGCACTGACTTTGCTGATAGCTACTTTATTGAGGAAAAATGTACTTACTATGATTGAGATATGTGGTTGTCCCATCTAGCTTCAGTGGCTTGCGAAAGTATTCACCCCCCTTGGCATTTTTCCTATTTTGTTGCCTTACAACCTGGAATTAAAATGGATTTTTGGGGGGTTTGTATCATTTGATTTACAGAACATGCCTACCACTTTTCTTTGAAGATGCAAAATATGTTTTATTGTGAAACAAACAAGAAATAAGACCAAAAAAACAGAAAACTTGAGCGTGCATAACTATTCACCCCCCCAAAGTCAATACTTTGTAGAGCCACCTGTGACGAGGTGTGAAAGAAGGAGTCAGGCGCAGGAGGTAAAATACCGAAGTCCAGAGCGTCAAACGAAACTGTACAAGGGAAAACATCCACCTTGGCAATAACACAGTGAAATGTAGCTCAACTGAGCTACACGCTCTCACAACAAAGCAATTACTCACAAAGACAAGGCGAACAGAGGGAACACTTATACACATACTAATTAGGGGAATGAGCACCAGGTGTGTGTGATTGACAAGACATGACAAGTGGAGTGATGAGAATGGGATCGGCAGTAGCTAGTACTCCGGTGACGACGAACGCCGAAGCCTGCCCGAACCAGGAGGAGGGGCAACCTCGGCGGAAGTCGTGACAGTACCCCCCCCCCCCCCCCCCCCCCGACGCACGGCTCCTCGGGGACGGCCAGGTGGACGCGGAGCAGGGCGAGTCGGATGGTGGAAATCCCTCAACAGGGAGCGATTGAGGATGTCCCGCCTTGGGACCCAGCACCATTCCTCCGGACCGTACCCCTCCCACTCCACGAGACACTGAAGGCCCCCCACCCGACGCCTCGAATCCAGGATGGAACGGACCGAGTACGCCGGGGCCCCCTCAATGTCCAGAGGAGGTGGAGGAACCTCCCATACCTCAGACTCCTGGAGCGGACCAGCTACCACCGGCCTGAGGAGAGACACATGAAACGAGGGGTTAATACGGTAGTCAGGGGGGAGTAACAACCTGTATGTCACCTCGTTTATTCTCCTCAGGTCTTTAAATGGCCCCACAAACCACGGGCTCAGCTTCCGGCAGGGCAGGCGGAGAGCCAGACCCGATCCCCCGGTACGAACACCGGGGCCTCCCTGCGGTGGCGGTCAGCGTTGGCCTTCTGACGACGCACGGCGCGCTGGAGGCGAACGTGGGAAGCGTCCCAAGTCTCCTCCGCGCGCCGAAACCAGTCATCCACCGCGGGAGCCTTGGTCTGGCGATCACGGATAAGGGCAGGCATGTACTGCAGCCCAGCTGGACACTGCGGTGGAGATGGATCTGTGCGTAATGCCTGCACTATATCTGCGTCCATCGCCCATACTACCGGCGCCACAATGCATGAGGCCGGGAGTATAGGGGTGTTGTCTCTGGGCCTCTCCTCGGTGTCATACAGCTGAGACTGAGCCTTCCCGTTCTTCATACCCGGAATGTATGAGAGTGTGAAAACAAACTGGGTGAAGAAGAGGGCCCACCTGGCCTGGCGAGGATTCAGCATCCTCACTGCCCGAATGTACTCCAGGTTACGGAGGTCTGTCCAGATGAGGAAAGGGTGTTTCGCCCCTTTGAGCCAATGTCTCCACACCGTCAAACCTCTGACAACAGCCAACAGCTCCCGATCACCAACGCCGTAGTTCTGCTCCGCCGAACTGAGCTTCTTAGAAAAGAAGGCACAGGGGCGGACCTTGGGTGGCGTGCCCGAACGTTGGGATAAGACAGCTCCTATCCCTACCTCGGACGCATCCACCTCCACTACGAACGGTAGTGATGGATCGGGGTTAGACAGTACCGGGGCTGAGGGGAACAGACCCCGCAATCTACTGAATGCCAAATCAGCCTCAGCAGACCAGCGGAGCAGGGACGGCCCACACTTCAACAAGGAGGTAATGGGAGCTGCAACCTTGCCAAAACCCTGAATAAACCATCGATAGTAGTTGGCAAAGCCAAGGAAGCGCTGCACCTCCTTTACCGTGGTTGGAGTCGGCCAATTACGCACGGCTGCAATGCGGTCTCCCTCCATCTCCACACCTGTGGTGGTAATGGGATATCCGAGGAAGGAGATTGACTGCTGGAAAAACTCACACTTCTCTGCCTTGGCATTAAGATCATTTTCCAGCAGTCGGACCAGTACTTTGCGAACCAGGGACACATGCTCGGCGCGCGTAGCGGAATACACCAGGATGTCATCGATGTAGACCACCAAACCACGACCAAGCATGTCCCGAAACACCTCGTTCACAAAGGACTGGAAAACGGATGGAGCATTCATCAAACCGTAGGGCATCACCAGGTATTCATAATGCCCCGAGGTTGTGCTGAATGCTGTTTTCCATTCATCCCCTTCCCGAATACGCACCAGGTTGTAGGCACTCCTGAGGTCTAATTTGGTGAAAAAACGGGCCCCATGCATTGACTCAATCACTGAAGGAATGAGGGGAAGAGGATAACTAAATCGTACCGGCACATTATTCAGTGGTCGATAATCAATGCACGGGCGTAAACCGCCATCTTTCTTCTTCACAAAGAAGAAACTCGAGGAGGCAGGTGAAGTGGAGGGACGTACAGTGAGGGAAAAAAGTATGTGATCCCCTGCTGATTTTGTACGTTTGCCCACTGACAAAGAAATGATCAGTCTATAATTTTAAAGGTAGGCTTATTTGAACAGTGAGAGACAGAATAAAAACAAAAAAATCCAGAGAAACGCATGTCAAAAACATTATAAATTGATTTGCATTTTAATGAGGGAAATAAGTATTTGACCCCCTCTCAATCAGAAAGATTTCTGGCTCCCAGGTGTCTTTTGTACAGGTAACGAGCTGAGATTAGGAGCACACTCTTAAAGGGAGTGCTCCTAATCTCATTTTTTTACCTGTATAAAAGACACCTGTTCACAGAAGCAATCAATCAATCAGATTCCAAACTCTCCACCATGGCCAAGACCAAAGAGGCTGGAATGGGCTACAAGACCATCGCCAAGCAGCTTGGTGAGAAGGTGACAACAGTTGGTGCAATTATTCGCAAATGGAAGAAACACAAAATAACTGTCAATCTCTCTCGGCCTGGGGCTCCATGCAAGATCTCACCTCGTGGAGTTGCAATGATCATGAGAACGGTGAGGAATAAGCCCAGAACTACATGGGAGGATCTTGTCAATGATCTCAAGGCAGCTGGGACCATAGTCACCAAGAAAACAATTGGTAACACATTACGCCGTGAAGGACTGAAATCCTGCAGCGCCCGCAAGGCCCGTCTGAAGTTTGCCAATAAACATCTGAATGATTTGGAGGTGGAGGAATGCTGCCTATGACCCCAAGAACACCATCCCCACTGTCAAACATGGAGGTGGAAACATTATGCTTTGGGGGTGTTTTTCTGCTAAGGGGACAGGACAACTTCACCGCATCAAAGGGACGAGGTCATGTACCATCAAATCTTGGGTGAGAACCTCCTTCCCTCAGCCAGGGCATTGAAAATGGGTCTTGGATGGGTATTCCAGCATGACAATGACCCAAAACACATGGCCATGGCAACAAAGGAGTGCCTCAAGAAGAAGCACATTCAGGTCCTGGAGTGGCCTAGCCAGTCTCCAGACCTTAATCACATAGAAAATCTGTGGAGGGAGCTGAAGGTTCGAGCTGCCAAACGTCAGCCTCGAAACCTTAATGACTTGGAGAAGATCTGCAAAGAGGAGTGGGAAAAAATCCCTCCTGAGTTGTGTGCAAACCTGGTGGCCAACTACAAGAAACGTCTGACCTCTGTGATTGCCAACAAGGGTTTTGCCACCAAGTACTAAGTCATGTTTTGCAGAGGGGTCAAATACTTATTTCCCTCATTAAAATGCAAATCAATTTTTAACATTTTTGACATGCGTTTTTCTGGATTTTTGTTTTGTTATTCTGTCTCTCACTGTTCAAATAAACCTACCATTAAAATTATAGACTGATCATGTCTTTGTCAGTGGGCAAACGTACAAAATCAGCAGGGGATCAAATACTTTTTTCCCTCACTGTATATACCCCTGGCGCAGGGACTCGGTGACGTATATTTCCATAGCCTCCATTTCAGCCTGCGACAGGGGATACACATGACTCCTGGGAGGTACAGCGTCTACCCGAAGGTTTATTGCGCAATCCCCCTCCCGATGAGGTGGTAATTTAATCGCTTGCGTCTTGGAAAACGCGAGCGCCAGATCATGGTATTCGGGGGGAATGCGCACGGTGGGGGTACCGTCTGGACTTTCCACCGTGGTCGCACCAACGGAAACACCTAGACACCTACCCGGACACTCACGCGACCACCCCGTCAGAACCCTCTGCGGCCATGAGAAATTGGGGTTGTGAAGGGCTAACCACGGGATACCCAAGACTACAGGGTAAGCAGGAGACTCAATAATCATAATGGTGATCTGCTCAACATGCGTCTCCTGCGAAATCATGGTGACTGGTACCGTAACTTCCTTAACCAACCCTGACCCTAATGGTCGACTATCTAGTGGAATGGTTAGCGAACCAATGAAATGCCTTGACGGTGTGCAAATGCCTTGTCCATAAAATTCCCAGCTGCCTGAATCGACTAGCACCTTACACTGGGAACCTACCAGGTGATCTGGAAAGGAGATAGATAAAGTACAGTGCACCGCAAAGGGCTCTGAACACGTTTGGGTGTTCGTTACCTGGGGTGATGCGTGAGTACCCTGCCTACCGCCTCCAGACCCAAAAGAAAGTTAACTGCGACGTGAGGTGGATTGTCCCTTCGTGCCACCAGAGTGACACTGTCGCTGTCCTTCTGCGCTCTCTCCACCGGCGGCTCACCCCAGCTCCATCTGCTCGGGGTCAGAGTCGTCCGGAGTGGGAACGGGCAGACCCCTACCAGGACGTCCTCTGGCTGCTAGCAGATTATCCAGCCGGATGGCCATGTCCACCAGTTGGGAGAACGATAGCATGGCATCCCGGCAGGCTAGCTCCCGTCGGACGTCCTCCCTTAGGTGGCACCAGAAATGGTCTATCAGGGCCCACTCGTTCCACCCGGACCCTGCTGCCAGCATCCGGAACTCCAGCGCGTAGTCCTGAGCGGTCCTCGTTCCCTGCCTTAGATGAACCAGTCGTTCGCCCGCCTCTCGACCCTCAGGCGGGTGATCAAAAATGGCCCGAAAGAGGCGAGCAAACTCCCCGTAGTTCTCCAACGTGGTACCTCCCTCGTTCCATACCGCTTTGGCCCACTCCAGGGCTCTCCCACAAAGGCAGGAAACGAGGACAGATACCTTCTCCCACTCCCGGGGCTCCGGTCTGATGCTGGAGAAATACAACTCCAGTTGAAGTAGGAATCCCTTACATCGCGCTGCAGTCCCGTCAAATGCCGGTGGCCGGGATATCTGGATCCCTCCAAGGGCTGGGGTGTAGGTGGCTGGAACCGCTTCCCCCAAGCTCACCAACATCGAGGAATGCTCCTGGACCCTTGCCACAACTCCAGGCATGCGGTCTTCTCCTGCTGACTCCATATCAGATCAGATGAGTGATTCTGTGACGAGGTGTGAAAGAAGGAGTCAGGCGCAGGAGGTAAAATACCGAAGTCCAGAGTTTAATCCGTTTGCATAAATCAAACGCCCCAAGCGTCAAACGAAACTGTACAAGGAAAACATCCACCTTGGCAAATACACAGTGAAATGTAGCTCAACCAAGCTACACGCTCTCACAACAAAACAATCACTCACAAAGACAAGGGGAACAGAGGGAACACTTATATACACATACTAATTAGGGGAATGAACACCAGGTGTGTGTGATTGACAAGACATGACAAGTGGAGTGATGAGAATGGGAACGGCAGTAGCTAGTACTCCGGTGACGACGAACGCCGAAGCCTGCCCGAACCAGGAGGGGGGGCAGCCTCGGCGGAAGACGTGACAGTACCTTTTGCAGCAATTACAGCTGCAAGTCTCTTGGGATATGTCTCTATAAGCTTGGCACATCTAGCCACTGGGATTTTTGCCCATTCTTCAAGGCAAAACTGCTCCAGCTCCTTCAAGTTGGATGGGTTCTGCTGGTGTACAGCAATCTTTAAGTCATACCACAGATTCTCAATTGGATTGAGGTCTGGGCTTTGACTAGGCCATTCCAAGACATTTAAATGTTTCTCCTTAAACCACTCATGTGTTGCTTTAGGCAGTATGCTTAAGGTCATTGTCCTGCTGGAAGGTGAACCTCCGTCCCAGTCTCAAATCTCTTGAAGACTGAAACAGGTTTCCCTCAAGAATTTCCCTGAATTTAGCACCATCCATCATTCCTTCAATTCTGACCAGTTTCCCAGTCCCTGCCGATGAAAAACATTGCCACAGCATGATGCTGCCACCACCATGCTTCATTGTGGGGATGGTGTTCTCGGGGTGATGAGAGGTGTTGGGTTTGCGCCAGACATAGCGTTTTCCTTGATGGCAAAAAAGCTAAATTTTAGTCTCATCTGACCAGAGTACCTTCTTCCATATGTTTGGGGAGTCTCCCACATGCCTTTTGGTGAACACCAAACTTGTTTGCTTATTTTTTTCTTTAAGCAATGGCTTTTTTCTGGCCATTCTTCCGTAAAGCCCAGCTCTGTGGAGTGTATGGCTTAAAGTGGTCCTATGGACAGATACTCCAATCTCCACTGTGGAGCTTTGCAGCTCCTTCAGGGTTATCTTTGGTCTCTTTGTTGCCTCTCTGATTAATGCCCTCCTTGCCTGGTCCATGAGTTTTGGTGGGCGGCCCTCTCTTGGCATGTTTGTTGTGGTGCCATATTCTTTCAATTTTTTAATAATGGATTTAATGGTGCTCCGTGGGATGTTAAAATTTCAGATATTTTTTTAATAACCCAACCCTGATCTGTACTTCTCCACAACTTTGTCCCTGACCTGTTTGGAGAGCTCCTTGGTCTTCATGGTGCTGCTTGCTTGGTGGTGCCCCTTGCTTAGTGGTGTTGCAGACTCTGGGGCCTTTCAGAACAGGTGTATATATACTGAGATCATGTGACAGATCATGTGACATTTAGATTGCACACAGGTGGACTTTATTTAACTAATTATGTGACTTCTGAAGGTAATTGGTTGCACCAGATCTTATTTAGGGGCTTCATAGCAAAGGGGGTGAATACATATGCACGCACCACCTTTCCGTTATTTATTTTTTAGAATATTTTGAAACAAGTAATTTTTTTCATTTCACTTCACCAATTTGGACTATTATGTGTATGTCCATTACATGAAATCCACATAAAAATCAATTTAAATTACAGGTTGTAATGCAACAAAATAGGAAAAACGCCAAGGGGGATTTCATACTTTTGCCAGGCACTGAACAAATCACACATTGTTGCCCTATTGAACGATAAGAAGAGTAGAAATCAGACCATTTAAATGCAGCTCATTGCCCCTAACATACACTACTTGAGACTGTATGAATTAGGGGCTCTGCTATCCGAGGCCTCATTGTCCCCTCTCTCTCTCATTCTCCTCCTTCTCTCTCTCTCTCTCTCTCTCTCTCTCTCTCTCTCTCTCTCTCTCTCTCATTCTCCTCCTCCTCTCTCTCTCGCTCTCTCGCTCTCTCTCTCTCTCTCTCTCTCTCTCTCTCTCTCTCTCTCTCTCTCTCTCTCTCTCTCTCTCTCTCTCTCTCTCTCTCTCTCTCTCTCTCTCTCTCGCTCTCTCTCTGTCCACCAACCCTCTCTCTCGGCATCACTCTCAAAGAGTCACTCCATTGATTACCCTTCCTAAGGCCCCGGAAATGACTCATGCATCTTGTGTACATTATAACAAATGTTCTCTTTGCATTACAATTGAATTGTGATTGTTATGTTCAATCAATGGGGAAAGGTCATGGGATCGCTCCTGTCAGCGCTTTAATGGAGAAGTCGATGGGGATTCATTTTAATCACTGCGGCTGTGGCAGAATGAGCACAACACTGCGAGGCTGTCAATGGCCCGGTAATTACTGCTGTTTTACAGGTTTTACCTCCTCACCATCGCGATTTAGATCTCCACAAATCTCTCTCTATGTAAGCCTAGCTTTTTTAAAGGTGCATGGCATCCAATTAAGTAGTTAGATGTGGGTTATGGAGCCATTATTACTGTTCTAATTCTGGGTCTTACCTCCTTGCCAATTGCAATAAACACTGAGTGTACAAAACATTAAGAACAGCTTCCTAATATTGAGATGCACCCCTTTTTGCCCTCAGAGCAGCCTCAATTTGTTGGGGCATGGACTCTCCAAGGTGTTGAAAGCTTTCTACAGGGATGATGGTCCATGTTGACTCCAATGCTTCCCAAAGTTGTGTCAAGTTGGCTGGATGTCTTTTGCGTGGTGGACCATTCTTGACACACACGGGAAACTGTTGAGTGTGAAAAACCCATCAGCGTTGCAGTTCTTGACACACTCAAACCGATGCGCCTGTCACCTACTACCATACCACGTTCAAAGGCACTTAAATGTTTTGTCTTGCTCATTCACCTTCTGAATGGCACACATACACAATCCATGTCTCAATTGTCTCAAGGCTTAAAAATTATTATTTAACCTGTCTCCTCCCCTTCATCTACACTGATTGAAGTGGATTTAACAAGTGACATCAGTAAGGTTCATAGCTTTCACCTGGATTCACCTTGTCAGTCTATGACATGGAAAGAGCAGGTGTTCCTAATGCTTTGTATACTCAGTGTAGATATCCACAAATCTCTCTCTCTCTCTCTCTGTCCCCCAAACCTCTCTCTCTCTCTCTCTCTCTCTCTCTCTCTCTCTCTCCCTCCCTCTCTCTCTCTCTCTCTCTCTAGGTAAGCCTGCCCTTAGAAAACAAACCAAGAAAAAATTACACGTGAAAAGAACTTGCAATTCACCATGTGAAAGTGAGATTTTTACATGTGCAGTTGTTTTACATGTGAAATGGAAAATGCAATTCACATGTGAAAGTGAGATTTTCACATGTGGAGTTTTCTTACATGTGAACCTGCAAATACAATTTTCACGTGATTGATTTTCACATATGAAACTGCATATCCGATTCTCGTGTGAGGTGAAAACATAATATTCTCCTCACATGTGAAAATGTTGTGTTAACATGTGAACTTTAAATGTAATATATTGAAAATATGGTTTCACATGTGAAATTTAAGCTTAACATGTGAAAACATTTGAAAATGCGATTTTCACATTATGTGAAACTGCAAATTGTACTTCTGTTTTTATTGTAAGGGTGGCTATATTAAACTTGGGTTCAAAATACCATTTGAAATCTGTTTAGCATTTGCTATAGCCTGCCCCTTGAGAGCCAGATGGGCGGGGTTTGCAGTTGGGGAGGGTTTTGCAGTTTATTTGGTTCCATTGCGCCAGGCAAGCTCAATAAAGCCCAGCTAAAGTATTTTAAATAATTTCAAATAGTATTTGATCCCAGGCCTTAGATACACTATATATACAAAAGTATGTGCACACCCCTTCAAATTAGTGGATTTGGCTATTTCAGCCATACCCGTTGCTGACAGCTGTATAAAATCGAGCACACAGGCCTGCAATCTCCATAGACAAACATTGGCAGTAGAATGGCCTTACTGAAAAGCTCAGTGACTTTCAACATGGCACCGTCATAGGATGCCACCTTTCCAACAAGTCAGTTCGCCAAATTTCTGCCTGGCTAGAGCTGCGGCGGTCAACTGTAAGTGCTGTTATTGTGATGTGGAAACATCTAGGAGCAACAACGGCTCAGTCGTGAAACGGTAGACCACACAAGCTCACAGAACGGGACCGCCGAGTGCTGAAAAATCGTCTGTCCTCGATTGCAACACTCACTATCGAGTTCCAAACTGCCTCTGGAAGCAACGTCAGCCCATGAACTGTTCGTCGGGAGCTTCATGAAATGCGTTTCCATTGCCGATCAGCGGCACACAAGCCTAAGATCACCATGCGCAATGTCAAGCGTCGGCTGGAGTGGTGTAAAGTTCGCCGCCATTGGACTCTGGAGCAGTGGAAACGTGTTCTCTGAAGTGCTGAATCACGCTTCAACATCTGGCAGTCCGACTGACAAATCTGGGTTTGGCGGATGCCTGGAGAATGCTACCTACCCCAATGCATAGTGCCAACTGTAATGTTTGGTGGAGGAGGAATAATGGTCTGGGGCTGTTTTTCATGGTTCGGGTTAGGCCCCTTAGTTCCAGTGAAGGGAAATATTAACGCTACAGCATACAATGACATTGTAGATGATTCTGTGCTTCCAACTTTGTGGCAACAGTTTGGGGAAGGCCCTTTCCTGTTTCAGCATGACAATGCCCCCATGCACAAAGCGAGGTTCATTCAAAAATGGTTTGTCGAGATCGGTGTGGAAGAACTTGACTGACCTGCACAGAGCCCTGACCTCAACCCCATCGAACACCTTTGGGATGAATTGGAACGCAGACTGCGAGCCAGGCCTAATCGCCAACATCAGTGCCCAACCTCACTAATGCTTTTGTGGCATTCGTCCTCGCAGCAATGTTCCATCTAGTGGAAAGCCTTCCCAGAAGGAGTGGAGGCTGTTATAGCAGCAAAGGGGGGACCAACTCCATATTAATGCCTATGATTGTGGAGTGAGATGTTTGACGAGCAGGTGTCCACATGCTTTTGGTCATGTAGTATATATTAGTAGAATCTGCATGGTGTCCAATTAAGTATAGTTGGATGTGGGTTAGAGGCTGGAGCCATTATGACTGTTCTAATTGTTGGTTTGTTCTGTATCTGTCGGGTCGGCCTCTTTGAAAATGAAATGAGTTCTCTCTTGGCTTGTTCTGTTCTCCCAGAGGGGTTGTGTTTGTGTGTGTGCCAGCCAGCCAGCCAGCTAAGCTCAAAAGTCTAGAGTCTCCGTCTCTCTATCTCTTTGTTGTCTTGTATGGATGGAGATTTGTAGTTGTGTTTAAGAGGTGGCTAAATGTTAAAAAACTCACTTTCTCTCTGTTTTTCACTATGCACAACCACCACCTCTCTTATAATGTGATACTTTGAATACAAGTGATTTTATGGTGTCATGGATGATGATCATGATGATGATGATGATGAATGGGATGAGAGTGATGGGCATTAACACCCCTCTTGCTGCAGGTGATCAATGCCACCAAAGGAGCAGGTGGACTTCACTTCAGGCATCTGCTTCCCTGAAGGTCCCCAGGCTCTATACCCATTCTCTTTAATGGGCTCCCTTCTTTATCTCCTTTCCTTTTGAACTGCTGATCAGTGTGGACCAGGGCTCTCCAACCCTGTTCATGGAGAGCTACTGTCCTGTAGGTTTTCACTCCAACACTAATCTAGCACACATGTTTCTAATAATTTGCTGGTTGATAAGCTGAATCAGGTTAGTTACAACTGGGGTTGTATTGAAAACCTACAGGAGGGTAGTTCACCAGGAACAGGGTTAGAGAGCCCTGGTGTGTACTATATGGATAAGGTATAGCCAAAACTGTCACTTGAACTGAGACTAAGCAATATGATATGACTATGAGCAGCAGTGAAGACAAAGATATTGCAGAGAAAGTTTGAGACAAGAGGCTGAACTCATTAGCATACTGATAAGCACCTGTGCATGTGTTTAGGAGTTATTTCCCCTCTCGTACAACGTACTAGCTGTGTGAAAAAGAATGCTGGCGAGTCTAGCCTCGTGCTTCATCTTCTTTGTTTGTGTTAGAAGTTGCACCGCTTCTTGTGGTAATGTCATATCACTGAATCTACCTTTAACTTCAAGTGCTATATGCTGGATAATATTCACAGGAGGTTGGTGAGGGGAGGACGGCTCATAATAATGACTGAAATGGAGTAAATGGAATGGTATCAAAAACATGGAAACTATGTGTTTGATGTGTTTGATACCATTCCATTTATTCCATTCCAGCCATTACTATGAGCCCGTCCTCCCCAATGAAGGTACCACCAGCCACCTGTGCTGGATATCTATCATAAAACTTTATCTTAGCAAATCCGTTATATTCAAAGGAGATAAGGTGAGGAAATGAAGTCATTGAAACCCAACCCCAGCCTTTGGCCAGTTGGCATGTTTGCGTTGGGTTGTGGTGGCGTCGCAGAAAAGATGGGGTCAAGCCAGTGTAACCTTGGAGAAACAAATATTCAAGATCAATACTGACCTTATTCCGAGCATCTAAATGTTTGAAGCTCTGGAAGCACCTTCTCCCTCATTAGCCTTGTGTAGAAGAGTGGTTAGGTGATTAATGGATGTTGGGTGAAGGGACATTTAAAAGACTACACAATATCTCTGCATCCCAAATGGTACCCTATACCCTATATAGTGCACTACTTTTGACCAGGGTCCATAGGGCTCTGGTGAAAAGTAGTGCACTATATAGGGAATAGTATGCCATTTGGGATGTAGCACATCACTTCGGCTTTCAAATGTCATGTAATCATAGCAGGGAGAGTGGTTGGCCACCAAGTGCTAAGTGATGTTGCCGATAATAAATTGCGGCGGAAATATAATATATGGTGGGTATGATTCTTTGTTCGGAGCTGCGTACACCAACTCGGCACAATTAAAGTTATTCATCTCCCTGTTTTTTTTTTGTTCATTAATTATATTGTGATACACTTAATGTCCATAAAGGGATGATATATGATTGGCCTAATTATTTATTATTTACCATGCTTTCTAAAGCATATCAATTATGTTAATACCATGTAATTAAAACACGTCAGCGCACTACAAGTTGCTGGCTGTATTACTGACTATGAAAATTATTTTAATTAAATAGCCAATTATAGAAAAATCTTAACCATGAGAATTGACATTTAAATTAATTTAATTTAAATTGCTTTTCACCATTGTTTTATCAACGCTTTATGGGGTGAATAAATTATTACATCAAACAATAATATACAGTGTCATTGATCATGCAGAAGTCTTGTCTCATATCTATACATATTTAAATACTTGGCTGATGCCATGCCATACATCAGTTTTGGGGTGATTACAGTTGGACAGTACTCATTTGTTTGCAACACTCTCATTTTCTCCACTTTCATGTACTTGTTGAAACTCAACAGAGTATGTAGAGACTGGCAACCAACTACACACCATGACGGTTGTCAGAGTTGATGATTTTCTACCTGCTAGTTGTAGTAGGGAGAAATGACAACCTTGACACAATATGCTTTCCACAATCAATTACAGTAATTTAATGCTGACAAAAACAGTTTCCATCTTCTTTCAGCCCACAAAACACTACTTGCCAAAGAAAATCATGATAGACTGGCACTTATAATACATAAGAAGGAAATTCATTGTTGTTGTTCAAAATAAGGGAGAAAGAAATATGTTATGTTTTTCCTGCCAATGTGCACTCATACATTTCAAGCTCCTGTACTACTTTTCAAGGCTTGACATCAAGAAAATATACGGAGAAACCATGTTTTCTACAAGTGGTAAGTTCTCCATTTGAGCTATTGTGGCGGCTTGTAAAGTATGATAAGGCTACACACGCTAACACAACAGTACATACTTCATCTGGACAGCTGAATTGGATTGGGAATAACAGTGGGTATCACACAATACATGTTTATATATTTAACTGGGGTCAAATTTATAAGGAAAAGCCCACCCAGCATGTTAAGGGGCCTTTGAACCTAAAAAAATCACAAGCATCCTGTGGTGCTTTTAAAGCTTTTAAATGTATTTCATTTCTTAATCTTTTCCACCCTCTTTTTTTTCACCTCTTCAAGAATGCTAATGGGAGTCATTTTTCAGATATTACAAGCGCACTGATTTGCAGTTAACCCATGCAAACATGAAAAATAGTGGGCAAACTGTTGTGACATTCATTGTATATAAAGAAATCTTAATATGGTGCATATTTTAAGTGAAAGGTTAGCAACATAAAGGGCAAATGGATTGCCTGGCTATGAATTTTAAGTAGCTATTGATTTTACACTACAAGCCACCTCTTTCCCTGAATGATAATTTTTAAATGGCACACAGCTTATAGCTGATCTGACACACAACTAGGATGCACTTGGTGTTAATTCAGAGTATGTTTATTAACTATTTACACATGTCCTATAAATTATCTATTACTGGCTCATGAATTAAAGTTATTAAAGTGTTACCGCAATTTGTTATTCAATGATGATTGTGAATTGCATGTATACAGTGAGGGAAAAAAGTATTTGATCCCCTGCTGATTTTGTACGTTTTCCCACTGACAAAGAAATGATCAGTCTATAATTTTAATGGTAGGTTTATTTGAACAGTGAGAGACACAATAACAACAACAAAAAATCCAGAAAAACGTATGTCAAAAATGTTATAAATTGATTTGCATTTTAATGAGGGAAATAAGTATTTGACCCCCTCTCAATCAGAAAGATTTCTGGCTCCCAGGTGTCTTTTATACAGGTAACGAGCTGAGATTAGGAGCACACTCTTAAAGGGAGTGCTCCTAATCTCAGTTTGTTACCTGTATAAAAGACACCTGTCCACAGAAGCAATCAATCAATCAGATTCCAAACTCTCCACCATGGCCAAGACCAAAGAGCTCTCCAAGGATGTCAGGGACAAGATTGTAGACCTACACAAGGCTGGAAAGGGCTACAAGACCATCGGCAAGCAGCTTGGTGAGAAGGTGACAACAGTTGGTGCGAATATTCGCAAATGGAAGAAACACAAAAGAACTGTCAATCTCCTTCGGCCTGGGGCTCCATGCAATATCTCACCTCATGGAGTTGCAATGATCATGAGAACGGTGAGGAATCAGCCCAGAACTACACGGGAGGATCTTGTCAATGATCTCAAGGCAGCTGGGACCATGTCACCAAGAAAACAATTGGTAACACAGTACGCCGTGTAGGCCTGAAATCCTGCAGCGCCCGCAAGGTCCCCCTGCTCAAGAAAGCACATATACAGGGCCGTCTGAAGATTGCCAATGAACATCTGAATGATTCAGAGGAGAACTGGGTGAAAGCGTTGTGGTCAGATGAGACCAAAATCGAGCTCTTTGGCATCAACTCAACTTGCCGTGTTTGGAGGAGGAGGAATGCTGCCTATGACCCCAAGAACACCATCCCCACCGTCAAACATGAAGGTGGGAACATTATGCTTTGGGGGTGTTTTTCTGCTAAGGGGACAGGACAACTTCACTGCATCAAAGGGACGATGGACGGGGCCATGTACCGTCAAATCTTGGGTGAGAACCTCCTTCCCTCAGCCAGGGCATTGAAAATGGGTCGTGGATGGGTATTCCAGCATGACAATGACCCAAAACACACGGCCAAGGCAACAAAGGAGTGTCTCAAGAAGAAGCACATTAAGGTCCTGGAGTGGCCTAGCCAGTCTCCAGACCTTAATCCCATAGAAAATCTGTGGAGGGAGCTGAAGGTTCGAGTTGCCAAATGTCAGCCTTGAAACCTTAATGACTTGGAGAAGATCTGCAAAGAGGTGTGGAACGAAATCCCTCCTGAGATGTATGCAAACCTGGTGGCCAGCTACAAGAAACGTCTGACCTCTGTGATTGCCACAAGGGTTTTGCCACCAAGTAGTAAGTCATGTTTTGCAGAGGGGTCAAATACTTATTTACCTCATTAAAATGAAAATCAATTTATAAAATTTTTGACATGCGTTTTTCTGGATTTTGTTGTTGTTATCCTGTCTCTCACTGTTCAAATAAACCTACCATTAAAATTATAGACTGATCATGTCTTTGTCAGTGGGCAAACGTACAAAATCAGCAGGGGATCAAATACTTTTTTCCCTCACTGTAGATGAGCATCAGTGCAGGTTGCTTATGAACTTATATTATTGTTACAAAATGTCATTAAATCAAAATACGCTAATGGTTTTTGGTTTCCCCAGTGGAACACATTCATTAGACAATATGCTACTTGGCTATTTTAATAATGTGATGGATGTAAGGCTTGGAAATCAAGTTGGCTGTACCTTAATATGAATTCAACATACAAAAGGAGAAAATTCGAGTAGCTAGTGTTAACTCCTGCTGATTTAATAATACATAAATATAGTTTTTGTAAATCAATAACACTAGAGATGTGTTATTATCTATTGTCTAACTTTTAAATGTACAGCTCTGTTCTCATCTCCGTTTTACAGTTAAGTGTGACACACATTGGCCTGACTTTAACACATACAACCCTGTAAGAAAAACAATAATTTTATCATAACACTTGTATCTGCTCTTCAGAGCATTAATATTATTTATTATTTAAAACTTTTATCCCATTCGTCACATTAGACTTATGCGACACCTGATTCCCAGCATGCATTACTAGCTTCCAGAAGCACCTCTTTAAGAGGTGTTGAGTTTAGGGAAGTGAATGCATGGGAAGCAATCCATTTTATCAGTCAATTTCACACTTCACCTGTCACAGAGTACTCATTTATGACAACCGTCTTGATGTCCAATGACTACCTAGGCCTATGTGTATCTAGATAGCTCGTGCAGAATTTAATTGAGATAATTGCACTAAACTGTTTGCAAATATAAACCAATCTAAAAGGTGTGGTATGTTTTACTGACTTAATTTTTTTATGTGTTAAAATCTAAGTTATAGAATAGGACAAAATAAAATAAAACTTTAAATGCACTATAAATAAACTTAGATTTTTGGTTGAGATGGAGATGTGAATCCAACATATACATTTTTTATTTGTAAACAAACTGGAATTAAAGCCATACTAAGTCAGTGGTACAGATGGAACTATCCAAGCAGAAGATCCATCTCCTTCAAATGTTGATACAGTATTTGATTGGGTTGACAACCAAACACAATTCAATATCACTAACTATCATTACTGTCATGTCTACTCCTGCTCCTCCCCTCCAGTGTTCGACGTCGCCGGTTTACTGACCACTGGCCCTGGTAACCAACATTGCGCGCACCTGCAATCAATCATTACGCGCACCTGTGCTTCATCATGAGGCACACCTGGACTCCATTAGCTCACTCATTACCTCCCCTTTATCTGGCACTCCCTTAGGTTCTTTCCCCAGGCAGTATTGTTTCTGTGTTTCATGTCAAGACGCTACTCCTATGTTGTTTCGTTCCATGTTCTTTGTTATATTAAACTTACCACCTGCACCTGCTTCTTGACTCCCAGCGTCTACGTTACAGAATACTGCCTCACAAAATGGAAGCAGCAGGTAATCAGAACATCTCCCAGATGGTCGATGAGCAGGGATACCTACTTTGTCAACACCACGACCAGCTGGCGTAACTGGGGACGGCTATGGAAGAGGTTCTTCACAGTGTTCAACGTCTCGTACATACCCGAGAGTTGTTGCCTTCAACTAGCGGAGGATACTCTACCACCAGTTGACCCAGCGAGCCAGCACACCAGCCCATTCAGCAACCCGCCCAGGTCAGCGATGCCCGTTTGTCCCTCCCGGATAAATATGATGGCACCACATCTAAATGCTGTGGCTTCCTACTACAGTGCTCCCTCTACTTTGCACACCAGATGGGAGCCCCCACCACCGAGAGGTCCAAGGTTGCCACGGTTATTTCTCTGCTGATTGGGCGGGCGTTGGAATGGGCCACGGCCGTCTGGGAGAGAGGAGCGGAGGAGCTGGATTCATATGAGGGGTTCATGGCTCTGTTCAGAGGTATCTTCGATAATCTACCGGAGGGCAGAGAGAGGGGTGAGCGCCTACTCCAACTATGGCAGGAGGACCAGACTGCTGCCGAGTACACGCTCACCTTCCGGACAGTAGCAGCATCCAGCGGATGGAATGAGCCGGCGCTTCGTATGCTATTCAGAAGAAGACTGCGCGAGGAGGTCCAGATGGCACTGGCCTGTCGAGACGACAACCCCTCCTTTGACACACTCATCGCGATGGCCATCCGTCTGGAAAACCTACTTCGGGAGCGTCGGCACTCTCATCGCTTCTCTCCCTGAACCCATGGAGGTAGGGGTCACACGCCTCCCCGCGGCGGAGCGACACAGACCGAGCTGGGGCTCTGTCTCTATTGTGGTCAAGGAAGGCACGAGCTCCAGCAGTGTCCGGTATGTCCTGGGACATGTGTGAGTATCCCCTCTTAAGCACTTTCTGCCAAACCCTTTTTGGTGTCGATCACACTAGTTGACTGTCCCTCATGTACTGTTTCTACAGCGTTAGTGGATTCAGGGGCCGCAAGTAACTTTATTGACCAGACCCTTGCATCCTCTCTTAACATCACCTCATACCCACTCTCCTCTCCTTTCCCGGTTCAAGCCCTCCATAATCAGCCATTAGGTTCCGGGACCATCACACACATCACCAAACCACTCACCCTCACCGTGGAGTCCATCCATCAGGAGAACATTCCTTTCACCAGTGCACCAGCTCACAAGATCATCCTCGGCCTCTCTTGGCTTCAATGCCATAACCCCACCATCTCATGGTCGAGGATGAAAATCATGGACTGGGCACCCGAATGCCGGAGGACCTGCTTTCCCGTCCCCTGTGGTTCCAAGTCGGATGAGAGTCCTGTGGTTGCCCTTCAGCCCAACATCTCGGAGGTTTACCAGGACCTGCAGGAGGTATTTTCCAAAACCCGCGCCACCTGTCTCCCTCCTCATCGCCCCTGGGACTGTGCCGTCGACCTGCATGCAGGCTCTGCGCCCCCACGCAGACGCATCTACCCTCTGTAGGTGGCTGAAACCAAGGCCATGGATTTAATTGTCATTTTTGGTAAACGATCTAAACAAAATACTCTAATGTCAAAGTGGAAGAAATTGTTTTAACATTTATGAAAAATAAAAAACTATCTTGATTAGATCAGTATTCAACACCCCGCTGAGACAATACATGTTAGAAACACCTTTCGCAGCGATTACAGCTGTGAGTCTTTTTGGGTAAGTCTCTAAGAGCGTTGCACACCTGGATTGTACAATATTTCCCCATTTTCTCTAACCACTATTATTGAACACAGAATGAGTCCATGCAACTTATGTGATTTGTTAAGCACATTTTACACCTGAACTTATTTAGGCTTGCAATAACAAAGCGGTTGAATACTTATTGACTCAAGACATTTCAGCTTTTCATTTTTTATTAATTTCAAATGTTATACAAACAAAATTCCACTTTGACATTATGGGGTATTGTGTGTAGATCAGTGACACATCTCAATTTAATCCATTTTAAATTAAAGCCGTAAAACAACAATGTGGAAAAAGTAAAGCGGTGTGAATACTTTCTGAAGGCACTGTAGTCCTAAATAGCATCATTGATGAAAAAGTATGGTCACATTTAATTTGCTCTGTTAAACCTACCCTTTGGAATGACTTTGATAGCAACAGTGAATCTATTTCATTTTCAAGTGGAGCTTTCGCTACAATCATTCTCACGATAGCACATCGGTAATAGTCAGTGACAATTATCATAGCTGGGCTTGGTTAAACCTTGGATGGGAGATCAAAGGATAGATGTAGATAGTTTAATTCTCCAGTAGGAGGTGCTGATGTTGTTTTAAAGGTACAAATTCAACATATTTTATGTTGGTTACCATGATGACAATCCCAGGCACGTGCACATATAGGGCTCTACCTGTGCAAAGCACATACCCCTTTTCCCTTCCAGTCTCTAAGCGCCTTTTTGGATGGTGGTATAATTCCCCCACAAATACATGCCACGAGAGGGCTGAGTTAGCCGTTTGAGAGAATGGTGAAATTGCTGCTAAAAAAGCGAATCCGTGAGGCAAATCCAGGGGACGCAGGCAAACATAGCGAACAAACTACTGTTCATGATGCCACTTGTTCGCAAAGAGGTAGGCGCGATTAGAACTCAGTCAGATCAAGAATGATCCGTGCTATCCAGGAACCTTGGGACGTACCTACCCCATTGAAGTTGACATTTAAAATGGTTAATCTAAAGGTGAAGGTTAGGGTTTAGGGTAGGGATGTCCCAAGGATCCCAGATAGCATTGATGATGAAGAATATAAGCATTCTGAGCTTTGATCAATGCTGGGAGCAATATTTAGATGTTGACCCATAATTGATTTTCTTTTTTGTGTACAAAATATATATTTGTATTATTTATTTCATTTCAAATTTGAAAAAATTACCAAGGTCTGGACCTCGGTGTCCTCATATGTAGTTATGGCCATGCTAGCTACCTAGTTTAAATATTAACAGTACTGCCACAGCAGCATAACATTTAATTAACACTTGATTTAGCCTACATCATCATCATCATCATCAATATTCGGTCTGGTTGGCTGATATGCGCAGCAGAGACGCAAAAAGACAGAGTTAAATCAAAACCAGTAAAATAAATTGAGCTAGCTAACTAGCAGATTTACATAAATCAGCTGATCATTTTCCCAATGTCAATCATGTCTTTAGGAGGCACTGTAACTATCTTGCTTACAAATTGTGTGTGTTTTTGCATAAATAAATGGGTTTATGCAACAAAACAAAAATGTTTTGCTACAGAGGCATTTGGTATGTTATGAATTTCGAGAGTATTTTTATTTTTTTTCAAGAGGAGAGGGGGGTGCCCTTTTTTTCGTTTTGAGCACCTGCCCCCTGAAAGGTCTGTGCACGGCCCTGCATAATCCTGTGGCTGTAATTTCACCCTCAAAACAATGTTAACTTTTTTTCAAATCCAATGCATTTTCCATGTACAATACGTTGACAAATTACGTTGAAACAACGTTGATTCGACCAGTTTGTGCCCAGTGTTGTCTGTCTTTCTTCAAAGGTTTCCACTGTCCCCTAGCTCCTCCCTCTCTGTACCTTGTGACAACAACAACTCATCCACAGAGCGTAGCGGTCTAGCTGAGCCGCACTTTTCAGCTCATTCCTCCTATCTTTGATCATTGTCCCTCCGTGCTCAGCCCAAACACTCACCACGTCTTTTCAGCATCTCTTTCTACTCCCCAACTCATCACAGGAGCTAAACTCCCGTGGATTATTTCATTTGGGGTTTCTCGACAGCTGCACTTTTTTTCTGCAGGACTGGGTTTTATACTTTGAACTTACTCTTCTTCCCCTAGGTGACTATGGCCGTACCGGTTGCTTTGATCCCGCCAACCCCTCTGGTCCAGCCGCCTTCGATCTCCACTCCTTCCGCGACCACCTCCCCGCCGTCGACAACTTCTACCCCGTCTCCCTCAATGGCCCCCTCCGGCCAGAACCTGTTCCGCTCCGAGCTCTTCGCCACCAGTAGCCCCGGCATCCTGACCCCGACTGGGGCTCTGCCCAGCAAGCCAGTCTACTTGACCCCGTCGCCTGTTGAAAACACCCCGCAGAACAACGAGTGTAAAATGGTGGAGTTGCGGGGGGCGAAGGTGGCGTCTTTCACGGTGGACGGCTGCGAACTCATCTGCCTGCCCCAGGCTTTCGATCTGTTTCTGAAGCACCTGGTCGGAGGACTGCACACGGTGTACACCAAGCTGAAGAGACTGGAGATCACGCCGGTGGTCTGCAATGTGGAGCAAGTCCGCATCCTGCGAGGGCTCGGGGCCATCCAGCCAGGAGTCAACCGCTGCAAACTCATCTCCAGAAAAGACTTCGAGACTCTGTACAACGACTGCACCAATGCCAGGTGAGTGGAGACAGGAGAGATGATAATTTCATCGAAATTATGTATGCTAGTTGAAATTTAGCGCGTCAAGGTAGAAAAGCTGTAAACAAGGAATGTGCAGACATTTTCCATTGTGTGCAAGTCATGTTTGAGATGTCATTTAGCTGTAATGACTCAACTTTAGGTCATATTTTTGTAATGCTCTATTGTGCCAAATCTGAGTATAGGCCTATGCTGTTATGCAGTTTATAGTAGGTTTAACGGGAAAACATGGATGGACATGTTGAGGGCGCACCCCTCGAAAAAGTTGTGGCAGGTTGATGGCAATTGCATTTATTCCTATTGCTAAACGTTGTGTCAGTGTCTTGCTCAATCCAAACGAATGTTAAAACGCAACAGTCACATGTGAGTCAGTTGAAAATGACACTAAATTAGGCTATGTGAGGAATTTGACGGCCTGAAATTCAGGTGCCCAAAATTGAAAACCATTGCCTGGAGGGAAAGCTATCATCCACTTGTGTGCGCGAGCCCAACCACATTTCCACTCTAAATTAAGCTCACTATTAACTCTACTTATTTTTAAATGAAAGTAGGTTATCCTAAATCTGCTGTCCTAGCCATAGGGGCAGTAATTTCAATTATTTGATCTATAAATTAATTAAACAACATTTTAAAACATTAGACCATAGAGAATTTAAATAATTGGATTCAGATTGCTTAATATACTGTTTGCCTTCAGATGGATAAATACTTTTCAGAGGAAAGTCAGTCGTTTTTTTTTGTCCCTAGTTCAAATTACACCCGATCCAACCTTCTACTGTCATTGTTGATACATATATTATGTTTACTTATTGATTTGAAATATATAATGTGACATATTTAAATGTGTGTATATATATATATATATATATAACAACTTCACATAAACACACCTGATGGAATGTTTGTAATTAGTAATAGGCCTAATGTCTCTAAACTCAACAAGTTCCACCCAACATTTTTATTTCAAAGGCCAGTAATTTATCCATTTATTACTTAATGCATTATCCTTAATTACAAAATACACTTGGGTTTTTACCCCAGCCATGGTAATATGTAGGAGAATTTTATAGGTGAGAAATTTAGGTGCAGATCAATATTTGATTAAAATATTTTTTTTGTGTCCTGTTGCTCATATGCTGTGATGTATTGCTCAATCTGATAGGATGGGTTGAGTCTGGTCAAATATGCCATCTAGTCTGTCATTATGATTGATTTAATATTGATCTCCCATCGCAAAATGAGGTGGAAATGCAAATATGATGGAAAGTATAACATGAGCGGAGATCGATGTTTTAGGGGGGTTATAAGTCTTTTAGGTAAAAACAAGAGTATCTGGGCACAATGTTAGCACAATGTTACTGGTGAATTTGAGGATGATGTTGAGTGTGTAAGTTAATTGTTCTATTACATTTTGCTGTAAGACACACAAACACACATTTTATTGTCACAAACAAATTGGAATTTATGGGTGGGTTAAAATGTGTGAATTCAGTTATTTGCAGTATAATCAAAAATATATATTTTATTTTCTGCTGCTATTAAATCAATAAACTGAAATGAATGTATTTTTTCAAAGGACATATGAATTAGCTCACAATGAATTTTAAGGAAGACACATCAATGTTTGCAATGCATATAAAGCAGAATAGGCAGACATTACATTTTGTGACATTTCACCATACAGTTGAAGTCGGAAGTTTACATACACTTAGGTTGGAGTCATTAAAACTCGTTTTTCAACCACTCCACAAATGTCTTGTTAACCAACTATAGTTTTGGCAAGTCGGTTAGGACATCTACTTTGTGCATGACACAAGTAATTTTTCCAACAATTGTTTACAGACAGATTATTTCACTTATAATTCACTGTATCACAATTCCAGTGGGAAGCCTTTAAACAGCTTGGAAAATTCCAGAAAATGATGTCAGGGCTTTAGAAGCTTCTGATAGGCTAATTGACATCATTTGAGTCAATTGGAGGTGTACCTGTGGATGTATTTCAAGGCCTACCTTCAAACTCAGTGTCTCTTTGCTTGACATCATGGGAAAATCTAAAGAAATCAGCTAAGACCTCAGAAAATTTGTAGACCTCCACAAGACTGGTTCATCCTTGGGAGCAATTTCCAAACGCCTGAAGGTACCACGTTCATCTGTACAAACAATAGTACAGAAGTATAAACACCATCGGACAACCCTGCCGTCATACCGCTCAGGAAGGAGACACGTTCTGTCTCCTAGAGATTAACGTACTTCGGTGCGAAAAGTGCAAATCAATCCCAGAACAACAGCAAAGGACCTTGTGAAGATGCTGGAGGAAACAGATACAAAAGTATCTATATCCACAGTAAAACGAGTCCTATATCGACATAACCTGAAAGGCCGCTCAGCAAGGAAGAAGCCACTGCTCCAAAACCTCCATAAAAAAGACAGACTACGGTTTGCAACTGCACATGGGGACTAAGATCATACTTTTTGGAGAAATGTCCTCTGGTCTGATGACCATCGTTAAGTTTGGAGGAAAAAGGCGGATGCTTGCAAGCTGAAGAACACCATACCAACCGTGAAGCACGGGGGTGGCAGCATCATGTTGTGGGGGTGCTTTGCTGCAGGAGGGACTGGTGCACTTCAGAAAATAGATGGCATCATGAGGAAGGAAAATTATGTGGATATATTGAAGTAACATCTCAAGACATCAGTCAGGAAGTTTTAAGCTTGGTTGCAAATGGGTCTTCCAAATGTACAATGACCCCAAGCATACTTCCAAAGTTGTGGCAAAATGGCTTAAGGACAACAAAGTCAAGGTATTGGAGTGGCCATCAGAAAGCCCTGACCTCAATCCTATAGAACATTTGTGGGCAGAACTGAAAAAGCGTGTGCGAGCAAGGAGGCCTACAAACCTGACTCAGTTACACCAGCTCTGTCAGGAGGAATGGGCCAAAATTCACCCAACTTATTGTGAGAAGCTTGTGGAAGGCTACCCAAAACGTTTGACCCAAGTTAAACAATTTAAAGGCAATGCTACAAAATACTAATTGAGTGTATGTAAACTTCTGACCCACTGGGAATGTGATGAAAGAAATAAAAGCTGAAATAAATCATACTCTCTACTATTATTCTGACATTTCACATTCTTAAAATAAAGTGGTGATCCTAACTGACTAAGACAGGGAATTTCTACTAGGATTAAATTTCAGGAATTGTGAAAAACTGAGTTTAAATGTATTTGGCTAAGGTGTATGTAAACTTCCGACTCCAACTGTATATATGGGCCCCTATTTCTTAGTTATTTATTAGGATGGAAAACGCATGGCTTTTATAAAATGTTTTGAAATTATTTTCAGTTAGCTATTCAGATATGCTGTGCGTACATGTTGATACCTATGGATTCATAAACTACTGTATTTCATCTCTACATCTGACCTTGACCCTATTTTTAGTATCACACAATTATCCTATCTCTAATACCCTATTCTCATTCACACACTGTGTCCATACAATTCACCTTTACCCTCTCTCCCCATGCAGCATTTACACAACCTCTCCCCCATGACCTCCCATTCAGAAAGAGAGTTCTAGAGCGGTTCTAGACCACTAGTTCCTCTCCCCAATGAGTGTTCCACCTCTTCGCCCTGTATTCTCTGGGTTCTCCAGGTGACGGAGTGTGTGGTTGAACTCCCCGGGTTGTGAACAGCGAGGTAGGGAACAGAGGGATGGCCAGGGGGATCCAGGGTACCGGGGGGTAAAAGGATAATGCAGTGCCTCGCATTACTTTAATGACGCTAAAGTGGCAGGCTATTATGGGCACACAGAGAGCACTGTAATTTTCTCTGAAAGCAGCCAGGTTCTCTCTTCAGCTCTACACAGAGGAGATGCACATACAGATGGGGATACACACATGCACACACACGCATGAACAGACATAAGAACACACACCACCATCATCATCATGGGTTTGAAACACTGCATGTAGTCAGGTGCTAACTTCTAGAGAGGAAAAGTAGCTTGTATTTACAGTACTTGGTTGATCTATTTCTGTTGTTTGGAGCTCAGTCAGGGAAGTTGTAATTCAGAGCAATCAGGGCCTGACTACCACATTGTAAATCAGCCAACTTAATGCATTTTAACACATTTTGTCATGGTGCAGAGAGAAAAATTTGCAGTTTTATAATGCTATTCTACACAATTTGTCATGAGGCTAAGATAAAATGTTGCAGTTTTAAAGCTATATTCCTGCAATTCTACACATTTTGCTATCATATGCTATCTGGGGGCCCCAAACCCCCCCCACATTTTTTTAGGTTGGGGCCCCGGGGCATTTGCCCTGCATGACCGTTCGGTAATCCATGCTGAAAAGTGAAAAAAGTACCTCCCCCATACGCTGGGTGAATTGTGGGCTTTTTATGTAGTGAACAAAAAAAGTAGCCTGTATAGGACAATGATACAGTTTACTAAACACTAGTGCTGTGGCCTGACATAGTTCTTTTTCACAATGATGTTCTAAACTTTTATACATTGGCGGTTTCCGGTGACAATGGAGCGCATAATACTCCTGTACAATAGGTCTTACTATTTTACATGGCTCTTTTTCCCTTTCCAGGGCCTACTGTGTGAAAACAACAGCAACTCTCATTTCAGCCACTGTGTGAATAGCGACACGGTATCACTGCTGGGCCCATGCTTTGTTACTTCTGATGTCTGACCAAGACCAGGCCAGTCATTGGGTGGAAATGTTGCAACTATATATTTGTATTATGCTCACTTCAGATTTCAACTTTTTGAATATGTTAGAAAAATGTTTTGGGTGTGTAACTTGGTGTGAAGTTTTGTTGGTGGCACTTTATTTCACAGGTCGCTTATTACTTTGTGTTTACTTCAGATTTTTATTCATTTAAGTAGGTAATATGGTAATTACTCAGCAGCTGAGACATTAGTGATGTGCTTACTTACATCACTGTGTGATATCCTATAGGTCTGATGCTTCTTGTCCCCAATGTCAACGTCTAGACGAGCTGCATAGGCTACTGTAGATGTATGTATTTCTGTGCAGAGTGCAATGATTTATTATCCCTTGCTTCATGCACTTTCAAGGGACTCTCTCACCAGATTATCTGGGTTACAGACACATCCTGGGTCAATTCCATCCCTACTCTCACCCCAGATTAGCACCGCCCCCTTCTCTTTCACAGATCCTGGGTCAGTAATGATACATCCCTACTGTCACCCCTGCTCCTTCACACATACACAGATTCTAGGTCAGTTATAATGTCCCTGCTGTCACCCCAGATTACCACTCCTTCCCTTTCACACATACATTTCATCTATATGCGGATGATACTATTATGTATGCAATTGCCCCGACTGCTGACCTGACTGCGACAAGGCTACAGTCCGATTTTACAGTTGTGCAGGAAGCCCTTACTGATTTAAAACTCGTACTTAATATGGGCAAAACTAAATACTTGTTGTTTTCAAGTCCTCGTAAAATGGATTGTTGTTACAGATGGATTACATCTTCACTCATTGCATGGTTCTATAATCGAACGAGACCCTGCATACAAATACCTTGGTATTTGGATTGACAATGATTTATCATTAAAAAAAACTACCTGTTCTTTGTTATGGTGATACTATTTATCAACGTGCATCTGCCTCTACTCTTAAACCCCTGGATGCCGTTTTTCATAGCGCACTTCGTTTTATCACAGGAGACAGTTCTATTACTCATCACTGTATTCTTTACCAAAAGGTTGGCTGGACCTCTTTGAAGTCACGTAGATCACATTATTACGCTGTTTTTGTTTACAAAGCCCTGCTCCACAAACTTCCAACTTACCTAACATCACTGTTAAGATTTAAAATGACAAGTTATCAAACCCGTTCACAGGGTTGGTTAACTCTGGAGACTCCTTTTGGTGTCTAGAGAGTTAGGTAGATCAGTCTTTGGTTTCCTTGCGCGTGTGGAATGATCTACATTGCACTTTAAAATTGGAGGAATTGGTGCCTCTCAGGCATTTCAGACAGGTGTTAGGGGACCTTTTTACTGAAGAATGTGTCTGTGTTTTGCTTTTTGTGTATTGTTGTGTATATGAATGTGAAGTTTAATGTGTTTATTGTATTTTGCTGTGTATTGTGGTGCTATACAGGGCTCATCTGGAAAAGAGACCTTGGTCTCAGCATTGACTCCCTGTCAAAATAAAGGTTAAATAAAAAATTAAACAGAGACAGATCCTAAGTCAATAGTAATATCCCTTCTCTCACCCCCATCTAACAATACCACTCCTAATCCTTCACACAGACAAAGATCCTAGGTCAGTTATAATATCCACGCCTGACCCCAGATTACCACTGCCCCTTCCGCTCCTTCACACAGACACAGATCCTAGGTCAGCTAATATCCCCTTCCCCGTACTGTTGCAGCTATCACAGCTCTCTCATTAGATGGTTCGGTTAGAGGCAGACTATCCGGTGGCGGGGCAGAAATGCAGCGGTTAATTGACAATCATTGTCTACCCCTGAAGGTTACTCACTAACACTCCAGATGATGCTTTGGTCCACCGTTGGGAATGGGACTTGCTTTTCACTTACACACCGTTTTTAAATACAGTGAGGGGAAAAAAGTATTTGATCCCCTGCTGATTTTGTACGTTTGCCCACTGACAAAGAAATGATCAGTCTATAATTTTAATGGTAGGTTTATTTGAACCGTGAGAGACAGAATAACAACAAATAAATCCAGAAAAACGCATGTCAAAAATGTCATAAATTGATTTGCATTTTAATGAGGGAAATAAGTATTTGAACCGCTCTCAATCAGAAAGATTTCTGGCTCCCAGGTGTCTTTTATACAGGTAACGAGCTGAGATTAGGAGCACACTCTTAAAGGGAGTGCTCCTAATCTCAGTTTTTTACCTGTATAAAAGACACCTGTTCACAGAAGCAATCAATCAATCAGATTCCAAACTCTCCACCATGGCCAAGACCAAAGAGCTCTCCAAGGATGTCAGGGACAAGATTGTAGACCTACACAAGGCTGGAATGGGCTACAAGACCATCGCCAAGCAGCTTGGAGAGAAGGTGGCAACAGTTGGTGCGATTATTCGCAAATAGAAGAAACACAAAATAACTGTCAATCTCCCTCTGCCTGGGGCTCCAGGCAAGATCTCACCTCGTGGAGTTGCAATGATCATGAGAACGGTGAGGAATCAGCCCAGAACTACACGGGAGGATCTTGTCAATGATCTCAAGGCAGCTGGGACCATAGTCACCAAGAAAACAATTGGTAACACACTACGCCGTGAAGGACTGAAATCCTGCAGTGTCCGCAAGGTCCCCCTGCTCAAGAAAGCACATATACATGCCCGTCTGAAGTTTTCCAATAAACATCTGAATGATTCAGAGGAGAACTGGGTGAAAGTGTTGTGGTCAGATGAGACCAAAATGGAGCATCAACTCAACTCGCCATGTTTGGAGGAGGAGGAATGCTGACTATGACCCCAAGAACACCATCCCCACCGTCAAACATGGAGGTGGAAACATTATGCTTTGGGGGTGTTTTTCTGCTAAGGGGACAGGACAACTTCACTGCATCAAAGGGACGATGGACGGGGCCATGTACCGTCAAATCTTGGGTGAGAACCTCCTTCCCTCAGCCAGGGCATTGAAAATGGGTTGTGGATGGGTATTCCAGTATGACAATGACCCAAAACACACGGCCAAGGCAACAAAGGAGTGTCTCAAGAAGAAGCACATTAAGGTCCTGGAGTGGCCTAGCCAGTCTCCAGACCTTAATCCCATAGAAAATCTGTGGAGGGAGCTGAAGGTTCGAGTTGCCAAACGTCAGCCTCGAAACCTTAATGACTTGGAGAAGATCTGCAAAGAGGAGTGGAACAAAATCCCTCCTGAGATGTGTGCAAACCTGGTAGCCAACTACAAGAAACTTCTGACCTCTGTGATTGTCAACAAGGGTTTTGCCACCAAGTACTAAGTCATGTTTTGCAGAGGGGTTAAATACTTATTTCCCTCATTAAAATGCAAATCAATTTATAACATTTTTGACATGCGTTTTTCTGGATTATTTTGTTGTTATTCTGTCTCTCACTGTTCAAATAAACCTACCATTAAAATTATAGACTGATCATGTCTTTGTCAGTGGGCAAACGTACAAAATCAGCAGGGGATCAAATACATTTTTCCCTCACTGTACATCTTCCCCTTTAAAGTCAAATGTTTCCTCTTCTTTTATGTCTGAGATGTTAGATAAATGGTGGTGAGGTTTAGGTTCAATGATATGTTAGAGTTTCATTGATTTGATAAACATACGTCATCTCTCTCTCTCACTTTTGCGTGTTTATGCCTAAACAAACATATTTGCAAATGACGGTAATTGTTTTGGTTAGCGCTCAGTGTGAGCTTGGTACTAAGGGTGCCAGCTTGTCCTCTCTCTCTCTCTCTCTCTTTTGGCTGAGCTCTCTCTTCTAATATATTTGTTTTCGACAAGGCACGGTTGTGTTTATAGGTACTCAGGGGAGATTTCTGGATGCGATTCAAATCACTCCCCAGTCTGAGTGGGTGCTAAGATACCCGGCACCCGGCAACCACATCCAACAGGGAGGGAGAGAGGGAATCTGGCAGATGGTTTATGGAGTCGACTTTCACAAGTGCAAATAGGTAGCACTGATATATATTTCTCCAGTGATATTTCAATAATTATCCTGACCAATTGTTCACAAATACAGAAAAGCTATATACAGTTTGCTCTTCATCTCTTAAAGGTCCAATGCAGCCGTTTTCTTTCTCAATATCAAATATTTTCCTGCGTTATTAATTAACTACCTTAATGTGATTGTTTTCAATTATAATGGTCAAAAATTGCTTCCAAAAGTCCATTCCACCAAAACAGGCTGAAACTTCAGGCGGTCTTTTCAAACTGCTCTTACACTAAATGGGTATAATCATAATTTTCACAATTTTATAGTATTATTCCAACCGCATAGTGTGGAAATATACACTCAGTGGCCAGTTTATTAGGTAAACCCATCTAGTACCAGGTCAGACCCCACTTTGCCTCCAGAACAGCCTGAATTCTTCGGGGCATGGAACCGTTGCTCAATTGGTATCAAGGGACCTAACATGTGCCAGGAGAACATTCCCCACACCATAACACTACCGCCAGAAGCCTGTACCGTTGACACCAGGCAGGATGGGGCCATGGACTCATGCTGATTACTCCAAATCCTGACTCATACATCAGCATGATGCAAAAGGAACTGGGATTTGTTGGACTAGGCAATGTTTTTCCATTCATCAATTGTCCAGTGTTGGTGATTGCGTGCCCACTGGAGACGCTTCTTCTTGTGTTTAGCTGATCGGAGTGAAACCCGGTGTGGTCGTCTGCTGCAATAGCCCATTCTTGACAAGGACCGACGAGTTGTGCGTTCCGCGATGCCGTTCTGCACACCACTGTTGTACTTCGCCGTTATTTGCCTGTTTGTGGCCTGCCTGATAGTTTTCACGATTCTTGCCGTTCTCCTTCGACCTCTCATCAACGAGCTGTTTTCGCCCACAGGACTGCCACTGACTGGATGTTTTCTGTTTGTCGCATCATTCTCGGTAAACCCTAGACACTGTCATGCGTGTTAAATCCCTAGGAGGCTGGACGTTTCTGAGATACTGGAACTGGCACGCCTGGCACTGACAATCATACCATGCTCAAAGTCGCTTAGGTCACTTGTTTTGCCCATTCTAACGCTCAGTCGAACAGTAACTGAATGCCTCGATGCCTGTCTGCTTGCTTTATATAGCAAGCCATGGCCACGTGTCTCACTGTCTGTAGGCGCAAACCATTTTTGTGAACGGGTTGGTGTACCTATAAAACACAGGAAAATCACTGGGCCTTTAAAAAAGACAATCATATGTGAACATTTATTCAGGTTGTACATGTTATCTTTTCAAAAGGAGGACTTTGTTTGATATTTGGCTAATATCATTGCTTGATTTAGGCTTATTTGCATGGCAAAGAGGCTTGCATTGTTTATTTGCCTGTTGGATGCAGAAGCTGTCCAGGCTCTTAGCCTATTTGCATGCTTTCACTGGATGGATGGGAGTTAGTTAGTAGCACAAGTACCGTTGTGTCCAGGATGCCAGATCCTTTGACAAAATTACTAAGTACAGCAAAAAAAATTATGCATCTATACCTGTTTTAATATCATGATTTTCCATTCTGAATTATTAAATGTGAATACATTGAAGGAATGCAACTTTTTTTCTATTTTTAAGTTGAAATCACTCAAAAGATATTTAGACACCAGGAACTGTTTTTATTAAACCCATCCATTGAATTATCAAACTGGATTGAACTCGTTTCGTTAACAGTGATATTTCACTGTCTGATCCACACCTGAGACAGAGTCCGCCGGTCTGCATTTTGGCTAAACTTTTTTTTTTCTCCCTGAGCTCTGCCCAGCTCAGTACTCTCTGGCCTCTCTTTAGACAACATACCCATCACATTACTGGTACATTTAGAGAGCCATGGTAGATGTCACTGGTGCTTGTTCCAGGATGCTAAATGCTAGTGACAGAAGTTAGAGGAGGGCAGATGAGATTTCCTGATTGGAGAATGAATGCCGGGGCCCTAGCCTGGGCTCTGTCTAATATGGTCACGTAGAGAAATTGATTTTCCTGCAAAATTAATTAATTTTTCATATAGCCCAAAGCTGAAGAGTTTAAAAAGAGTGTGCACTGCTGGTTTTCTCCCATTTCCTCCCTTAATTTTTATTTTTTATTGCCTAATCATATTAATACTTTTGCCCTAAGGATGAAATGATAATTGTACAAATGCATTTGGAAATATGTATCACTGAGTATTTATGATTAAATTATGCAAATAAGCGCACACCCATCCTTCACGGGCCCAGATTGTCTAATTAGGATTGATATGAGGAATAGATGTAGTGGAATCTGAATACAAGCATGTCCAAAGAGCAGAAAATTGAAAATGACATGGCTGGAATTCTTAAAGTGTGTAGCGTTGGTTGCCTTTCTTTTTTCTTCCCCTCCCTCTACTTCTCCCTCTCACACACACACTCTCTCTCTCTCTCTCTCTCTCTCTCTCTCTCTCTCTCTCTCTCTCTCTCTCTCTCTCTCTCTCTCTCTGTCTCTCTCTCTCTCTCTCTCTGTCTCTCTGTCTCTCTCTCTCTCTCTCTGTCTCTCTGTCTAATTCACTGTGGCCGTATCAGGAGTTAATTTTCTCCGGCTTCATTTCTCGTCTGATTTGACAGGAAGAGGAACCCATCAGGGATGGAATCTCAGATGGGATTCTGCAAATTTCCTCCTCCTGTTTTTTCTTTCTCTTCCCCCCATCTCTCTTCACCTCCTCCCCCTCTTCATTTTCATTTTTGTGGAGGGGCTATCAGGGACAAATGTTCTCCTGAATAAACACTACAATGTTACTCCTGCAGTATCAATGTTTCTATTTTCACCCTGCGCTGGATACTAAGAATGTATCCCAAATGACACCCTATTCCCTATATAGTACACTGCTTTTGACCAGAGCCCTTTGGGTCCCAAATGGCACCATAAAGGGATTTGGGTGCCATTTGGAACGCATCCTAAGGGTCTTATCCTTATTAATGTGCAGTGTAATAAGGCAAGAGAATGTCATCGGACAAAAAGGCCCTTTGTACTGGTTGGAATTCTGTAATTCAGTAATGCCATTTTAATTAAGATAATTTAATTCTCTGTAATTGTGGTCAGAGTAAGCTTGTGCATAAAGGGAGGGTGGTAATACATTTTTTTTGGTGTAAATTAAATGTGAAATATTCTCGTGTATCATAGATCTGTGTCTTACTTTACAGGACACTCTTTGTCAGCAATCTAATTATTATAATTCGTTATTTACTGGTTTGGGTTATATGTCTTGGATGTGCTTATTGCATTTCCACCTTTTCCTCACTATTTTACTCAAATGTCAGGTGACTTTTGTGGTTGTTAGGTTGTTTTAATTTAGAGCGGTATTCAATGGTAAATGTTAGAAATTACCTTTAAATTGGGAATTGTCCAAATCTGCAATTAGGTCAGGACATTAGTGAAGGACAAGGCAAACTCCTACTCAATCATAACACCATGACCTGCAGGGCTGTGCACAGACCTTTCAGGGGGCAGGTTCTCAAAATGAAAAAAGGGCACCCTCCTCCCCGCTTGAAAAAATATACTTTCATAATTCATATCTCGAAATTCATAACATAACTGTAGCGATATTTTTAATTTTTTTGCCTATTTATTTCTGCAGTATCTCACTCATCACAAACTGTAAGCAAGCTAGTCACGGTGCCTCCTAAAGACATGATTGACATCAGGAAAAGAGGGTGGGCTATCAGCTGGCCGTTGATGATTGATGTAAATCTGCTAGTTAGCTAGCTCGATTTCTTTTACTGATTTGTGATTTACCTTTCTGTCTTTCTGCTGCGCATATCAGCCAACCAGACTGAATATTGATGATGATGTAGGATAAATCAAGTGTTAATCAAATGTTATGCTGCTGTGGCAGTACTGTGGATATTTAAAATAGGTAGCTACATAATTCCCCAGTGACCGCATCTCTCAAGCCATGCATGTTTGGATACCGGGCACGCACAATCTCCACACAGGTCAGACTGGGAAAAAGGTGCAACCGGATGCGTGCGAGCTCCGTACAGGGCAGATCAACAGGCTCAACCAACGGACAGGGTGGGGTTGGCAAACTTAATGACAACTTGCGGGCAGTGGCTTCCGAACAACAATGACAAAACATTTATAAAATACAAAATAAAATAAACATTTGGGTGGAAATTATACCACCATCAAAAATAGCACTTTGGAGACTGGAAGGGCAAAGGGGCATGTGCTCTGCACAGGTAGAGCCATGTCAGTGCACGTGCCTGATGAGCCATCTAACTGTCCTGATTTAAAAAAAAAAAAAAAAAAAAAAAAAAAAAAAAGGGAGTGGCTGCGGTTCTGGAGACTTGTGTCTGAGGCCAGCTCCCGACCCTAACCCGCAAATATAGAAAATGCGCTGTAGGCTACAGTCAGAGACGGCAAAATGATTTTTTTTACTACTTTAGATATGTTTCTGCTTAAAATTTCCGATATTTTGGTAGGCTATTTGTTAGTCAACTTGCCTATAATTAGATACATGCAGCTTCTCTTCTGTCAGTATATGTTGCCCTAGAAGACTAAATAATCCCTTAATCACCAGAATAATGTCATAAATGATATAATGAATGCTTTAATCTAGTTCACATCGGTAGTTTTCTCTGTCATATCTGCTTCTTTTGTGGAGCAAATACGTTTAGGGACCATTTAGAAAGTAAAAAATAAAATAAAGAAAATTAAATATTTACTGTGCAACATTTCCAAATGACATCAGTTTGACTGGTTGGAAGGAAATAGAAAGCTGTGAAAATGACCAAACATGTTTCTGATAAGATTTCAGTTCGGCTTGGATGCATATTTTATGTGGTTGAAATACTATCAGCTTTTATGATGCTGATAAAGATGGCACCTCTACAGATGGTCCGTAACTGCACATTCGCATAAGATGCTGAAATAAATAAATAATATTCCCAAGTCAAAATGTACATTTAGTGTATCATTTTACTGCAAGAAATGCATAATTATGCATGGGTTAATATAAAGACTATGTGAGAGGTTATAGACCTACAGTCAGTGTCCATATTTCAGTTTCCATTTAACCAATCTGAACAGTAGGCTACCGTTCCCTTTATTTGCCATAGGCCTATTTGAAGTCCCGGTCTTGTGACTGTCAAATTTGTATAGCACCTCACAATCATCACACATAACACAGGCACTGCTAACATCCTCTTTTACCACTTCACCAAATCTTTCTCCAACATTACTTTTCTGGCCTTCTCTTTATTTTCAACTCTCCATTTCACAGCTTTTCTCTTATTGAATTAAACTCTGACATTGTCCTTTTTCCTCAGTGGAATGGATCGACATTAACTTTTTCTGCCAGTTCCCAAAAGCATTTGCCAATTGGCGTGTAGGCTATTTGGCGCGTGTAAAGTTAGACCCTAAAGCTTATGCTTACGCACAAAATAAATAATAAAATAAATAAAATGCCAGATAGCCCCAAAAATTATAAAAGAAAAACCTATAGATATAAATCACTTATGTGCAGGATTTTTTTTACATAGCTGCTGCCCACTCTGCTGCTGCCTCGGCCAAGTCCCAACAGACGGATGTTCCGGTTTTCATGGGAAATGGAAAGAGAGCCTGTGACATTACATCTGCTTTTGGAAGTTAACAAGGCGACACTCTATCTTAACTCCTCCTCCACATTTACTGGATTGGTTGAACAGTGCAGAAGAGAACCTCCCCAGACAGTTTATTTTATTCTCGTCAAGACCAGTATGTAGGGGATCTAGTTTCAGGTGTTTCTTTTACGCCTGCTACGTTTGATTGCTCCGGTACCTCTTCCCCCTCCTTGATATGAAGGGGGAAACTTCATGTTGAACACTAAAAATATGGTCGCCTCAAGCGCGATTTCATGTAGTTTTTTCATGTAGCCTACACAAAAGACATGATCGACTTGTTCGTACAAACTTTGTTGTATATTTAGGCAAGCATATCAAACACAACCAAGACAGATACAGGCAGTCAAAATAGCGATTTATTTTCTCATTATCATTGCAAACATTGGCTAGTTATTTTTTCAGCAAATCTCGCTACGATTTTAATTTTTTATTTATTTCACCTTTATTTAACCAGGTAAGCCAGTTGAGAACAAGTTCTCATTTACAACTGCGACCTGGCCAAGATAAAGCAAAGCAGTGCGATAAAAAACAACAACACAGAGTTACATATGGGGTAAAACAAAACATAAAGTCAAAAATACAACAAAATATATATACTGTGTGTGCAAATGTAGCAAGTTATGGAGGTAAGCAATAAATAGGCCATAGTGCAAAATAATTACAATTAGTATTAACACTGGAATGATAGATGTGCAAGAGATGACGTGCAAATAGAGATACTGGGGTGTAAATTAGCAAAATAAATAACAATATGGGGATGAGGTAGTTGGGTGGGCTAATTTCAGATGGGCTGTGTACAGGTGCAGCGATCGGTAAGGTGCTCTGACAACTGATGCTTAAAGTTAGTGAGGGAGATAAGAGTCTCCAGCTTCAGAGATTTATGCAGTTGGAAGGAATGACGGCCAAAGGAGGTGTTGGCTTTGGGGATGACCAATGAGATATACCTGCTGGAGCGCATACTACGGGTGGGTATTGCTATGGTGACCAATGAGCTAAGATAAGGCGGGGATTTACCTAGCAGTGATTTATAGATGGCCTGGAGCCAGTGGGTTTGGCGACGAATATGTAGTGAGGACCAGCCAACATGAGTGCACAGGTCACAGTGGTGGGTAGTATATGGGGCTTTGGTGACAAAACGGATGGCACTGTGATAGACTACATCCAATTTGCTGAGTAGAGTGTTGGAGGCTATTTCGTAAATGACATTGCCGAAGTCAAGGATCGGTAGTATAGTCAGTTTTACGAGGGCATGTTTGGCAGCATGAGTGAAGGAGGCGAAAATTGCGAAATAGGAAGCCGATTCTAGATTTAACTTTGGATTGGAGATGCTTAATGTGAGTCTGGAAGGAGAGTTTACAGTCTAACCAGACACCTAGGTATTTGTAGTTGTCCACATACTCTAGGTCAGACCCGCCGAGAGTAGTGATTCTAGTCGGGTGGGCGGGTGACAGCAGCGTTCGATTGAAGAGCATGCATTTAGTTTTACTAGTGTTTAAGAGCAGTTGGAGGCTACGGAAGGAGTGTTGTATGGCATTGAAGCTCGTTTGGAGGTTTGTTAACAGTGTCCAATGAAGGGCCAGATGTATACAAAATGGTGTCGTCTGCGTAGAGGTGGATCTGAGAATCACCAGCAGCAAGAGCGACATAATTGATATACACAGAAAAAAGAGTCAGCCCAAGAATTGAACCCTGTGGCATCCCCATAGAGACTGCCATAGGTCCAGACAACAGGCCCTCCGATTTGACACATTGAACTCTATTTGAGAAGTAGTTGGTGAACCAGGCGAGGCAGTCATTTGAGAAACCAAGGCTATTTAGTCTGCCAATAAGAATGCAGTGGTTGACAGAGTCGAAAGCCTTTGGCCAGGTTGATGAAGACGGCTGCACAGTACTGTCTATTATCGATCGTGGTTATAATATCGTTTAGGACCTTGAGCGTGGCTGAGGTGCACCCATGACCAGCTCAGAAACCGGATTACATAGCGGAGAAGGTACGGTGTGATTCGAAATGGTCGGTGATCTGTTTGTTGACTTGGCTTTCAAAAACTTTCGAAAGGCAGGGCAGGATGGATATAGGTCTGTAACAGTTTGGATCTAGAGTGTCACCCCCTTTGAAGAGGGGGATGACCGAGGCAGCTTTCCAATCTCTGGGGATCTCAGACGTTACGAAAGAGACGTTGAACAGGCTAGGAATAGGGGTTGTGACAATTTTGGCGGCTAATTTTAGAAAATTTTGAAAGATATGACGGCATAACTATGAAACATTATCAGCACAAATAATAGGCAGTCTAAAGCAGTAGTTGACAAATGACGTAAGGAATAACAGCGCACCGTGCTCTGGGTGAAGCAAAACAAACTCGACCATTAGAGGGGGAACAGCTAAATAGCCTACTCGTGTGGTACTTGCATGATCATTGAGTGGTTAAAACACAGATCGTTTTTTGCTCAAGTGAAGGATCTCTGGCTAGTAGCTACTATACAGTGGCTTGTGAAAGTATTCACCCCCCTTGGCATGTTTCCTATTTTGTTGCATTACAACCTGGAATTAAAATTGATTTTTTGGGGGTTTGTATCATTTTCATTTACACAACATGCCTAACAGTTTGAAGATGCAAAATATTTTTTATTGTGAAACAAACAAGAAATAAGACAAAAAAACTGAACTTGAGCGTGTATAACTATTTACCCCCCCAAAGTCAATACTTTGTAGAGCCATCTTTTGCAGCAATTACAGCTGCAAGTCTCTTGGTTTGTTTCTATAAGCTTGGCACTTCTAGCCACTGAGATTTTTGCCCATTCTTCAAGGTAAAACTACTCCAGCTTCTTCAAATTGGATGGGTTCTGCTGGTGTACAGCAATCTTTAAGTCATACCACAGATTCTCAATTGGATTGAGGTCTGGGCTTTGACTAGGTCATTCCAAGACATTCAAATGTTTCCCCTTAAACCACTTGAGTGTTGCTTTAGCAGTATGCTTAGGGTCATTGTCCTTCTGGAAGGTGAACCTCCTTCCCAGTCTCAAATCTTTGGAAGACTGAAACAGGTTTCCCTCAATAATTTTCCTGTATTTAGTGTCATCCATCATTCCTTCAATTCTGACCAGTTTCCCAGTCCCTGCTGATTAAAAACATCCCCACAGCATGATGCTGCCACCACCATGCTTCACTGTGGGGATGGTGTTCTCGGGGTGATGAGAGGTGTTGGGTTTGCGACAGACATAGCGTTTTCCTTGATGGCCAAAAAGCTAAATTTTTGTCTAATCTGACCAGAGAACCTTCTTCCATATATTTGGGGAGTCTCCCACATGCCTTTTACCGAACATAAAACGTGTTTGCTTATTTTTTTCTTTAAGCAATGGCTTTTTTTCTGGCCACTCTTCCGTAAAGCCCAGCTCTGTGGAGTGTACGGCTTAAAGTGGTCCTATGGACAGATACTCCACTGTGGAGCTTTGCAGCTCCTTCAGGGTTATCTTTGGTCTCTTTATTGCCTCTGATTAATGCCCTCCTTGCCTGGTCCGTGAGTTTTGGTGGGCGGCCCTCTCTTGGCAGGTTTGTTGTGGTGCCATATTCTTTTCATTTTCTTGTAATTAATTTAATGGTGCTCCGTGGGATGTTCAAAGTTTCGGATATTTTTTTTATTACCCAAGCCTGATCTGTACTTCTCCACAACTTTGTCTCCTTGGTCTTCATGGTGCCGCTTGCTTGGTGGTGCCCCTTGCTTAGTGGTGTTGCAGACTCTGGGGCCTTTCAGAACAGGTGTGTGTGTACAGTGGGGAGAACAAGTATTTGATACACTGCCAATTTTGCATGTTTTCTTACTTACAAAGCATGTAGAGGTCTGTAATTTTTATCATATGTACACTTCAATTGTGAGAGACGGAATCTAAAACAAAAATCCAGAAAATCACATTGTATGATTTTTAAGTAAATAATTTTCATTTTATTGCATGACATAAGTATTTGATACATCAGAAAAGCAGAACTTAATATTTGGTACAGAAACCTTTGTTTGCAATTACAGAGATCATACGTTTCCTATAGGTCTTGACCAGGTTTGCACACACTGCAGCAGGGATTTTGGCCCACTCCTCCATACAGGCCTTCTCCAGATCCTTCAGGTTTCGGGGCTGTCGCTGGGCAATACGGACTTTCAGCTCCCTCCAAAGATGTTCTATTTGGTTCAGGTCTGGAGACTGGCTAGGCCACTCCAGGACCTTGAGATGCTTCTTACAGAGCCACTCCTTAGTTGCCCTGGCTGTGTGTTTCGGGTCGTTGTCATGCTGGAAGACCCATCTTCAATGCTCTTACTGAGGGAAGGAGGTTGTTGGCCAAGATCTCGCGATACATGGTCCCATCCATCCTCCCCTCAATACGGTGCAGTCGTTCTGTCCCCTTTGCAGAAAAGCATCCCCAAAAATGATGTTTCCACCTCCATGCTTCACGGTTGGGATGGTGTTCTTGGGGTTGTACTCATCCTTCTTCTTCCTCCAAACACGGCGAGTGGAGTTTAGACCAAAAAGCTCTATTTTTGTCTCATCAGACCACATGACCTTCTCCCATTCCTCCTCTGGATCATCCGGATGTTCATTGGCAAACTTCAGACGGGCCTGGACATGCGCTGGCTTGAGCAGGGGGACCTTGCGTGCGCTGCAGGATTTTAATCCATGACGGCGTAGTGTGTTCCTAATGGTTTTCTTTGAGACTGTGGTCCCAGCTCTCTTCAGGTCATTGACCAGGTCCTGCCGTGTAGTTCTGGGCTGATCCCTCACCTTCCTCATGATCATTGATGCCCCACGAGGTGAGATCTTGCATGGAGCCCCAGACCGAGGGTGATTGACCGTCATCTTGAACTTCTTCCATTTTCTAATAATTGCGCCAACAGTTGTTGCCTTCTCACCAAGCTGCTTGCCTATTGTCCTGTAGCCCATTCCAGCCTTGTGCAGGTCTACAATTTTATCCCTGATGTCCTTACACAGCTCTCTGGTCTTGGCCATTGTGGAGAGGTTGGAGTCTGTTTGAGTGTGTGGACAGGTGTCTTTTATACAGGTAACGAGTTCAAACAGGTGCAGTTAATACAGGTAATGAGTGGAGAACAGGAGGGCTTCTTAAAGAAAAACAAACAGGTCTGTGAGAGCCGGAATTGTTACTGGTTGGTAGGTGATCAAATAGTTATGTCATGCAATAAAATGCAAATTAATTACTTAAAAATCATACAATGTGATTTTCTGGATTTTTGTTTTAGATTCCGTCTCTCACAGTTGAAATGTACCTATGATAAAAATTACAGACATGCTTTGTAAGTAGGAAAACCTGCAAAATCGGCAGTGTATCAAATACTTGTTCTCACCACTGTGTGTGTGTGTGTGTATGTATGTATGTATATATATATATATATATATATATATATATATATATATATATATATATATATATATATATATATATATATATATATATATATATATATATATATATATATATATATATATATATATATATATATATATATATATATATATATATATATATACTGAGATCATGTGACACTTAGATTGCACACAGATGGACTTTATTTAACTAATTATGTGACTTCTGAAGGTAATTGGTTGCACCAGATCTTATTTAGGGGCTTCATCGCAAAGGGCTAGATGATTTAGTAACGCCAGTAATAGAATTAGAATTGTGTTTGCAAAACTATGCCTTGACACTCTATGGCTTGGCTTTAACTCACCGCAGGGTTCAATCTCTACCATTCTTCTAATTTCCAATCTGTATTTATCATCTCTGATCTAATTGATGTGTATCTCTACGGAACCTTGGGGAGTCTTTTACCACACACTACAGCTGAGTCTCCTGCCAGCTGGTTCCATAGAGAATCATTGTCTCCACAAACCAAAACAATATTTAGGCAGGTCATTAGTTATAATTCAATACACCCAAATTGACTTGAATAAACTGTTTTGAATCTGAGATCTAGGCGGATTCAAGTCTTCACGCTTCACATTAATAGCTTTGGGGTCGCTTTTCTTGGTGCGTTTTTTCTTGTTTTTGTCAAGAGGTATTGTGTGAGCATATGCTTTGAACAGCCATATAATGTGGTGCTGGTCTCAAGTGTTATTAGCTCCAGGCTTTTTCCATGCGAGCGCCAGGTAAAGATTAAATAACAATCAGGGGCTTTAATAGATACTGTTGGAGGCAGTGGAGCCTGAAGCTAACAACCGAAGAAGAAGAGAGGAGAGGGGGGAAAACGATGTCATCTACTATGTAGTTTTCACTGAGGCCTAAAAATCTGTTTGTTTCACAGTAGTGGAATAGAAAATGTACAACTAGACTTGGCTCATACACCAATTTCAAATCTCTTCATTGTTTAGCAGCAAATCAAATCCTGGATGAAAGGTTTGAGATATAAATAATAATAGTTGTATACCAACATTCACACCAAAACACAGCACTGATAACAAGTAAACATCATCCAATGGGTTACAATGGTCCAAATGCACAGTACGCGACAAACAATTTGTACGAATGATAATTAGGAAAACGTTAACATCTGTAACATCTACCACCCAAGGCTACCTCCCGACCCCACAAGGGACACCTGTAGCTATTACGAACAGGGCATCCATATAACGGGTCAACACATTTTCACCTATCATTGACTCTTTCTTTTGCTCTCTTGCTCTCTCGCTCTGTTGCTCTCTCTGTCTATCTCTATATAGAGGCTCTCTCGCTCTCTCGCTCTCTCTCACGCGCTCTCTCGCTCGGTCTCTCTATCTCTCTTTCTCGCTTCCCCCTGTAGGAGTTTTAAATGCAAACCCTTTTTAAGAAACGCCTGTGCCACCACTACAGTACAGTAACCATGGCGCCCGGCTATTATTACCCTTCTCTTAAAGAGTGACAGTCGGGTCCTCGGAGACGTGACACCCAACTCTGCCGGAAGAACTCTATAGAGCTGCGTCAACGCACACGTCCTTGGCCAATCAGATATGAGGATTCATGCTACTGTACACCTGGTTGGATATAAGCTAGAAGGTAAACGGTGCACAGAAAATGTGTTATTTTAGTTTAAATTGGTCAAATGACTACATTTCATTCAACATACTGGTATTTGTTGTGAAAAAATGTGATTGTGTGTGCGTGCGTGCTTGTGACAATAATCACTAATATCCTATGTACAGTATATTATAGGCTGTTGAAGTTGGTCCCTACTGTGTGCGTTCAACATAAATGGTCAGTAGCTCGTTTTCCTGATATTTCACAGTAGAGCAGAAAACACACAGTGTGGCATGTTGGCTCTGGAAATAAACAGGGTTATGAAAATACACCGCCTTTTGTATGAAATGGTCTGTCCACATTTAATGGTTTGCTCCTTTCACATTAGGAGCGCGTGTGTGTGTGTGTATGTACGTGGTACCCCTCAACCCACAACTTCAGAGAGATTTATTACATGATTGACAATTATGAGAAGCTGACCCAGTTCTTTGTAATGGAACAAAAATGTTTTTCATCCGACAGCATTGCACTCTGTGTTCTACATTCAGCTAACCTTTTTGGAAGGAGGAGGGCTTCTGTGGTCCGTGCAATGAAATACTTTTTTCCTTCTCCCTGAATCTCATGCGTTTTCGCAATGGCGTCATATATTTTGCATAGCATCGCATTGCACAGTATGTCTGTTTTCAGGCACAAGAAAAAGTTGCATTTCTAACCCCATTAACCCTTTAGATCCCAATATAATTTCAGAATGCTGCTGTAGATTACTGAGAATTTTCAAGATGAAGCTTATTTTCAAACAAACAGGCATACAGTGTATTTGGAAAGTATTCAGACCCCACATTTTGTTACGTTACAGCCTTATTCTAAAATTGGTGAAATTGTTTTTTCCCCCTCATCAATCAACACACAATAACCCGTAATAACAAAGGAAAAACATGTTTTTAGACATTTTTGCAAATGTAAAAATAAATAAATGATATCACATTTACACAAGTATTCAGACCCTTTACTCAATACTTTGTTAAAGCACCTTTGGCAGCGATTACAGCCTCGAGTCTTCTTGGTTATGACGCTACAAGCTTGGCACATCTGTATTTGGGGAGTTTCTCCCATTTTTCTCTGCAGATCCTCTCAACCTCTGTCAGGTTGGATGGGAAGCGTCGCTGCACAGCTATTTACAGGTCTCTCCAGAGATGTTCGATCTGGTTTAAGTCCGGGCTCTGGCTGGGTCACTCAAGGACATTCAGAGACTTGTCCCAAAGCCACTCCTGCATTGTCTTGGCTGTGTGCTTAGGGTCATTGTCCCTTTGGAAGGTGAAACTTCGCCCCAGTCTGAGGTCCTGAGCGCTCTGGAGCAGGTTTTCATCAAGGATCTCTTTGTACTTTGCTCCGTTCATCTTTGCCTCGATCCTGACTAGTCTCCCAGTCCCTGACGCTGAAAAACATCCCCACAGGATGATGCTGCCACCACCATGGTGCCAGGTTTCCTCCAGACGTGACGCTTGGCATTCAGGCCGAAGAGTTCAATCTTGGTTTCATCAGATCACATAATCTTGTTTCTCATGGTCTGAGAGTCCTGTCATGTGCCTTTTTACTAAGGAGTAGCTTCCGTCTGGCCACTCTACCATAAAGGCCCGATTGGTGGAGTATTGCAGAGATGGTTGTCCTTCTGGAAGGTTCTCCCATCTCCACAGAGGAACTTTGGAGCTCTGTCAGAGTGACCATCGTGTTCTTGGTCACCTCCCTGACCAAGGCCCTTCTCCCCCGATTGCTCAGTTTGGCTGGGCGGCCAGCTCTAGGAAGAGTCTTGGTGGTTCCAAACTTCTTCAGTTTAAGAATGATGGAGGCCACTGTGTTCTTTGGGACCTTCAATGTTGCAGAAATGTTTTGGTAACCTTCCCCAGATCTGTACCTCGACACAATCCTGGCTGGTTGAGAGAATGCTAAGAGTGTGCAAAGTTGTCATCAAGGCAAAGGGTGGCTACTTTGAAGAATCTCAAATATAAAATATATTTTGATTTGTTTAACACTGTTTTTGGTTACTACATGATTCCATATGTGTTATTTCATAGTTTCTACAATGCAGAAAATAGTAAAAATAAAGAAAAATCCTGGAATGAGTAGGTGTGTCCAGACTTTTGACTGGTACTGTACATATTCAAAAATGTATCCAAAAATATTCCGAAATTATTTCAAAACCCACACAAAGTAGGCTATTGGATTGGCAAAGATTTTTACTTCTGTTACTTCTATCAATATCAATTTAGTAAAAAGCAGGCCTGACACAAAATGTAGAAATAGTACTTTGACAACAATTTAGTGAATGCAGGAAGTATTAGAGAAAGATTCAAAGAAAAAAATCTGAATATACACTACATGACCAAAAGTATATGTTCACCTGCTAGTCGAACATCTCATTCAAAGATAATGGGCATGAATATGGAGTTAGTCCCCCCTTTGTTGCTATAAAAGCCTCCACTCTTCTGGGAAGGCTTTCCACTAGATGTTGGAACATTGCTGGGGGACTTCCATTCAGCCACGAGCATTAGTGAGGTCGGGCACTGATGTTGGGCGATTAGGCCTGGCTCACGGTCAGCGTTCCAATTTGTCCATTGACGTCAGGGCTCTGTGTAACCAATCAAGTTCTTCCACACCGATCTCGACAAACCATTTCTGTATGGACCTCGCTTTGTGCACGGGGGCATTGTCATGCTGAAACAGGAAAGGGCCTTCCCCAAACTGTTGCCACAAACTTGGAAGCACATAATCGTCTAGAATGTCATCTGGAAGCACGCGCCATCCTGCAAAGTGGCATAGAACATGTCGAGCACCCAAAGGAGTTTTCAACACATCTCCCACTCTTTGCCCTTGGTCCAATCCGGATCACTCAACACACACTCTCTTGTGCCCTTCAAACTTCACCAGGGAGTGGCCTTCTTTCAAATGATGAGTTACAACTCTGTCCACAACCCCTGGTGCCACAATCGTAGCTCCCTGCTTCCTGCCACTGTAGTCATCACAAAGCGAATGCACAAATTGCATTTTGAATGCTTGCAGGGTCATGCGCCTGTGGTTTCTGGGAAGGCCTTTGCAGGGTCCCCCACACAATGTAAGCGTTGATAATAGCAATTTTGAGTATCCCCCAAAACACATACTTCCACCATTTCCTGCCTGTGCGTCCAACATTATAGTAGCTCCTGAGTTGGTCGAAATGGTAAACCCCGCCCATTTTCTTGTTATAATCCAGGACCAGCTCCGGAACAGATATGAGTTCATTCTGCATTTATTTTGATACGGGTTTAGGGTGTCATTCCTTGAGCTGTTAGAACATAGAAAGTACACATCTCGTTTGTCCCTCTAGCGGCACACCATAACATAATCCGCAGACCATTTTAGTCTCTGATCTCTGTGGAGCTTGCCCTCCATAATGGCATTTGGGAAATTCTTCCTATTGTGCCTTACTATGCCACAATAGTATGTGTCAGCATCAAGAAGATCTCTCACCAGAGCTATGGATAAAAATAAGTTGTCAGCATCGACATGGTGATGTGACAAGTGAGAGCCCTTCATGAGCTCCATTACAATTATTTAGGCTTACCAGAGCTCAGTTGCTTGATTCCCCCCCCCCTCCCAAACTATGTACACACAAAGCAAGGCAGTAGCCAGTCAAGGAGTCACAGAGAGACCATATTTTTATCCCCCACTTTACTGTTTCTTTTGGGCATATACAGTACTTCTTCCACAGTAGTCTACCGTCACATGTTATCATAACATGTGTCCTCAGATCCTCAAAAAGTTATACAGCTGCACCATCGAGAGCATCCTGACTGGTTACATCACCGCTTGGTATGGCAACTGCTCGCCCTCCGACCGCAAGGCACTACAGAGGGTAATGCGTGTGGCCCAGTACAGGGCCCCGTGTAGCTCAGTTGGTAGAGCATGGCGCTTGCAACGCCAGGGTTGTGGGTTCGTTTCCCACGGGGGGCCAGTATGAAAAATTTATTCACTCACTAACTGTAAGTCGCTCTGGATAAGAGCGTCTGCTAAATGACTAAAATGTAAATCACTGGGGCCAAGCTTCCTGCCATCCAGGACCTCTATACCAGACAGTGTCAGAGGAAGGCCCTAAAAATTGCCAAAGACTCCAGCCACCCTAGTCATAGACTGTTCTCTCCGCTACCGCATGGCAAGCAGTACCGGAGTGCCAAGTCTAGGTCCAAAAGGCTTCTTAACAGCTTCTACCCCCAAGCCATAAGACTCCTGAACAGCTAATCAAATAGCTACCCAGACTATTTGCATTGCCCCCCCACCCCCTCTTTCTATGCTGCTGCTACTCACTGTTTATTATCTATGCATAGTCACTTTACCTCTACCCACATGTACATATTACCTCAACTAACCTGTGCCCCTGCACATAGACTCTGTACTGGTACCCCCTGTATATAGCCTCGCTACTTTTATTTTACTGCTGCTCTTTAATTATGATTATGATTATTTTATTTATTTTTTACTTATCTATATTTTACTTCACTTATTTTTCTTAACTGCATTGTTGGTTAAGGGCTTGTAAGCATTTCACTGTAAGGTCTACACCTGTTGTATTAGGCGCATGTGACAAATAACATTTTCATTTGATAATCTCATCCACTGAGAGGGCTTGCCATGGGTGAAGTAGTTTTGGGAAATTCTCTTGCAGTATTTTGATTAAAGGCCTGACTTTGTGTAATTTGTCTGTCACATTGGTTGAATTTGGATTGGAGAAGGCATGTACAGTGGGGAAAAAAAAGTATTTAGTCAGCCACCAATTGTGCAAGTTCTCCCACTTAAAAAGATGAGAGAGGCCTGCAATTTTCATCATAGGTACACATAAACTATGACAGACAAAATGAGAATTATTTTTCCAGAAAATCACATTGTAGGATTTTTTATGAATTTATTTGCAAATTATGGTGGAAAATACGTATTTGGTCAATAACAAAAGCTTCTCAATACTTTGTTATATTTCCTTTGTTGGCAATGATACAGGCAAAACGTTTTCTGTAAGTCTTCACAAGGTTTTCACACACTGTTGCTGGTATTTTGGCCCATTCCTCCATGCAGATCTCCTCTAGAGCAGTGATGTTTTGGGGCTGTCACTGGGCAACACGGACTTTCAACTCCCTCCAAAGATTTTCTATGGGGTTGAGATCTGGAGACTGGCTAGGCCACTCCAGGACCTTGAAATGCTTCTTACGAAGCCACTCCTTCGTTGCCTGGGCGGTGTGTTTGGGATCATTGTCATGCTGAAAGACCCAGCCACGTTTCATCTTCAATGCCCTTGCTGATGGAAGGAGGTTTTCACTCAAAATCTCACGATACATGGCCCCATTCATTCTTTCCTTTACACGGATCAGTCGTCCTGGTCCTTTTGCAGAAAAACAGCCCCAAAGCATGATGTTTCCACCCCCATGCTTCACAGTAGGTATGGTGTTCTTTGGATGCAACTCAGCATTCTTTGTCCTCCAAACTCGACGAGTTGAGTTTTTACCAAAAAGTTCTATTTTGGTTTCATCTGACCATATGACATTCTCCCAATCCTCTTCTGGATCATCCAAATGCACTCTAGCAAACTTCAGACGGGCCTGGACATGTACTGGCTTAAGCAGGGGGACACGTCTGGCACTGCAGGATTTGAGTCCCTGGCGGCGTAGTGTGTTACTGATGGTAGGCTTTGTTACTTTGGTCCCAGCTCTCTGCAGGTCATTCACTAGGTCCCCCGTGTGGTTCTGGGATTTTTGCTCACCGTTCTTGTGATCATTTTGACCCCACGGGGTGAGATCTTGCGTGGAGCCCCAGATCGAGGGAGATTATCAGTGGTCTTGTATGTCTTCCATTTCCTAATAATTGCTCCCACAGTTGATTTCTTCAAACTAAGCTGCTTACCTATTGCAGATTCAGTCTTCCCAGCCTGGTGCAGGTCTACAATTTTGTTTCTGGTGTCCTTTGACAGCTCTTTGGTCTTGGCCATAGTGGAGTTTGGAGTGTGACTGTTTGATTTTGTGGACAGGTGTCTTTTATACTGATAACAAGTTCAAACAGGTGCCATTAATACAGGTAACGAGTGGAGGACAGAGGAGCCTCTTAAAGAAGAAGTTACAGGTCTGCGAGAGCCAGAAATCTTGCTTGTTTGTAGGTGACCAAATACTTATTTTCTACCATAATTTGCAAATAAATTCATTAAAAATCCTACAATGTGATTTTCTGGAAAAAAAATGCTCAATTTGTCTGTCATAGTTGACGTGTACCTATGATGAAAATTACAGGCCTCTCTCATCTTTTTAAGTGGGAGAACATGCACAATTGGTGGCTGACTAAATACTTTTTTTCCCCACTGTATCTACATAGCATTTCAAAGAGGTTGTGTGGCATTTTACTTGCGATGTACAGGACCCCGAGGGCAGCGTCCTTGGACCAGTAGTCGATGCTAGAGGGTAGGCAGTGGATTCCCATGACAATATTGATTCCAATGAAGCATTTCATCTCATCTTCAAACGTGCTAAACCATGATTGGGAGGCAATGAATGTGGTGGCGGACAGGTTGGTGTTAAACACCAGATCAGATAATCCCCCCCAGACTCATACTACTTTCAAAAACAACTCCAAAACACCTGCCACTGTCACTTTAGGCCCAGGCTGTGTGGTGTAAGGGTGGATGGTGTGACTTGGGGCAGACGCACTCCATGGAAACGTAGGCTGGGCTGTTGCCCCCATAGATACCCTTCTCTTGTGTGCTCTCCTTCCTCCTCCTCTTCCTTCTCCTCCTCCTCCTCCACCTCCTCCTCTCCCTTTCCTAATTCCTCTTCATGCTCCTCTTCCTTCACTCCCCTCTCCTCCTCCCTCCTCTTCACTCTTCTCTTCCGCTCTCCCTCCACTCCTCCCTCCTCGCTCCACATTTCTATCCCTCCAATCATCTCCAACTCCTCCTCCCCCCTGTCTTCTGCTGAAACCTGACTCTCCCCATCAATTCCCTCTCTGCTCTCATAGACCTAGAGGAACAGAGTTACAGAAGGAGAAGGAAAGAGAGAGAGGAGGTGGAGCAACAAATAGGATACAGTTGACCCTTCGCTATGGCCTGCCCCCCTTGGTTACTGTTGCAACCTCAGACAATTTTCTTGGGAAGCCCAAGTCCCCTTTCTAACCAATGGCGAAATCCCCTCACAATGATCTCAAACTGTATTTTTAATACACAATTACATTTAACACAGACTACCCCTTGCTAATCAGGAGACTCTCTGGTATGTTGTGGTGGACTGTCATTACAATTGCTTCACGTGAACCTGGTAAAATGAAGGTTGGAGTGTGTCTAGCCACTGGATGGCTCTTAATGCAATGTCAGCATGCAGCCAAAGTTACTAGCCACTTTTGGAGCTAACTAGTGCCCTCAAATTGTATCCTGATGTCGACAACAGATGAGGGTATTGTATTCATAACATGGCTAACTTAGCTAGCTAACATACATAAAAAAAAAAAGTTATATCAACTGGCTATCTAGCGTTAGCAATTATGGGTGGTCAAAAAGACTGAGCGCTAGCAAGCAATGTAACAAAAGTATAATTTCGGATCCGAAAAATACTTTTATGAACAGGCTCTGCCATATGTTTCAAACGTGAGCTTGTTGGAGGTGTTGGACTCGACAACAGTTGGAGCGCTGCGATTGGTTGCTCAAAATTCTGGGGCGGGGCTTAGTGAAGGGTCAATTGTGGTCAGGGACATCATCTCTTTCTCCCGCCCTCTCTTTATTTTTCTCAACCATACACATCCCAATATTATGATGCCATACAGAACTTTCAATCAATCAATCAAAATAATTTTATGAAGCCCTTAGTGGCCAGATTGTTTCTCAGTTCAGACTGATGGATAATCAGACGGCACACAAAAAGACATTCATGAATATGTTCATAGATGGGTCAGATTAGACAAGGGGTGGCGGTCTGTGTATATTTGTAAACAACAGCTGGTGCACAAAATCAAATACTAAGGAAGTCTCGAAGGTTTTGCTCGCCTGAGGTAGAGTATCTTATGATAAGCTGTAGACCAAATCAAATTTTATTGGCCACATGCACCGAATATAACAGGTGCAGACATTACAGTGAAATGCTTACTTACAGCCCTTAACCAACAGTGCATTTCTTTTTAACAAAAAAAGTAAAAATAAAACAACAACAAAAAAAGCGTTGAGAAAAAAAGAGCAGAAGTAAAATAAAATAACAGTAGGGAGGCTATATATACAGGGGGGTGCCGGTGCAGAGTCAATGTGCGCGGGCACCGGCTAGTTGAGGTAGTTGAAGTAATATGTACATGTGGGCAGAGTTAAAGTGACTATGCATAAATAATTAACAGAGTAGCAGCAGCGTAAACGGATGGGGTGGGGGGGCAGTGCAAATAGTCTGGGTAGCCATGATTAGCTGTTCAGGAGTCTTATGGCTTGGGGGTAGAAGCTGTTGAGAAGTCTTTTGGACCTAGACTTGGCACTCCGGTACCGCTTGCCGTGCGGTAGCAGAGAGAACAGTCTATGACTAGGGTGGCTGGAGTCTCTGACAATTTGGAGGGCTTTCCTCTGACACCGCCTGGTATAGAGGTCCTGGATGGCAGGAAGCTTGGCCCCAGTGATGTACTGGGCCGTATGCACTACCCTCTGTAGTGCCTTGCGGTCGGAGGCCAAGCAGTTGCCATAAAAGGCGGTGATGCAACCAGTCAGGATGCTCTCGATGGTTCAGCTGTAGAATTCTTTGAGGATCTGAGGACCCATGCCAAATCTTTTCAGTCTCCTGAGGGGGAATAGGCTTTGTCGTGCCCTCTTCACGACTGTCTTGGTGTGTTTGGACCATGATAGTTCGTTGGTGATGTGGACACCAAGGAACTTGAAGCTCTCAACCTGTTCCACTACAGCCCCGTCGATGAGAATGGGGGCGTGCTCAGTCCTCTTTTTTTTCCTGTAGTCCACAATCATCTCCTTTGTCTTGGTCACGTTGAGGGAGAGGTTGTTGTCCTGGCACCACACGGCCAGGTCTCTGACCTCCTCCCTATAGGCTGTCTCATCGTTGCCGGTGATCAGGCCTACCACTGTTGTGTCGTCGGCAAACTTAATGATGGTGTTGGAGTCGTGCCTGGCCATGCAGTCATGGGTGAACAGGGAGTACAGGAGGGGACTGAGCACGCACCCCTGAGGGGCCCCCGTGTTGAGGATCAGTGTGGCAGATGTGATGTTACTTCAGAACTGTTGTTACCTTTTTACCCTCAGAACAGCCTCAATTTGTCGTGGGCTTGCCCATGTTGACTCCAATGCTTCCCACAGTCTTGATACACACAGGAAACTTTTGAGCGTGAAAAAACAGCAGCGTTGCAGTTCTTGACACCAACCAGTGCGCCTGGTACCTACTACCATACCCCAATCAAAGGCACTTCAATCTTTTGTCTTGCCCATTTCAATTGTCTCAAGGCTTAATCATCCTTATTTAACCTGTCTCTTGCCCTTCATCTACACTGATTTGAAGTGGATTTAACAAGTGACATCAATAAGGGATTATACACTACATGACCAAAAGTATGTGGACACCTGCTCGTCAAACATCTCATTCCAAAATCATGGGCATTGATATAGAGTTGGTCCCCCGTTTGCTGCTATAACAGCCTCCACTCTTCCGGGAAGGCTTTTCACTAGATGTTGGAACATTGCTGTGGGGACTTGCTTCCATTCAGCCACGAGCATTAATGATGTCGGGCACTGATTTTTACATTTACATTTTAGTCATTTAGCAGACGCTCTTATCCAGAGTGACTTACAGTTAGTGAGTGCATACATTATTTTTTATTTTTATTTTTCATACCCCCCTTGGGAATCGCCTTAGACCACTGAAGCTATTAGGCCTGGCTCGCAGTCAGCGTTTCAATTCATCCCAAAGGTGTTCGATGGGTTTGAGGTCAGGGCTCTGTGCAGGTCAGTCAAGTTCTTCCACAGCGATCTCGACAAATATTTTCTGTTTGGACCTCGCTTTGTGCCCAGGGACATTGTCATGCTGAAACAGGAAAGGGCCTTCCCCAAACTGTTGCCACAAACTTGGAAGCACAGAATCGTCTAGAATGTCATTGTATGCTATAGCGTTAAGATTTGAGAATACGTTCTCATTTACAGCAACGACCTGGGGAAAGTTACAAAACATAGTAAAAATACATAGTTAACAAACACAATAAATGTGACTAGTTTCAGGAAACTAGGCATATGTCACACATCACTACTTCACAGGAGCGGCATTTGAACGTAAACATGTATTTTTTATCAAAATGCATTTTTGGGCAGAAATGCCTTCTGGAACATGTGAACTTTCATGTGCCTTAATAACACACTTGTATTCCATCCATAAATATGAATAAAATTGTTAAATTACGAGCCTAGTTGGTTTAGCCATGGGAAAAGACTGGAACCTTCCCGGTAGCCATGATTGGCTGAGATAATGAATGGGCTGGATATGCCGGGAGATGAGTTTGGGTTGGTCTGCCATGTAGCATGCTTCTGTCTATAACGTGAGCTGTTGAGTATGTGCTGACTGTCCTTTCTACCACACAGTTTTTGAAAGATATAACGTTAGCCATCAAACTGCAAAAGTTTTTCTACTTTTCTCAACAACATTGAGGCCCTGCATTTAACATGCGCTATCGACAGATCAGTTGGAAAAAGTGATGGGCTACTTTCTGCACTCGTCACGGTCAGTGTGAACCGTAGTGACTTGACACAAGCTGGCCAAACAAGATGTAGCTACAAACAAAACTGAGTTAATTGGTACCAGTCTGCTGTGAAGCGTTCATCCATCTATACGGGTAAGAGTCTTGCTACATTTTCAGATATGCGTTTCTAATTTTGTCAGAAAGTCGTTTTTATTGCAAGTTAAAGCATACTGTTAGTTAGCTAGCAAACATTAGCTTGCTGGCTCACTAGCTAACGTTACGTGTATGATCTGTGTAGTAATATTATTCGAATCAGAAATACATTTGCATTGCTAGTTATAGCCTAATGTTAGCTAGCTAACATTGAACCTAGTTTGTTAGCTTTAGCTACCTGCAGATTCATACTACAGCTATGACAATGTTTGAGTTGGTAGTAGTATTAGTTGGGATTACGCCGGTTCATTGTTTATCTAGCTAGGTAGCTAGATACATGTCTAAACAAAATATTCCACTTCGGACTGATTATTACATGACCCATCAAATTAGCCAGGTGTGTCTGGGGGAGATTACGGCCATCTATTGTATTTCATGAAGATGTGTGCATGTCTAGACAATAGTGACCCATCCACTTAGTTAGATTTGGCTTGGGGGTGGTTATAGCATTTCCTTCACATGACCCATCAATTTAGAAAAGTGTGTCGGGTAAGCGTCATCTTATAATGATAAAATATTTATACAATATTTTTATCTGGACATTTTCTCTTTTTGATATTGCTACTATGCAAGTACCCACTTCACTGTACCGTTTACGCCTTCTGTATCCTGTGCATGTGACAAATCAACTTAGATTTGATTTGATATAGGGTGTGTTCACCACATGGCCTCACATGTAAATCCTTAAAGAGATGGGTGGGGCTAAAGCTTAAGAGGGTGTGACGATGCAGAATGGGTGTAGACAAAGAAGAGCACTGCAGTAGGTGTCGTACTCTGCGAATGTTGTAGAGCATGAACCTGCAGGATCGGGTCACCGCTTTGATGTTAGCGGAGAACAACAGGGTTTTGTTCAGGGTCACGCCAAGGTTCTTTGCACTCTGGGAGGAGGACACAATGGAGTTGTCAACCGTGATGGCGAGATCATGGAGTGGGCAGTCCTTCCCCGGGAGGAAGAGCAGCTCCGTCTTGCCGAGGTTCAGCTTGAGGTGATGATCCGACATCCACACTGACATGTCTGCCAGACATGCAGAGATGCGATTCGCCACCTGGTTATCAGAAGGGGGAAAGGAGAAAATTAATTGTGTGTCGTCTGCGTAGCAACGATAGGAGAGACCATGTGAGGATATGTCAGAGCCAAGTGACTTGGTGTATAGAGAGAATAGGAGAGGGCCTAGAACTGAGCCACTGGGACACCAGTGGTGAGAGCACGTGGTGCAGAGACAGATTCTCGCCACGCCACTTGGTAGGAGCGACCGGTCAGGTAGGACGCAATCCAAGAGTGAGCAGCGCCGGAGATGCCCAACTCGGAGAGGAGGATCTGATGGTTCACAGTATCAAAGGCAGCAGATAGGTCTAGAAGGATAAGAGCAGAGGAGAGAGAGTTAGCTTTAGCAGTGTGGAGAGCCTCCGTGACACAGAAGAGCAGTCTCAGTTGAATGACCAGTCTTGAAACCTGACTGGTTTGGATCAAGAAGGTCGTTCTGAGAGAGATAGCAGGAGAGTTGGCTAGAGACGGCACGCTCAAAAGTTTTGGAGAGACTTTATCAACTTTCAAAGCAGAATTATTTTTCCATTGTTCCTCAACTGCAGTGTATGATATACCATATATGATATCCAATGTTAAAAACACAATTTCAAATGTTTCTACGTAAGACCGAATCGAGGCGGTCGGTCACAAATAAACAACAACATTAAATCAGGCATAGAATCATAAGAAACAAACACATTCTTCCTTAAAATGGTCCTCACCAATTCATCAATAGTTTTGCGAACTCTGTAGACCATTACACAAGCAAGGTGCAAAATAGCTAAAGGCAGATTTACCTAACTCTGTCGAGATCAAAGGGTTCTACAGAGTTAGCCATCCCTGACACCGTGTCTGATTGCTTGTATTTCGGTAGGTTAACAGAGAAGTGAGATACGGTGGTTGCTTATGCAAGAGGGCTTTATAAAGAAATAGTGTGCAATGCATCGATCTTCGAGACTTCAAAGAAGGCCAGCCTACTTTCTGATTACTCCCAACTAGAACCTATTTAAACTATTGTGATTTCTCACTATCCCTTCAATGGTGGCTAATATCTCTACCGATTCTTCCATGGTGAAATATGACTTGTCAATTCTCTATCGCTCTCGCTCTCGCTCTCACTCTCCCCCTTCTCTCTTTCTCTCTCTCGTCCCAGTGAAGCCTGTATTACTACCACTGTGAGTGGGAAGAACCTCTCTCTCCACGCTCTCCTAGGACTCCTGCTTGACTGGCCTCACAAATGATACAAGCCAGGGTTTTAGTTGGGAGTTAATATCCTGCAAAATTGTCCTGCGCTGGCCCCGGAAGAATCGGGATGATTAAACGACACGAGCATATCAAAAACATTTTTCTCAGACTAGTGGGTGTTAAGTGTGGCGCCGGTGCAGTCCTTCTCCCAAGGTTGCTATTAAACAGAGAATAGGGATTCATAAGGTGGAGGGAGTGGGTGTTATTGAGCTACGGTGTATCTGTGTGCGTGTGTCGGTGCGTGCATGCGTTCGCTGCTGTGTTCAGTGCTCTGTTTAGTGAAAGGTCTGAAGAAGAACTTCAGTGCTTCATCCATTTGATCCTTTTTTCTTTCTTTCAAAAGATAAAACGTCATGTTTCTCCATATCCTGGACAGGAGATGAAAGGTGGCGCAATAAAGCAAAATAGCTTTTTGTGTCTATCGATGCCCTCTCACTCTTGGCCTTTGAAATGCCACAGTAGGACTGTTAGATGATCCCAGACAGACTGATCTAATTGCTAGGATCAGACATTCATTGGTACTGGCTGTTCCAGAGGAAGTTATTTTGGGACTGAAGACAGTGCTTCATCAACCTTTTAGTTTTGTTACAGTCAGGTAATGTACAAAAAGTGGTCATAAACACAGCGAAGGCACCAGCCAAAACACAACTAAGGCACCAGCAAAAACACAGCGAAGACTGGTCACCAGCAAAACCAGCACTAGTCACGAGTATATGCTGGTGACCAGCATGACAAGCCTATGCTGACCAGCCTATGCAATGATGACGTACCATGTCATCTAATTTGCAGTCACGCTGCACAGATTTCACAATGCCAGGATAGGTGTTTCATGTCTTAGGAACCACATTCATATGATATATCAATCTTAAGAGATGCGTAGAGCGACTGCGATGAAGATGACCTGGAACGCCACCAATAAGAATATCAGACAAAGAGCTTCAGGGAAATAAAATCATGCCTACAGTACCCTCTTCTCCATCAGACTGAAGAGAAGGACAGGCTGGCATAGCACTTAGCAGAACATAGATAATCTGCGTTAATGGCCGCCATTGGCACCAAGCATGGAACATATTGAGTCAAGATTGAGAACAAGTTGCTCTGGTCTATGATTTTCTATGGCTGTTAGAGGCCACTATGAGGGTCGGGTCAGGTCTGCTGACAGCCCCTTGGCACTGTTATCTCAGCAGGAAGCAACAGTAAGAGACACAGAGAATGGGGAGGGCTGGGAGGGGTAGGAGGAGAGTAGAGAGGATGCGGTAGTAGATGATTTGGACTCACCCCCAGGCCGTTGGGTTCACAGGGCAAGCACAGCCCTGGGCTAGACGAACACACACATACTCATACACACACACACACACACACACAAACACACACACACAGTGCATTCGGAAAGTATTGGCATTCTCTCAACCAGCTTCATGAGGTAGTCACCTGGAATGCATTTCAATTAACAGGTGTGCCTTCTTAAAAGTTAATTTGTGGAATTTCTTTCCTTCTTAATGCGTTTGAGCCAATCAGTTGTGTTGTGACAAGGTAGGGGGGTATACAGAAGATAGCCCTATTTGGTAAAATACCAAGTCCATATGATGGCAAGAACAGCTCAAATAAGCAAAGAGAAACGACAGTCCATCATTACTTTAAGACATGATGGTCAGTCAATACGGAACATTTCAAGAACTTTGAACATTTCTTCAAGTGCAGTCGCAAATACCATCAAGCGCTATGATGAAACGAGGGAGGGAGAGTGCCTTGGTCAGGGAGGTGGCCAAGAACCCGATGGTCACTCTGACAGAGCTCCAGAGTTCCTCTGTGGAGATGGGAGAACCTTCCAGAAGGACATCCATCTCTGCAGCACTCCACCAATCAGGCCTTTATGGTAGAGAGGCCAGACGGAAGCCACTTCTCAGTAAAATACACATGACCACCTGCTTGGTTTGACAAAAGGCACCTAAAGGACTCTCAGATGGTGAGAAACAAGATTCTCTGGTCTGTTGAAACCAAGTTTGAACTCTTTGGCCTAAATGTCAAGCGTTAGGTCTGGAGGAAACCTGGCACCATCCCTACGGTGAAGCATGGTGGTGGCAGCATCATACTGTAGGGATGTTTTTCAGCGGCAGGGACTGGGAGACTAGTCAGGATCGAGGGAATACTGAACGGAGCAAAGTACAGAGAGATCCTTGATGAAAAACTGCTCCAGATCGCTCAGGACCTCAGACTGGGGTGAAGGTTCACCTTTCAACGGGTCTGAATCGTTTCCGAATGCGCTGTATACACTGAGTGTACAAAACATTAGGAACACCTGCTCTTTCCTTGACATAGACTGACCAGGGGAATCCAGGTGAAAGCTATGATCCCTTATTGATGTTACCTGTTAAATCCACTTCAATCAGTGAAGGTGAAGAGACAGGTTAAGGATTTTTAAGCCTTGAGACAATTTAGACATGGATTGTGTATGTGTGCCATTCAGGGGGTGAATGGGCAAGACAAAATATTTACGTGTCTTTGAACGGGGTATGGTAGAAGGTTTGAGTCTGTCAAGAACTGCAACGCTGCTCGGTTTTTCACGCTCAACAGTTTCCCGTGTGTATCAATGGTCCACCATCCAAAAGACATCCAGCCAACTTGGCACAACTGTGGGATGCATTGGAGTCAACATGGGCCAGCATCACTGTGGAACGCTTTTGACACCTTGTAGTCCATGCCCGACAAATTGAGGCTGTTCTGAGGGAAAAAGGGTGTGCAACTCAATATTAGGAAGCTGTTCCTATGTTTTTTACACTCAGTTATATATACACACTAGGGGCCAAAAAATCTTGGCCGACCGAGAGTCGTCTTTTCTTTCGACCAATGGATTGGTTGACATTTTTGAAGTGTATGTTTTAATAAAATGAACTATACTGTATGTACTGAGCTTGTCTGATGCTTTAAGCACGCTGCTTGATTAAATAATTAAGACACACAAGTGACTTCAGGCAGCCAATGATCAAGATGATAGCCTAACCAGAAGAAAAAAACATGTTCCCGACCCTTTTCCTCCCGCTGCTGCTGGCCAGATTCTACCGTTATGCTCCTGAAGTTGCCGGTAATAGGCTAAACCAGAGTCTGCAAACTTTTCCATTTGGAGTGGCAATTTATCTTACCATATCTACCGATCTGCGTACCAGTTTTGATTTTCATATGCAAACTTTTGTGGAACAGTTTAATTTAATTTATAATATTATCTAAATCTAAATGAAAATGATACAAATCTAAAATTAACTTCTATTGCCGTTGCCAACTATGTAAAAATAGCCTACGTAAAGCCAACAAATAAAAACATACAAATAAATAACCTGTAAATCACGTTGGCTTGAAACATTGTATCAACTATCAACTGTGTACTGCCCGTAGCTCGTGCTAGCAAACTTGCAACATTGTATAAAATATTCTGCGCCCGCAGAGTTCCCCACGTCAGTGAGTTCAGGACAGACACAACTGTTGGCTTTTTGTGCAAGGGATAAGAAGTGATCAGGTGTTTTATGACATTTCTACCGGGTCAGAGCATTACATTTTTCCCTTTCATGCCAAAAGGGAGAGAGCAGCAAATATTTGCATTTGTGACCGACCGGCTCGATTCGGTCTTGTGTAGCAACATTTAAGTGGTGTTTTTTACATTGGGTAAAAGTAGTGATCTCAGAGTTAGAAAATGGTATATCATACACTACAGTTGAGGAACAATGGGAAAGTAATTCTGCTTTGAAAGTTGATTAATTTGTAACCCCACTTTTGAGAAAATGGCCCTTGAATGTTTTGGTACACCTACTGGAGAGCTCTTCTTTGTCTACACCCATTCAGCATCGTTCACACCCTCTTAAGCCTTAGCCCCACCCATTTCTTTAAGGATTCACATGTGAGGCCATGTGCTAAACAGAGTGAGTATGGTAGTGTACTAAACAACCAAAGATTTGAAGACTAAAGGCTGGTTTATACTACGTCTATCGACATGTCTGCATACAGTTGTCGCAGTGACATCATGAACATTCTATTGTCGTCCGACATCAAACTTGTCGTTATCGTTATGAAAAAGTATAAACACAGAAATGACAGGCTGCATGACATCAGCAGCCTGGTGGTCCAATTTAGCATAACTGGTGTATTTTTCTAATACCCATGTGATGTATTTTTTGAGGTGTTAGATAGGTTCTATGGCAACATTTTTTATGAATGAATTGGTGATTGGGGTTTCTAGATGATCCAAATATATTTTCCATACTGTGTCCCAATTTATTTGTCTGTCAGCAGGTGTAAAATCATTTTCCCGTAGAGTGGATAGAGTTAATGGTTTTTGTGCTGCTAGAATTAATTGACTATAGATATCAGAAACAACTCCTTTTGAGGGCCATCTTTCCGTTAGAAGTTTTACCAATTGGTGTACTGCTAGTTCTGTTCCCCAGGGGACCCCATAGGCTTGCATGGATAGGCGGAGTTGAAGGTAAATACAAAATGATGAACCTGAGACATTAAAACACTGGCGGATTTCTTGGAAACTAAGGAGTCCATTCACATTGAATATGTCTTTGAAAGTATAAATACCCTTCTTAGACCAAGAATCTGATATGATTTCTTACACGCTAAGAATTCTTTATTACGCCATATTGGAGAGTATGAATGCCATTTAAGATTAGATCTCATACAGTGGGGAAAAAAAGTATTTAGTCAGCCACCAATTGTGCAAGTTCTCCCACTTAAAAAGATGAGAGAGGCCTGTAATTTTCATCATAGGTACACGTCAACTATGACAGACAAATTGAGAAAAAAGAATCCAGAAAATCACATTGTAGGATTTTTTATGAATTTATTTGCAAATTATGGTGGAAAATAAGTATTTGGTCACCTACAAACAAGCAAGATTTCTGGCTCTCACAGACCTGTAACTTCTTCTTTAAGAGGCTCCCCTGTCCTCCACTCGTTACCTGTATTAATGGCACCTGTTTGAACTTGTTATCAGTATAAAAGACACCTGTCCACAACCTCAAACAGTCACACTCCAAACTCCACTATGGCCAAGACCATAGAGCTGTCAAAGGAACCAGAAACAAAATTGTAGACCTGCACCAGGCTGGGAAGACTGAATCTGCAATAGGTAAGCAGCTTGGTTTGAATAAATCAACTGTGGGAGCAATTATTATGAAATGGAAGACATACAAGACCACTGATAATCTCCCTCGATCTGGGGCTCCACGCAAGATCACACCCCGTGGGGTCAAACTGATCACAAGAACGGTGAGCAAAAATCCCAGAACCACACGGGGGGACCTAGTGAATGACCTGCAGAGAGCTGGGACCAAAGTAACAAAGCCTACCATCAGTAACACACTACGCCGCCGGGGACTTAATTCCTGCAGTGCCAGACGTGTCCCCCTGCTTAAGCCAGTACATGTCCAGGCCCGTCTGAAGTTTGCTAGAGTGCATTTGGATGATCCAGAAGAGGATTGGGAGAATGTCATATGGTCAGATGAAACCAAAATATAACTTTTTGGTAAAAACTCAACTTGTCGTGTTTGGAGGACAAAGAATGCTGAGTTGCATCCAAAGAACACCATACCTACTGTGAAGCATGGGGGTGGAAACTTCATGCTTTGGGGCTGTTTTTCTGCAAAGGGACCAGGACGACTGATCCGTGTAAAGGAAATAATGAATGGGGCCATGTATCGTGAGATTTTGAGTGAAAACCTCCTTCCATCCAGCAAGGGCATTGAAGATGAAACGTAGCTGGGTCTTTCAGCATGACAATGATCCCAAACACACCGCCCGGGCAACAAAGGAGTGGCTTCGTAAGAAGCATTTCAAGGTCCTGGAGTGGCCTAGCCAGTCTCCAGATCTCAACCCCATAGAAAATCTTTGGAGGGAGTTGAAAGTCCGTGTTGCCCAGCGACAGCCCCAAAACATCACTGCTCTAGAGGAGATCTGCATGGAGGAATGGGCCAAAATACCAGCAACAGTGTGTGAAAACCTTGTGAAGACTTACAGAAAACGTTTGACCTGTGTCATTGCCAACAAGGGGTATATAACAAAGTATTAAGTAACTTTTGTTATTGACCAAATACTTATTTTCCACCATAATTTGCACATAAATTCATTAAAAATCCTACAATGTGATTTTCTGGATTTTTTTCCCTCAATTTGTCTGTCATAGTTGATGTGTACCTATGATGAAAATGACAGGCCTCTCTCATCTTTTTAAGTGGGAGAACTTGCACAATTGGTGGCTGACTAAATACTTTTTTCCCCCACTGTATGCTTCTCATTTACTGAGTATGCTATAATGGGTCCAAACAATAATGCAAATTTCTTAGGAGTCAATCCAGAAAATAATACATATTGTAATCTAATTGGTGAAATTATTGACTCTTCTATAGCACGTCAAGGAACTGAAGCCTCTGGGTTTAACCAGGTGATACAATTTTAGATTTGGAACTGCAAGTCCACCTGTTGCTTTTGTTCTCTGTAGTGTTGCATATTTAATCTGTGGTCTCTTTCTCCCCCAAATTAACTTATTTATGACAGAGTCAAGTTTCGACCAATAGTCTATAGGAGGAGACAGTGGTAACATGAAACTCTTAAAATTCATACAAGGTAGGACATTCATTTTAATAATTGAGATTCTAGCATGCAAAACAGTGGCCATAGCTGACCATCTTATTGTGTATTTTAGGATTTTTTGAAAAGTTTCTAAGTAGTTCTTCCTGCGAGTAGTGTGAATAGAGGGGGATATGGTAATGCCTAAGTAGGTGATTTGTTTCTTCACTGGGATCATGGGTGGTAGTTGCACGCTTCTCATAGCTGAGTTAAGAGGTAGTAGAGCTGATTTAGACCTGTTTTTTTGTATTTGTATTTATTAGGGATCCCCATTCGCTGCTGCCAAGGCAGCAGCTACTCTTCCTGGGGTCCAAACATATTAAAGCACTTACATTACATATAAAACAAAATATAAAACAGTACATCATATGACATTATTACACCACTACCTATCTACAATACAAAATGTTTAATACCACCATACAACAATATCACAATGTGTGCGTATGCATGTGTCTATACCCTTGTGTGTGTGTGTGTGTGTCTCTTCACAGTCCCCGCTGTTCCATAAGGTGTTTTTTTTTTACCAGTTTTTACCTAAATCTGATTCTACTGCTTGCATCAGTTACCTGATGTGGCATAGAGTTCCATGTAGTCATGGCTCTATGTAGTACTGTGCGCCTCCCATAGTCTGTTCTGATCTTGGGGACTGTGAAGAGACCTCTGGTGGCATGTCTTGTGGGGTATGCATGGGTTTCCGAGAGACTGACATGCATGTCATTAATGTTAGCTCTCCATGTACTTTTAAGCGCCAGCCGTGCTGCCCTGTTCTGAGCCAACTGCAATTTTCCCAAGTCCCTCTTTGTGGCACCTGACCACACTACTGAACATAAGTCTGGGTGCAACAAAACTAGGGCCTGTAGGACCTGCCTTGTTGATAGTGTTGTTAAGAAGGCAGAGCAGTGCTTAATTATGGACATACTTCTCCCCATCTTAGCTACTGTTGTATCAATATGCTTTGACCATGACAGTCTACAATCCAGGGTTACTCCAAGCAGTTTAGTCTCCTCAACTTGCTCAATTTCCACATGATTCATTACGAGATGTAGTTGAGGTTTAGGGTTTAGTGAATGATTTGACCCAAATAAAATGCTTTTAGTTTTGGAAATATTCAGGACTAATTTATTCCTTGCCACCCATTCCGAAACTAACTGCAACTCTTTGTTAAGTTTTGCAGTTATTTCAGTTGCTGTAGTAGCTGACGTATATAGTGTTGAGTCATGCGCATACATAGACACATTGGCTTTGATCAAAGCCAGTGGCATGTCGTTAGGAAAGATGGAAAAAAGCAAGGGGCCTAGACAGCTGCCCTGATTCTACCTGGATTATGTTTGAGAGGCTTCCATTAAAGAACACCCTCTGTGTTCTGTTAGACAAGTAACTCTTTATCCACATTATAGCAGGGCGTGTAAAGCCATAACACATACGTTTTTCCAGCAGCAGACTATGATCGATAATGTCAAAAGCCGCACTGAAGTCTAACAAAACAGCCCCCACAATCTTTTTATCATCAATTTCACTCAGCCAATCATCAGTAATTTGTGTAAGTGCTGTGCTTGTTGAATGTCCTTCTCTATAAGTATGCTGAAAGTTTGTTGTCAACTTGTTTACAGTAAAATAGCATTGTGTCTGGTCAAACACATTTTTTCCAATAGTTTACTAAGGGTTGGTAACAGGCTAATTGGTCGGCTATTTGAGCCAGTAAAGGGGGCTTTACTATTCTTAATTCCAGTTGATCTTGTAACCAGACCATGAGCTGAATGCTGTGAAAATAGACATTATTGGCTGGAGGGATTTCTGAGCATTTACGACGTAGAGCAGTATGTCATCTGCATACAGAGAAATTGCTTGTTCAGTTTGTTTGATTTTGATATGTGAGGAAGCCGAATATTGACGTATGCTTTGTGCCAGCGGTTCAAGAGAGAGAGCAAATAGCATAGGGGAGGCGGGACAACCTTGTTTACATGCTCATTGTATGGTAAATGGATTAGAATGGGTAGTGCCAGTAGATATAATAGAAGAAGGATTCACATACATGGTGTGGATCATATATATAAATCTAGCCCCAAAACCAAAATGTTCAAAAACAAGCCATAAATATTCCCACTCTAAGCAGTCAAAGGTTTTCTCTGCATCTAATGATAACACAGCACAAGGGGTATCCAGATTGGAAGCCTCAGCAACCATATGAAATAGGCGGCACATGTTATCGGCTGCCTGACGACCCTTAATAAACCCTGTTTGGTCAGGATGTATGAGCTTGTTAATAACTTTCTCTAGGTGCATGGCTAGAAGTTTGGCATACATCTTAATTTCTGTTCCGATTAAACTGATTGGCCGAAAATCTGCACAATTTGTGAGGTCTTTTCCTTTCTTAGGGAATAGGGATATAATAGCTGTATTGATGTCTCTGTAGAATTGTTCTTTTTCAATAGCAATGTTAAGCGATTCAAGAATAACTGGTCCTAGCTCATCCCAAAAGTTGAGAATGAGTTCATGAGGTATTCCATCAATACCAGGCAGCTTTCAGTTCAGATAAAGTGACAGGTTCCTCTACTAAAACTGTTTCTTCTTGAGAGAGTTTGGTCAACGCAAGGTTCTCCAGAACTGCTGACAAGCAGAAGTATCAAAGCTATGTGAGGAACTGCATAAATCTGAATAATATGCTCTTAAAGTTGTATTTATTTCTTTAGGCTCAGATATCAGTCCCTTAGTATGGGATCTGATCAGCTGTATTGTTTTGAGTTCTATGGACATTACCCTCTAAAAGATGTGTCTCTTGCAATAGAGCAATGTCTGTTACGGATACCATGGTTGCCCTTAGTTTGAAGATGTAATCCAGAGACAGGTGTTTTATACAACAGCCTTCTGTGTGTTCTCTTTTCGACCTCCTCCGTATATTTGCAATCAAATGCCTGAATTCCTTAGCTATCATCCTCTGCTTCCACTGGGCATTCCAGTGATTTCAAAACTCGGGAGAGCATTAGTAACACTTTTGCAGTTCATCGTGATATCTTTCAAAAAAGCCGCGTTAGAAAGGATTACCTACACATACTGAGCAGCTCATGTTTATAGACAGAAGCCTGTTACATGGCAGACCAATCCGAACTCATTTCTCAGCAACTCATCGAGCCCATCCATTATCTCAGCCAATCATCGCTAGCAGGAAGGTTCCTGTCTTTTTCCGTGGCTAAACCAACTAAGCTCATAATTTTAATAATTTTATTCATATTTACAGATGGCATACAAGTTTGTTATAAAGGCACATGAAAGTTCACATTTTCCAGAAGGCATTTCTGCTCCAAAACGCATTTTGATTAAAAAAATATGTTTTACTTTCAAATGCCTGTCCTGTGAAGTAGTGACGCGTGACAAACTAGGCCTACTTCTATATGTGTAATCAGGTGCGCGTCCTTACTCAACATTGACAGGAGCGCTCCAAACAAAAGACACTGAATAAATTGACAAAACGCGTAAATGGAATGAAATGAACCAACTCGTTTCTTACAAGTGTAGCAAAGGTTGTGAGCTCTGCAAACAACGTGTCCACTCCGACAATGAGAACGGTACACGACTGTAATAATATATTGAATGCATTAACAGAAATTTCCGTATCAAACAAACATTGTAGATGATAAATTATGGGAAGTAACGGTAAATGTAGGCTGCTACTACTGGTGATATATGTAATGGGGAATTGATAGACACTAACGATCAAAGGGCAAACAATTCACAAAATGAAGTTATGAATGCGCACGAAATGGAGGGAGAGAGATTATTCTGGAGAGATGCGTGTCTTGTGTATTTTAGCCACATTTCCCTTCTTCTTGGACCTTGGCATTCCCAGCGGCCTCTTCAATGGATTATTCCACTAAGACAGGCGCGAATCAGACTGGTGTCTCGTGTGCCATAAAAAATATATGTATATATTGGCGACTGCTCTACTAGAAAAATCTTTGTCAACCAACAGCCTATTGACCAAACAATCGACCAGTCGACTAAATGGTGTCAGCCCTAATACACACACACACACACACACACACACACACACACACACACACACACACACACACACACACACACACACACACACACACTAGGCTTCGGCGATATACCGTATACCGGGGTATTTCGAAATACAGACGGTATGATTTTCAATACTGTTACAAAAATAATATATGGGGGTGCGTGCTACGGCACTGCTTATAACTGTACGTTAAGTATAACTATAAGAAATGTAAGATGTGTCAAATAAATTATATCCAGCTCAGGGCTCCAGCTATGCGTTTGGTTTGCTAACTTGCTAGCTAAGTGGCTAAATGTCAAGATCAAGCTTCTTGGTTACACCGGTATGACAGTATGAAAATCGGGATATTGCCCAACCATAACGCTAGTGCTGAGCGATTAACTAACATTTTGCTTGTTTTTCGGTTTTTAAACAACTAATTGACCGACATCGGTTCAATTATTTGAATTCCATTTTGTTCATTTTTTTTTCTGTGAGCTCAATACGCACATTGTGCAGTTTCTCTAGAGATACATCGGATCAAGCCCGAACTGTGCAATGTAGTAGGGAGTTGTAGTTTCCAACAGGCCAATATTTTACATACTGTAGCTTAACGCAGAAAACATGGTAATTAATGACAATGACCATAATCCATTGTGTGCCTACTTGTCCAGTCTGTGTTTCTTTTACGCCTGTTATGTAAAAGAGACAGAAGAATGCGCGATCAAGAGGGATAGAGTAGAGAGCAGTTGGTTTGCGAAGTATTTCTACCTGAAAACATTATTTATTATCAAAGTTTAGTTTAGTAGATCCCCATTAGCTACTGCACATGCAGCAGCTACTTTTCCTGGGGTCCACATAAAACGTACAAATACATGATAAAGTACAGAACAGTAATAGACAAGAACAACATAAGATATTACATTAAATCAAAAATTAAATCAAAATAATCAATACTTGATAGTTGGGATTCCGCAGTCATAAAAGTATTCCTTATTTACTTTAAATGACTACTAAAATCGTGATTTTGTCAGACATCATAGGATGCAGCCCTATAGAGATGAGATGATGACTTGGAATGAAATTATAAAGTCATCAAATAAAACAAATGTAATATACACAACAATTGAAATATTTGATTAAAGTAATGTGAATAAATTCTGGTTAATACGTGATGAGCAGTAATGGGCAGACATTACCGTCATGGGACTTTTATTAATTGTTTTATTCTGTGTTACAGCATTCAACCCAAATAATGCATAATGCATTTAATGTGGGAAAAAATAATCGAAAACCATGATTATTCTTTAATTATTGAATCGAAACCGAATTGACCTCTCAAAAGCACTAATCGCTCAGCACTAACACACACACACACACACACACACACACACACACACACAGCCTCTCAGTATTGTTAGAAGGAAAGGTCAGGGTCAAAGATCATGGCTAAGCCTATAAGACGTCCAGACTTCTTCTTCCTGGAAATCATCCGGCACTTTCTCTTTACTACTGCGTACATACAGTGAGGGGAAAAAAGTATTTGATTCCCTGCTGATTTTGTAAGTTTTCCCACTGACAAATACATGATCAGTCTATCATTTTAATGGTAGGTTTATTTGAACAGTGAGAGACAGAATAGCAACAAAAAAATCCAGAAAAACGCATGTCAAAAATGTTATAAATTGATTTGCATTTTAATTAGGGAAATAAGTATTTGACCCCTCTGCAAAACATGACTTAGTACTTCGTGGAAAAACCCTTGTTGGCAATCACAGAGGTCAGACGTTCCTTGTAGTTGGCCACCAGGTTTGCACACATCTCAGGAGGAATTTTGTCCCACTCCTCTTTGCAGATCTTCTCCAAGTCATTAAGGTTTCGAGGCTGACGTTTGGTAACTCGAACCTTCAGCTCCCTCCACAGATTTTCTATGGGATTAAGGTCTGGAGACTGGCTAGGCCACTCCAGGACCTTAATGTGCTTCTTCTTGAGCCACTCCTTTGTTGCCTTGGCCGTGTGTTTTGGGTCATTGTCATGCTGGAATACCCATCCACGACCCATTTTCAATGCCCTGGCTGAGGAAAGGAGGTTCTCACCCAAGATTTGACGGTACATGGCCCCGTCCATCGTCCCTTTGATGCGGTGAAGTTGTCCTGTCCCCTTAGCAGAAAAACACCCCCTTAGCATAATGTTTCCAACTCCGTGTTTGACTGTGGGGATGGTGTTCTTGGGGTCATAGGCAGCATTCCTCCTCCTCCAAACATGGCGAGTTGAGTTGATGCCAAAGAGCTCGATTTTGGTCTCATCTGACCACAACACTTTCACCCAGTTCTCCTCTGAATCATTCAGATGTTCATTGGCAAACTTCAGACAGGCCTGTATATGTGCTTTCTTGAGCAGGGGGACATTGCGGGCGCTGCAGGATTTCAGTCCTTCACAGCGTAGTGTGTTACCAATTGTTTTCTTGGTGACTATGGTCCCAGCTGCCTTGATATCATTGACAAGATCCTTCCGTGTAGTTCTGGGATGATTCCTCACCGTTCTCATGATCATTGCAACTCCACGAGGTGAGATCTTGCATGGAGCCCCAGGCCGAGGGAGATTGACAGTAATTTTGTGTTTCTTCCATTTGCGAATAATCTTACCAACTGTTGTCACCTTCTCACCAAGCTGCTTGGCGATGGTCTTGTAGCCCATTCCAGCCTTGTGTAGGTCTACAATCTTGTCCCTGACATCCTTGGAGAGCTTTTTGGTCTTGGCCATGGTGGAGCGTTTGGAATCTGATTGATTGATTGCTTCTGTGGACAGGTGTCTTTTATACAGGTAACAAACTGAGATTAGGAGCACTCCCTTTAAGAGTGTGCTCCTAATCTCAGCTCGTTACCTGTAAAAAAGACACCTGGGAGCCAGAAATCTTTCTGATTGAAATACTTTAATGTGGGAAATACTTATTTCACATTAAAATGCAAATCAATTTATAACATTTTTGACATGCGTTTTTCTGGATTTTTTTGTTGTTATTCTGTCTCTCTCTGTTCAAATAAACCTACCATTAAAATTATAGACTGATCATTTCTTTGTCAGTGGGCAAACTTACAAAATCAGCAGGGGATCAAATACTTTTTTCCCTCACTGTATGTAGGATCTTAATTTGATCACTCTTTTGTTGCTGAGAATTGCAAACTTGTAGTGTATTAGAGCTTTATAAAGGCTTCTAAATTTTGTAATTTCTACTTTAAAATGTCAGACTTGATTTGTATCAACCCCTACAAAAAATCCTCATAATAATTCATATTTCCTGTTGCTGCAGGATTATTTTCCTACTGTAGCAAACTATCTCAAATTAAGATCCTACATCTGTAGCAGACCTGGGTTGAAATACTATTTGAAATAATTTCAAATGCTTCAGCTGGATTGAGCTTAGTCCCAAAAGTACACACTCCGCCCATCTGACGTTCCAGGAAAGCTAATGTGAATGTTAAAAGTATTTAAAAGATTTCAAATAGTGTTTGAACCCAGATCTGCTGAAGAGGGGAGAAAAATAATATGTATTGGACAGCTAGGGTGGACCATATCTTGTCGCTGTGATATGAACACTGCTGTTTAGACAGTAAACAGAAAATATATATATATTTCTTCCTCTCAGAAAAGACGAGCTTTCTATTGTTCTATTGAAACAATGGTCAGAATACATACTACATATACATTACACCATCAAGCAAATTGATTTGTGAACTTGAGTGTCCTACTAATGGAATTAAATACACTATATGACCAAAAGTATGTGAACACCTGCTCATAGAACATCTCATTCCAAAATCATGGGCATTAATATGGAGAACGTGTTTCCACTGCTGCAGAGTCCAATGGCGGCAAGCTTTACAGCTGACGCTTGGCATTGTGCATGGTGATCTTAGGCTTGTGTGCGGCTGCTCGGCCATGGAAACCCATTTCATTAAGCTCCCGCCGAACAGTTCTTGTGCTGATGTTGCTTCCAGAGGCAGTTTGGAACTCTGTAGTGAGTGTTGCAACCGAGGACAGATGCGCTACATGCTTCAGCACTCGGCTGTCCCATTCTGTGAGCTTGTGTGGCCTACCACTTTGCGGCTGAGCCGTTGTTGCTCCTAGACTTTCCACTTCACAATAACAGCACTTACAGTGGACCGGGCCAGCTCTAGCAGGGCAGAAATTTGACGAACTGACTGGAAAGGTGGCATCCGATGACGGTGCCACGTTGAAAGTCACTGAGCTCTTCAGTAAGGCCATTCTACTGCCAATGTTTGTTTAGGGAGATTGCATGGCTGTGTGCTCGATTTGATACACTTGTCACCAACGGGTGTGGATGAAATAGCCTAATCCACTAATTTGAAGGGGTGTCAACATACTTTTGCATATATAGTGTAGAACAATTTAAAGGTGCAATGCAGCCGTTTTTATCTCAATATTAAATCATTTCTGGGTAACAATTAAGTACCTTACTGTGATTGTTTTCAATTAAAATGATGAAAAATATGAAAAAATACTAATCTGGGAGACTGTCTGGGAGTGGTCAGAGTGGGGATGGAAAAACTGAAAACTAGTTGTTATTGACAGAGAGGTTTGGAACTCTATTTCTTATTGGTCTATTAACTAATTTACCGCCTGGTGATGTCAGCAGGCAGGTAAAAACTCACCACAACAGGCAGAACTCTTACACTAAAATGACATAACTTTCACAATTTCACAGTATTATTCCAACCTCATAGTGTCGAAATGTACACTACCGGTCAAAATATTTAAAACACCTACTCATTCAAGGGTTTTTCTTTATTTTGACTATTTTCTACATTGTAGAATAATAGTGAAGACATCAAAACTATGAAATAACACATATGGAATCATGTAGTAACCCAAAAACTGTTAAGCAAATAAAAATACATTATATTTGAGATTCTTCAAATAGCCACCCTTTGCACACTCTTGGAATTCTCTCAACCAGCTTCACCTGGAATGATTTTCCAACAGTCTTGAAGGAGTTCCCACATATGCTGAGCCCTTGTTGGCTGCTTTTCCTTCACTCTGCGGTCCGACTCATCCCAAACCATCTCAATTTGGTTGAGGTCGGGGGATTGTGGAGGCCAGGTCATCTGATGCAGCACTCCATCACTCTCCTTCTTGGTAAAATAGCCCTTACACACCCTGGAGGTGTGTTGGGTCATTGTCCTGTTGAAAAACAAATGATAGTCACACTAAGCCCAAACCAGATGGGATGGCGTATTGCTGCAGAATGCTGTGGTAGCCATGCTGGTTAAGTGTGCCTTGAATTCTAAATAAATCACAGACAGTGTCACCAGCAAAGCACCCCCACACCATAACACCTTCTCCATGCTTTATGGTGGGAAATACACATGCGGAGATCATCCGTTCACCCACACCGCGTCTCACAAAGACTGTGGCTGGAACCAAAAAGCTCTCATTTGGACTCCAGACCAAAGGACACATTTCCACCGGTCTAATGGCCATTGCTCATGTTTCTTGGCCCAAGCACATCTCTTCTTCTTATTTTCAAATCTCTATATCTTCTGCATACCCCCCCTACCTTGTCACAACACAACTGATTGGCTCAAACGCATTAAGAAGGAAATAAATTCCACAAATTAACTTTTAAGAAGGCACACCTGTTAATTGAAATGCATTCCAGGTGACTACCTCATGAAGCCGGTTGAGAGAATGCCAAGAGTGTGCAGAGCTGTCATCAAGGCAAAGCGTGGCTATTTAAAGAATCTGAAATAGAAAATATATTTTGATTTGTTTAACACTTTTTTTGGTTACTACTTGATTCCATATGTGTTATTTCATAGGTTTGGTGTCTTCACTATTATTCTAAAATGTTTTGAATGAGTAGGTGTTCTAAAACTTTTGACCGGTAGTGTATAGAAGACACAGGAAAATCATGTTTTTGACAGAACTGGGCCTTTAATGTCCTACTGTACTTCGAGACAATCTACCAAAGTTCAAGTTGAAGTTTTTTTTAATACCCACATGGCAGTCATAGGCAGTGAAATACATAAATATGGAATAACATCAGAAAATAAACAATAACACACACTTTCGATTACAAGATTTCAAAGGGACTGATAGTCCCATCATGATATTTCAAAGCCCTCAGGTTGGTGTCTCATTCAACCTTTGTATTTGTGTTATGATACTGCCGCCTTGCACTGCCAGTCACTGCCAGTCATATCGGCCTATTGATGTCAAATTAATCCTCACATTCATATCAACTAACTGGATAATACTTATGTACTGTATTCATAAGGTCGACTGATTCCCGAGTCCCAACACACTGGCACCCATAAGTCTCACTCACCTCAAGTGATTATTTTTATTATTATGACTGGGGTTTGGGATGTGTTTGTAAAGGAAACTTACGCGGCAGATACAGATGGCGTTCGATCTGTCACAGATGTGATGAGGTTGCGTGTTCGATATCAGTCGTGGACACTTTTTTTATTTTGTGTTTTAACCGTACCCCAAACCTTAACCCAAACCTTAACCCAAACCTTAACCATTTGGAATGAGTGCCTAAACTTAACCCTTAACTTAGAAATTTGACGTTTGAAGAAATGGAACGATACAGATTAGCAGGAGCAAATAAAAACACTTTGAAATTTGACGTATGGAGCAGCTTCAAAATGTTATGTTTGGAGAATGTGGATGAACGTCTAATTCTGCAGTGAGACTGTGAGAGCTTCCCTTCCTTTTGTCTCAAACTGATAACTGTATTTAATTTCACATCTTATCGGGCCCAGGCTTTGTCTGTCTGTCTATCTGTCTGCCGCACTGCTGGACGGCGACGACCCCGGGCGATAAACTCTGTCAGGCTTCAGGGGTGATTTATTAAATTCTGATTTCTGTGAAGGACTTTAATGTCGAGGGGTGTGTGCTTGTGAGGGAGAGTGTGTGTGTGTGGGTTGGGGTGTGTGTGTGTGCCTGCATTTGAGTGTCTGAGGGGGAATGTGTGTGTGTGCGTGCGTGCTTGCGTGTCTGTGTCAAAGGGATAGTGTGTGTGTGTGTGTGTGTGTGTGTGTGTGCACGTGTGTGTATGTGTGGAAGAGAATCCGTTGCAGGTGTCTCTTCCCATTCCAGGCGCTGTTTTCTCTCCATTATCAGCGAGCTATGCGAAGTAGAGAGATTCAGAGGCAGAAAAGAAAAGCGAGAAGTAGGAATTTATGCTGGCCTTCCTGTCTTTGTAGCAGAGTTTTCTTTTTTCCCTCCTATTCCAGGGCAGAACAGCGGTATCAAATCTCTCTCCCTTGTTTAGATTAGAGATATCAGGGGAAGGTGGGCCTGTTTTAACCATACACCATCACACACACACACATACACTAGAGCTGGGTGATATAGACACAAATCCATTTTGGAAAAAATTGCCGAAATAATTTGCGATAAATACTTTTGGGTGGAGGTGCTAGAACTGGGCGATATGGACAAAAAGTAATATTGTGAAAAATGTGATAATTTTGCTTAGAAAAATGTTTTAATGCACAGTTACTTTAAATTAGCGGTAGGGCTCTAGACAATTTTTTACCACTGCCAAGTAAGACAAATGAGATGGTAGCCTATGATTAAAAAAGTAATCAATTTCATCTAACATATCCAGGGAATGCATGATTTATATTTTGGTAACACTTTACTTGACACCCAGTGTCATAACACATTAGGACACGGTCATAACCATGTCATAATATGTCATAACATCTGACATAACTTGTCATAACCTGTCATAATATGGTCATAACACTGTCATGACCCATATATTTACACCTGTTGTGACATATATTGGGTTATTTTATGGCTGGTTATGACACCTACGTAAGATTGTCAAAACCCACATTTATTCAAATTTGTTTTTTTCCTGCAAAGAAATGTCCTTTCATTTTACTTGGACTAAGAAAATATACTTTATGACACTGTCAAGAAGCATTATGACCATCATAATGCCAGATAGGCCTATCACGTACATGCCCTTATATCAGTCATCAGTCAAAAAGGATCTGGAAAGATTCTGTATGGAGGAATGGTCTAAGATCCCTCCGAATGTGTTCTCCAATCTCATCAAACATTTAAGAAAAAGGCTCAGTGCCGTTATCTTTGCAAGTGGAGGTACTGTAAAGTATTGAAAACACAGTTTGTTTGTCATTTTGTGCCAATCATTTTGACCCCTATCTTTTTGAGGAAAAAAGTATTACTTGTTAAACAAAATATCTTTCTCTGAGCAATTGTATTAGTATAAAAAATATAATTGACAATTTTTTGTTGTTGCTATAACTCAGTTTTTGTATGATTTTATTTTATAGTCTTTTTTTGCTCATCATTAGGGTTAATTTGGGACCTGACTGTATATACACTGAATGTACAAAACATTAGGAACACCTGCTCTTTCCATGACATAGACTGACCAGGTGAAAGCTATGATCCCCTATTGATGTTACCTGTAAAATCCACTTCAATCAGTGTAGATGAAGGGGAGGAGACGGGTTAAAGAATGATTTTTAAGCCTTGAGAAAATGTAGACATGGATTGTGTATGTGTGCCAGTCAGAGGGTGAATGGGCAAGACAAAATATTTAAGTGCCTTTGAACGGGGTATGGTAGTAGGTGACAGGCGCATCGGTTTGAGTGTGTCAAGAACTGCGACGCTGCTGGGTTTTTCACGCACAACAGTTTCCCTTGTGTATCAAGAATGGTCCACCACCCAAAGGACATCCAGACAACTTGACACAACTGTGGGAGTCAACATGGGCCATCATCCCTGTGGAACGCTTTCAACACCTTGTAGAGTCCCTGCCCCTACGATTTGAGGCTGTTCTGAGGGCAATAGGGGTGCAACTCAATATTAGGAAGGTCTTCCTAATGTTTTGTACACTCAGTGTATATGCTGTATAACAGCACAAAACATTCTAATGAGAATTCAAATAAAACACATACACTTTGTTATACTTAAAAACATTGTCTACTGTGTTAAACACATTATCTCAACTGCATATTAATTCTAACAATACCTGCTTTCTCTACATGGAAGGAGCATGTGTTGTTTTTGACTGATTGTACAAAACCTGACATCCTTGGTTTGATTGAGAGGGTCTTTCTTTGGACATTTTCTTACCATTGTTCTCAGCTAGTCAGCATCTTTTGTCTCTCCACTGATTTGTCTTTTGATCTGTGCATCAGCATGGAATCGTTTTTATCCTCCATTCCCCCCTCAGGACATTTGGAATGATCCTGGCCTAACCTTGCCAGGAAAAAACAAAAGCCTGCGAGCTTATCTCCATGTACAGTGGGGAAAAAAAGTATTTAGTCAGCCACCAATTGTGCAAGTTCTCCCACTTAAAAAGATGAGAGAGGCCTGTAATTTTCATCATAGGTACACGTCAACTATGACAGACAAATTGAGGAAAAAAAATCCAGAAAATCACATTGTAGGATTTTTAATGAATTTATTTGCAAATTATGGTGGAAAATAAGTATTTGGTCACCTACAAACAAGCAAGATTTCTGGCTCTCACAGACCTGTAACTTCTTCTTTAAGAGGCTCCTCTGTCCTCCACTCGTTACCTGTATTAATGGCACCTGTTTGAAATTGTTATCAGTATAAAAGACACCTGTCCACAACCTCAAACAGCCACACTCCAAACTCCACTATGGCCAAGACCAAAGAGCTGTCAAAGGACACCAGAAACAAAATTGTAGACCTGCACCAGGCTGGGAAGACTGAATCTGCAATAGGTAAGCAGCTTGGTTTGAAGAAATCAACTGTGGGAGCAATTATTAGGAAATGGAAGACATACAAGACCACTGATAATCTCCCTCGATCTGGGGCTCCACGCAAGATCTCACCCCGTGGGGTCAAAATGATCACAAGAACGGTGAGCAAAAATCCCAGAACCACACGGGGGGACCTAGTGAATGACCTGCAGAGAGCTGGGACCAAAGTAACAAAGCCTACCATCAGTAACACACTACGCCGCCAGGGACTCAAATCCTGCAGTGCCAGACGTGTCCCCCTGCTTAAGCCAGTACATGTCCAGGCCCGTCTGAAGTTTGCTAGAGTGCATTTGGATGATCCAGAAGAGGATTGGGAGAATGTCATATGTCATATGGTCAGATGAAACCAAAATAGAACTTGTCGTGTTTGGAGGACAAAGAATGCTGAGTTGCATCCAAAGAACACCATACCTACTGTGAAGCATGGGGGTGGAAACATCATGCTTTGGGGCTGTTTTTCTGCAAAGGGACCAGGACGACTGATCCGTGTAAAGGAAAGTATGAATGGGGCCATGTATCGTGTGATTTTGAGTGAAAACCTCCTTCCATCAGCAAGGGCATTGAAGATGAAACGTGGCTGGGTCTTTCAGCATGACAATGATGCCAAACACACCGCCCGGGCAACGAAGGAGTGGCTTCGTAAGAAGCATTTCAAGGTCCTGGAGTGGCCTAGCCAGTCTCCAGATCTCAACCCCATAGAAAATCTTTGGAGGGAGTTGAAAGTCCGTGTTGCCCAGCGACAGCCCCAAAACATCACTGCTCTAGAGGAGATCTGCATGGAGGAATGGGCCAAAATACCAGCAACAGTGTGTGAAAACCTTGTGAAGACTTACAGAAAACGTTTGACCTGTGTCATTGCCAACAAAGGGTATATAACAAAGTATTGAGAAACTTTTGTTATTGACCAAATACTTATTTTCCACCATAATTTGCAAATAAATTCATTAAAAATTCTACAATGGGATTTTCTGGATTTTTTTTCCTCATTTTGTCTGTCATAGTTGACGTGTACCTATGATGAAAATTACATGCCTCTCTCATCTTTTTAAGTGGGAGAACTTGCACAATTGGTGGCTGACTAAATACTTTTTTGCCCCACTGTATTTTGATGCAGTTTGCCTGATGACATACAGAGTGAAAAATAGGGGGAAAAGCTGTGTTGTCTTTAATCATACCTTTACTCCAATTCTCATTATAAACACAATATTCTCCCAGAACTACATTTAATGATGGTTAGGACCAGAAAAAAGGACCAGGAAAAACTCTTAGCCCTAGTTATAGCCTGTAACACATGGCCAGGAAAGTCTCCTGTCTCTTATGTTGGTACTGTAATATGGAGAAATTTTTTTCATTTTGCCTGCCTAGTATTTTTCTATGTACCTCAGAAAATGAATTTATAATGGACAATAATCCTCTCTTATCATATACATATACTTCCAGTACTTTCACCCTGTCTAATACTCTACACAGAGGCCCTAGTAGTAGCCCTCTCCCACATGCAGTAGCTGAGACCAGCAGAAGACTTGTGGTGTGCTTAGTCAGGGACTGTAATATCTCCCGACTGCAACAGTTTTTCCTCTGTTTGCCTGTTTGAAAAGGGGGGGATTGGAGTTGACAACCCTTAGGGGATAGGAACTGTTTGCCTTGTGTGTTTTTTTTCAGTCCGCCCTCATATGCAGCTGTTCAAATCTCATCCCAGCTGCTGAGATAGAGGGAACAAGAGAGAGAGCGGGACGGAGAAGGTAAACACAGGCACTCAACACCTGCCGCCAGTTGGGAAGAAAGGTTGTACCGGAGGAAAAGAAAGGGAGAGGGGTAAAGGGAAGGAGGTTATGCAGGTAGGCTCAGTGCTGCACATTGGTCTGAGAAAGAATGAGAGAAAAAGGAGTTAGGATTAGGTAGGTAGGTAACGAGGTAGGTCGGTAAGTAGGTAGGTAGGTAGGTAGGTAGGTAGGTAGGTAGGTAGGTAGGTTGGTAGCCTAGGTAGGTAGGTGGGTACTGTTGGTTGGTAAGAAGGTATGTATAAAGTAGTATGGTTGATGAGAGACAGGTAGGATAGGTCTGCATGGGGTCTGGAGTATACTTTAGTAGTTCCCTCTCAGCCATCGTGTTTATTTTACTGCACTAATCTCAGATACATGTCCTCTCTCAAAAGATACATAGTTTTGTACAGATGTTCTAGGGAGTAAAAAAATATTGCTTTGCTTTTTATCTATGTTTGCATGAACTTCAATAAGCCTAAATATAACCTGAATAAATTATTTTCTTACAGATTTTTTAGCTAACAAGTAGTTACAGTGCAGGGTTTTTCTTATCTAAGTCAGTTTTAACTCTTCTTAACTACTTATCCAAGAAACAAAACAGTTGGGAAATACTACAGTGTAATTTGAGTGTTTTTGTGCAATAAGATATTCCGAAATATCTTTCCTCCAATATTTTCTTGGAAGGTCAGTCAATACAATAAACTGATAGCATTCATACTACAGTATAACAATGAGGCCGACCTGAAAATGTCTATGCACTTTGAGGAATTCAATTACTGTCTAAAATATGCATTTAAATAGAACAAAGTGCCCATCTTTTATTAATCAGTCTACATCTATATATCAGAATTTTCCACGGTTCCGTTTTGGGACTAAATTGTCAAAATGTTGACATTATTTTAAGAACAAATATTCAGACTAATTAAAGAAATCTTAAGACAAAAAGGGTTTTTTTCTCCTACGGACTGCTCGACTCTCTTCAGCTCTGTTCTCTACTCTGTATTTGTTCCAAATGGCACCCTATATAGGGCACTACTTTTGACTAGATCCCTATAGTCCTGGGTCAAAGTAGTGCACTATTAAGGGAATATTAACACAGTCACGAGCTCTGCAGCCAGAATGACAGCAAAGTAGCTGCATTTACATTTGTTTAACCTGTTTTCTGTTGCAACGTTCACACAAGGTGCTTGAGGTCCATAAAGTACTTGAATTTGGCACAAAAATTCAAGTACTGGAATAGTTTGAAAATCTGACAATTTCTCAAGTTGGTTCTTGAAAAGTACTTGAATTAAAATGAGACGAGAACAGAAAATGATCAAATATGTTTTTTTGGTTTTGCAAATTAATTTCCAGGCAGACTACCAGGTTTTATTACCTCACATGTTTTGCGCTCTGGTTGCCAGGCAAGCTCGCTCATTCCCCCCACACTGCCACCCAGCCAGGCAGGTACAGAACTGACTGATTAGGCGCCCTCAAATGTCACATCGATAGCTAAAATGCCGGGCAAATGTAGATCCAATCCTGCCTGGCAGGATATTGATGTTTATGAATGGTTTTGCCAGACCCATCCAGGGATGTAGTAGAGGGTAAACGCACATAAACGTCGTTTACGCACCTTTTTATTTGTGAAATAGAGTTTACTTGCCTTTTTAGTTTGTTAATGATCGTTTACCCACTTATTATTGTGTTCCCAACGTTGATCAACGAGTTCTAATCGTGCATATCTCTGCGAACGATTGGAATCATGAATGATTCATGTATGCTCATTATGTTCACCTGCTCCCCTGGATTTGCCTTGTTAGCAGCGCATTCACTCACCACTCTGTTCAACGGGAAACTCCGCCCGTGACATAGGCCGAGAGGTGAAACGAACTACCTCAGCCCAGACCTACAGTGGCAAGTGGCAGAGAGACACCGCTGACAGTGGGATTTTTTTTACATCCCTCGAACTCCTGCCGTGTCAACAGACATCCCCCAAACAAAACCCACCTGACTCTCAGAGAATTAGTGTACAACTGGTAAATAGTCACTGATATATCAGTCAGATGTCTAGCTAGCTAGGTAGCTCAAGGGTTCTGGCTGTTACCCAGGTAGCTAGCTATAACTAGCTGGCTAGAAGGATGAAATTAGAAGGTAACATTGGAAAGATCCTGAACTCAGCAGGAGCAGTTTACTGAAATTAAGCTAGCTATAATCAAAAGATGGGCTACTATAAGTTCTCAACAAAATACATTTTCTTTACAGTAAGTAGTGAGATAGACAGTGGTGAGTCAGGCTGCAATGAAGGAGGCAAAGGAGATACACATATAGAGGAATCATTGAAGCAAGCAGAGAAAGAGGTTAGAAGTACAGTGGTTCCCAAAATTGGTGTCGGGGACCCATGTGGGGTCCCCTAAAATGTAAATAAGGTCTCCTGAGAGAATCTTTAATCTTATCAAACACATTAATAACTTGTTTCTCTTCAAATGGGTATAGAATACAACATTTTAGAGTCAACTAAGGGCCTTTTACAAGGTCAGAATGCACTTTCATGTCATTATGTGTTGGGACAGCCTGTGGGACCTAAAATGTTGTGAAATATAAAGACAATTTAATATTATTATCATGTACACTGAACAAAAATATAAACACAACAACTTCAAATATTTTACTGAGTTACAGTTCATATAAGGAAATTAGTCAACATCAACAATACTGACTTACCACTCGTATGTAGAAAATAAGTAGTGAAACACATATTATTGAGTAGAACTTGTAAGATAGTGATGGATAGTAAGTTATTATTTTTTTCATGAGGTTGTGGCGATATACTGCCATCTGGTGGCGACTAGAAATAGTTGCATAATAGGAACTGTTACAAATTGATGGTCCTTGAAAATAAATATTAGTGCTTCAAAAAGTACTTGAAGGTCCTTAAATTTGACTTGCCACTGTCTGTACAAAACCTGCTGTTGACATTCATTTGGATACCTCCATAACAATGAGCTAATGATGCCCGATCTTGCCTGGCAGAGCTAGAAAAGTTTTCCTTCTTGTGAGGACATTCGACACTGTTCATTACGATGAGATCGCATTGCATATAAAACAATAGGCTAGAAGATAGCTAAATTGTTTGTTTCTAGCAAACCTGCCAATATGACAACCAATATATAATTTTTTTTAACCTTTATTTAACTAGGCAAGTCAGTTAAGAACAAATTCTTATTTACAATGACGGCCTACACCGGCCAAACCCGGACGACGCTGGGCCAATTGTGCGCCGCCCTATGGGACTCCCAATCACGGCCGGTTGTGATACAGCCTGGAATCGAACCAGGGGGTCTGTAGTGACGCCTCAAGCACTGAGATGCAGTGCCTTAGACCGCTGCGCCACCCGGGAGCCCATTTAAAAATACCAGTTGCTGAAAACAACTGGTCAAACTACAAACATATGGGAGGATTTGACATCAAAGCGCCACTTGCGTCATGACTGCAACATAGGGACTGGAGAAATGTATGTTAATCACTCACCACATTAGGTCATCAGATGCTCCCAAAATATACGTCTCTGTTGTTGGTTTAGCTTTCTGTAACTTTGTAGCATGTACGGTCTGCATGTGTAGGTGCATATTGCGTGATGATTGCATGGTGTCCCAATATGTGACTCATTTCAGGAAACTAGGCGTATGTCACGTGTCACTACTTCACAGGAGAGCCATTTGAAAGTATACTTTTTTGTAAAAATCTAAATGACTTTTTTGGCAGAAATGCGTTCTGGAACATGTGAACTTTCATGTGCCTTAATAACAAACTTGTATGCCATCTGTAAATACAAATAAAATTGTTAAATTATGATCCTAGTTGGTTAAGCCACAGAAAAAGACAGCAACCTTCCCACTAACCATGATTGGCTGAGATAATGAGTGGGCTGGACATGCCGAGAGAGGAGTTTGTATTGGTCTGCCATAATGAAGGCTTCTGTCTATTTGAGCTGGTCAGTATGTGTAGGTAATCCTGTCTAATGCAGCTTTTTTAAAAATGTATAGTGTAGTGGAGCTGCATAAGTGTTGCTCTCCACTTTCTGGAGGATCGAGTTTTGAAATCAGTGGAATTAGAGTATGATAGCTAAAGAGATGGAGAAAACGCCTGTCTCCGGATTATATCTTCAAACAAAGGGCAACCATGACATCCGTTACAGGGAGACGCGTCCATCATGCATGATGTATACGGGTAAGATGGTATAGCTAGCTACATTTTCAGAAATTACACGTTTCTAATTTTGACAAAGTGATTTTATTTCAAGTTAGTGTACTGTTAGCTAGCTAGCATGTATGATGTTATTATCCATATCTCAGAGCCATTTGCTTTGCTAGTTAGAGCCCAATGTTAGCTAGCTAACATTGAACCTGGCTGGTTAGCTACCAGCAGAGTCATGCAGGGTAGTAACGACATGAGTTGGCACTATGGTTCATTGTTTAACTAGCTAACATTAGCTGTCTGGCTCACTAGCTAACGTTACGTGACGTGTATGATCTTACACGTTGTTTACCTAGCTAGCTTCATTGTTTACCTAGCTAGCTAGCTACATGTCTTAACAAAAGACTCCACTATGGAAGTAATCATTTCGGGTGCGTTTGTAAATTCAGTCTGAGTATGCCAGAGCGCAGAATAACAGATGAATTTACGAACGCACAACACCCGTTGAATATGGCCGGTCTCTGTAAACGTCGGCAAAAAAACATAATTAAATTGTTGCCAGCAGTGCTAGTTAGGCTGTTTTCATGTTATCCAGAGGTAAACAATGAACCATAATCACAAGTTTGTGTCTGAAAGTAAATAGCAAGCTAGCCAATGTTAGCCAGTTAGCTTGGGTGCTTGACTGCAGTTGTGAGGTCAGCACGCTCGGATCAACCTTACTCATCGGCCAGAGCGTCAAGTGTGCGCTCTGAACGCTCCGAGAGCGAAATGAGATGGGTAGGGCTAAAGGTTAAGAGGGTGTGAACGATGCTGAATGGGTGTAGACAAAGAAGAGCTCTTCACTAGGTACCAAAACATTCAAAGGCCATTTTCTCAAAAGTGAGATTACAAGTTTATCAACTTTCAAAGCAGAATTACTTTCCCATTTGTTCCCTTAAATGCAGTGTATGAAATACCATTTTGTAGCTCCGTGTCTCTGCTTTTATCCAATGTAAAAAACACCATTTCAAATGTTGCTACATAAGACCAAATCAAGGCGGTCGGTCACATATATTTTCCAACTGTCCCATTATCTGGTTTTTAATGTCCATTCTTGAATGCCCTTATAACCAATCAGAAACGAGTATTCAACAATGTTGTGGTAAAATGTAGCCTATAGCCTACAGAAATTTGATCAGTTATACAGTTCATACGAAATATTTGTTTCAATTTAAAAAATACTCTTTGTAAAATGACTAAAGAAATGGAAACATTGCGAGACACAAAGTAACAATAGCCTATTATTAAATGGACTGCATTCAATCTATTACTGCAGGCCCATTTTTTCATTGACATCAGTGAGGAGAGACACATTAGGGTCTATCAACATAGGCCTACGACTTTATCATGTATAGTCTATTTAATGTGAAACATACATTTCATAACCAGAAAAGCCACTGTCATGAATAATAGAAAGGAAAATACCATTGGGTGTTGCGCAATAGCCTATCCTACGCAATTGCATAGTAGACTCTGTGTCCAATCCCACGCACAGAAACAGAAAACGTAAACTCATTACCTTTAGCCTTCTCTGTTACATCTTACTAGACCCTGCTCTAAATCAAGCAGACAATAGCAGATGATCAACATCAATTTAGGGATATTGGATCCACCCGTTGAGTATGGCGTAGCAGTGCGGTCGTGTACTCTTGTGTGTCTGTGTAAATAGCCTGTTTTTGTCTTTTGTTGTATATATTCCCCTATCACACTTTTCATCCTTCTACTAAATATACTTTCCTGCAACCCGCCTCACTCAATGTGGAACGGATTCTATTATTTACTTACCTTTTTATCTAGAATCTCCAGTTGAAACTAGCTAGCCAGCTAACTAGCTACTTGCTATTAGACACCGTTAGCGGCTTTTCACCCAGAACATCTGATTTTCTGCCGGAATAACTGAAACACTGGACCTTAACACCGGATCGCAACCAGCTAGCCGCAACCTAATGGATGTCACCACTGCCCCCGAAGCGAGCACCAGTTAGCCTTGAGATAGCCTCGAGCCAGGCCCATATCCCGGCTATCTACCTCTCTCTCTACCGGACGGGAGTAGCCAGCTAACTAGCTACATGCTATTAGCCACCGTTAGTGGGTTTTTTTCACCATTGTCCGTGGCCTGCACTACCTACCAGCCAGCTCTAGCCTGGACTATAATTGGCCAGTCTGCACACCGTGTTATCGACCCAGAACATATCGGATTTTCTGCCGGAATCACTGAATCACTGGACCTTTAACACCGGATCATCACAACTAGCTAGCTGCAACCGAATGGATGTTGTGGTTGGCTAATCAGCCTTGAGCTAGCCTCGAGTCAGGCCCATCTCCCGGCTATCTATCTCTGTCAACCGGACGGGACCTCCTAGCGTCGACACGGAGCCCCGCCGATCCATCACGACTGGTCTGCCAACGTAATCGTCTGTGGTTTCAACAGGCTTCCCGTTGCGACGACCACAAAGATCCATCTGCTAGCCCCGGTCCGCTAGCACACGCAATTCAACAGCCGTGCTTCCTGATCGCCTGTGCTGTAGCACCAACTCGATCTGCTCTCAGACTCACATTGCTGTTCACTGGACCTTATGATCACTCAGCTGCACAGCTGATGCCTGCTGGACTGTTCCTTTACACGGTACCCTGTCCTGTTTTATCTGTTTAGCCTCAGCCCAAACTTTTATCGCCATTACCAGTTGTTGTCTTAGCTCTCTCGAAAAACACCTGTGATTGCTTTATGCCTCTCTCCCATGTCAATATGCCTTGCCTATTGTTGTTCCAGTTAGTTCTTATTATACAATTTCACTGTAGAGCCCCAAGTCCCTCTCAAACTGCCTCAAATAGCTCCTTTGTTCCATCCCCCATACACACGGAGACCGGCTCAATCGGTGCCTCCAGTGATGCTATCTCTTTCATTGTTACCCAACGCTTAGGTTTACCTCCACTGTACTCATATCCTTCCATATCCTTGTCTGTACATAATGCCCTGAATCTATTCTACAACGCCCGGAAATCTGCCCACTTTATTCTCTGTACTCAACGCACTAGAAGACCAGTTCTTAAAGTATTTAGCCGTATCCTTATTCTAGTCCTCCTCTGTTCCTCTGGTGATGTAGAGGTTAACCCAGGCCCTGCAGCCCCCAGTATCACTCCTACTCCCCAGGCGCTATCATTTGTTGACTTCTGTAACCATAAAAGCCTTGGCTTTTTGCATGTTAATATCAGAAGTCTACTTCCTAAGTTTGAGTTATTCACTGCGTTAGCACACTTCACCAACCTTGATGTTCTAGCAGTGTCTGAATCCTGGCTTAGGAAGGCCACCAAAAATTCAGAAATGTCCATCCCCAACTACAGCATTTTCCGTCTAGATAGAACTGCCAAAGGGGGTGGAGTTGCAATCTACTGTAGAGATAGCCTGCAGAGCTCTATCATACAATCCAGGTCTGTGCCCAAACAGTTGGAGCGCCTACTTCTAAAAAAACACCTTTCCAGAAATAAGTCTCTCACTGTTGCCACTTGCTACAGACCCCCCTCAGCACCCAGCTATGCCCTGGACACCATATGTGAATTGATTGACCCCCATCTATCCTCAGAGTTCATACTGCTTGGTGACCTAAACTGGGATATGCTTAACACCCCGGACATCCTACAATCCAAACTAGATGCCCTCAATCTCACACAAATTATCAACGAACCTACCAGGTACAACCCTAAATCTGTAAACATGGGCAACCTCATAGATATCATCCTGACTAACTTACCCTCTAAATACACCTCCGCTGTCTTCAACCAGGATCTCAGCGATCACTGCCTTATTGCCTGCGTCCGTAACGGGTCCGCGGTCAAACGACCACCCCTCATCACTGTCAAACGCTCCCTAAAACACTTTAGCGAGCAGGCCTTCCTAATTGACCTGGCCCAGGTATCCTGGATGGATATCGATCTCATTCCGTCAGTAGACGATGCCTGGTTGTTCTTTAAAAGTGCTTTCCTCTCAATCTTAAATAAGCATGCCCCATTCAAAAAATTCAGAACTAAGAACAGATATAGCCCCTGGTCCTCCTCAGACTTGACTGCCCTTGACCAGCACAAAAACATCCTGTGGCGTACTGCATTAGCTTCGAATAGCCCCAGCGATATGCAACTTTTCAGGGAAGTTAGGCACCAATATACATTTATATTTTAGTCATTTAGCAGACGCTCTTATCCAGAGCGACTTACAGTTAGTGAGTGCATACATTATTTTTTAATTTTTCATTCTGGCCCCCCGTGGGAACAAGCAGTTAGGAAAGCAAAGGCTAGCTTTTTCAAACAGAAATGTGCATCCTGTAGCACTAACTCCAAAAAGTTTTGGGACACTGTAAAGTCCATGGAGAATAAGAACACCTCCTCCCAGCTGCCCACTACACTGAGACAGCCGAAATTGTCACAATGCCTATTACTAGCCTGTTCAACCTCTCTTTCGTAACGTCTGAAATCCCCAGAGATTGGAAAGCTGCCGCGGTCATCCCCCTCTTCAAAGGGGTTGACACTCTAGATCCAAACTGTTACAGACCTATATACATCCTGCCCTGCCTTTCGAAAGTTTTTGAAAGCCAAGTTAACAAACAGATCAACAACAATTTCGAATCCCACCGTACCTTCTCCGCTATGCAATCCAGTTTCCGAGCAGGTCATGGGTGCACCTCAGCCACGCTCAAGGTCCTAAACGATATTATAACCGCAATCAATAATAGACAGTACTGTGCAGCCATCTTCATCGACCTGGCCAAGGCTTTTGACTCTGTCAACCACCACATTCTTATTGGCAGACTAAATAGCCTTGGCTTCTCAAATGACTGCCTCGCCTGGTTCACCAACTACTTCTCAGATAGTGTTCAATGTGTCAAATCGGAGGGCCTGTTGTCTGGACCTATGGCAGTCTCTATGGGGGTGCCACAGGGTTAAATTCTTGGGCCAACGCTCTGGCTGCTGGTGACTGATCCACCTCTACACAGACGACACCATTTTGTATACATCTGGCCCTTCATTGGACACTGTATTAACAAACCTCCAAACGAGCTTCAATGCCATACAACACTCCTTCCGTAGCCTCCAACTGCTCTTAAACACTAGTAAAACTAAATGCATGCTCTTCAATCGAATGCTGCTGTCACCCGCCCACCCGACTAGAATCACTACTCTCGGCGGGTCTGACCTAGAGTATGTGGACAACTACAAATACCTAGGTGTCTGGTTAGACTGTAAACTCTCCTTCCAGACTCACATTAAGCATCTCCAATCCAAAGTTAAATCTAGAATCGGCTTCCTATTTCGCAACAAAGCCTCCTTCACTCATGCTGCCAAACATGCCCTCGTTAAACTGGCTCCAGGTCATCAATAAATCACTGCTAGGCAAATCCCCGCCTTATATTAGCTCATTGGTCACCATAGCAACACCCACCCATAGTAGGCGCTCTAGCAGGTATATCTCACTGGTCATCCCCAAAGCCAACACCTCCTTTGGCCGCCATTCCTTCCAGTTCTCTGTTGCCAATGACTGGAACAAACTGCAAAACTCTCTGAAGCTGGAGACTCTTATCTCCCTCACTAACTTTAAGCATCAGTTGTCAGAGCACCTTACCGATCACTGCACCTGTACACAGCCCATCTGAAATTAGCCTACCCAACTACTTCATCCACATATTGTTATTTATTTTGCTAATTTGCACCCCAGTATCTCTATTTTCACATCATCTCTTGCACATCTATCGTTCCAGTGTTAATACTAAATTGTAATTATTTTGCACTATGGCCTATTTATTGCCTTACCTCCATAACTTGCTTCATTTGCACACACAGTATATACATTTTCTGTTCTAAAATAACACATCCTAGATCTGAATGAATGAAATAATCTTATTAAATACTTTTTTCATTACATAGTTGAATGTGCTGACAACAAAATCACACAAAAATTATCAATGGAAATCAAATGTATCAACCCATGGAGGCCTGGATTTGGAGTCACCCTCAAAGTGTAAGTGGAAAACCACACTACAGGCTGATCCAACTTTGATGTAATGTCCTTAAAACAAGTCAAAATGAGGCTCAGTAGTGTGTGTGGCCTCCACGTGCCTGTATGACCTCCCTACCACGCCTGGGCATGCTCCTGATGAGGTGGCGGATGGTCTCATGAGGGATCTCCTCCCAGACCTAGACTAAAGCATCCGCCAACTCCTGGACAGTCTGTGGTGCAACGTGGCGTTGGTGGATGGAGCGAGACATGATGTCCCAGATGTGCTCAATTGGATTCAGGTCTGGGGAACGGGCGGGCCAGTCCATAGCATCAATGCCTTCCTCTTGCAGGAACCGCTGATACACTCCAGCCACATGAGGTCTAGCATTGTCTTGCATTAGGAGGAACCCAGGGCCAACCGCACCAGCATATGGTCTCATATGGTCTCACAAAGGGTCTGAGGATCTCATCTCGGTACCTAATGGCAGTCAGACTACCTCTGGCGAGCACATGGAGGGCTGTGCGGCCCCCCAAAGAAATGCCACCCCACACCATGACTGACCCACCGCCAAACCGGTCATGCTGGAGGATGTTGCAGGCAGCAGAACGTTCTCCACGGCATCTCCAGACTCTGTCACGTCTGTCACGCCAATCTTGGTGTTCTTCTCAAATGCCAAACGTCCTGCACGGTGTTGGGCTGTAAGCACAACCCCCACCTGTGGACGTCGGGCCCTCATACCACCCTCATGGAGTCTGTTTCTGACTGTTTCTGACCGCTGGAGGTCATTTTGCAGGGCTCTGGCAGTGCTCCTCCTGCTCCTCCTTGCACAAAGGTGGAGGTAGCAGTCCTGCTGCTGGGTTGTTGCCCTCCTACGGCCTCCTCCACGTCTCCTGATGTACTGGCCTGTCTCCTGGTAGCGCCTCCATGCTCTGGACACTACGCTGACAGACACAGCAAACCTTCTTGCCACAGCTCGCATTGATGTGCCATCCTGGATGAGCTGCACTACCTGAGCCACTTGTGTGGGTTGTATACTCCGTCTCATGCTACCACTAGAGTGAAAGCACCGCCAGCATTCAAAAGTGACCAAAACATCAGCCAGGAAGCATAGGAACTGAGAAGTGGTCTGTGGTCACCAACTGCAAAACCAGTCCTTTATTGGGGGTGTCTTGCTAATTGCCTATAATTTCCACCTGTTGTCTATTCCATTTGCACAACAGCATGTGAAATGTATTGTCAATCAGTGTTGCTTCCTAAGTGGACAGTTTGATTTCACAGAAGTGTGATTGACTTGGAGTTACATTGTGTTGTTTAAGTGTTCCCTTTATTTTTTTGAGCAGTGTATCTATATATATATATATATATATATATATATATATATATATATATATATATATATATATATATATATATATATATATATATATATATATATATATATATTAGAAACTTCTAAAGCTATATCAGAAACTTCTAAAGCTATATATACAGTTGAAGTCAGAAGTTTACATACACTTAAGTTGGAGTCATTAAAAGTAGTTTTCAACCACTCCACAAATTTCTTGTTAACAAACTATAGTTTTGGCAAGTCGGTTAGGACATCTGCTTTGTGCATTACACAAGTAATTTTTCCAACAATTGTTTATAGACATATTTTTTCACTTATAATTCACTGTATCACAATTCCAGTGGGTCAGAAGTTGACATACACTAAGTTGACTGTGCCTTTAAAGAGCTTGGATAATTCCAGAAAAATATGTCATGGCTTTAGAAGTTTCTGATAGGCTAATTGACATCATTTGAGTCAATTGGAGGTGTACCTGTGGATGTATTTCAAGGCATACCTTCAAACTCAGTGCCTCTTTGCTTGACATCATGGGAAAATCAAAAGAAATCAACCAAGACCTCAGAAAAAGAATTGTAGACCTCCACAAGTCTGGTTCATCCTTGGGAGCAATTTCAAAATGCCTGAAGGTACCACATTCATCTGTACAAACAATAGTACACAAGTATAATCACCATGGGACCAAGCAGCTGTCATACTGCTCAGGAAGGAGACTCGTTCTGTCTCCTAGAGATGAACGTACTTTGGTGCGAAAAGTGCAAATCAATCCCAGAACAACAGCAAAGGACCTTGTGAAGATGCTGGAGGAAACAGGTACAAAAGTATCTATATCCACAGTAAAACAAGTCCAATATCGACATAACCTGAAAGGCCGCTCAGCAAGGAAGAAGCCACTGCTCCAAAACCGCCATACAAACCGTAGTCTGTCTTTTTTAACTGCACATGGGGACAAATATCGTACTTTTTGGAGAAATGTCCTCTGGTCTGATGAAACAATAAAATAACTGTTTGGCCATAATGACCATCATTATGTTTGGAGGAAAAAGGGGGTTGCTTGCAAGCTGAAGAACACCATCCCAACCGTGAAGCACAGGGGTGGCAGCATCATGCTGTGGGGGTGCTTTGCTGCAGGAGGGACTGGTGCACTTCACAAAATAGATGGCATCATGAGGAAGGAAAATTACGTGGATATACTGAAGCAACATCTCAAGACATCAGTCAGGAAGTTAAAGCTTGTTCACAAATGGGTCTTCCAAATGGACAATGACCCCAAGCATACTTCCAAAGTTGTGGCAAAATTGCTTAAGGACAACAAAGTCAAGGTATTGGAGTGGCCATCACAAAGCCCTGACCTCAATCCTATAGAAAATGTGTGGGCAGAACTGAAAAAGCGTGTGCGAGCAAGGAGGCCTACAAACCTGACTCAGTTACACCAGCTCTGTAAGGAGGAATGGGCCAAAATTCACCCAACTTATTGTGAGAAGCTTGTGGAAGTCTACCCAAAACGTTTGACCCAAGTTAAAGAATGTAAAGGCAATGCTACCAAATACTAATTGAGTGTATGTAAACTTCTGACCCACTGGGAATGTGATGAAAGAAATAAAAGCTTAAATAAACTCTCAACTATTATTCTGACATTTCACATTCTTAAAAGAAAGTGGTGATCATAACTGACCTAAGACAGGGAATTTTTACTAGGATTAAATGTCAGGAAATGTGAAAAACTGAGTTTAAATGTATTTGGCTAAGGTGTACGTTAACCTCCGACTTCAGCTGTATATATATATTTTTTACTTGTAATGGAAGCCTGGTGGATTTTATTCTAGGCTTAAAGATATTTAACATCATGTCTAGACAATAATAAGCTGCGCTGATATCTCGTGCTTGGCTGCTAAATGTAGTCCTATACAGTAATTTCAGAAAGTATTCATACCCCTTGACTTATTCCACTTTTTGTTATGTTACAGCCTGATTTCAAAATTGATATTATATATTTTTTTCTCTCACCCATCTACACACAATACCCTATAATGACAAAGTGAAAACATGCTTTTAGAAATGTTAGCAAATGTACTGAAAATGAAATACAGAAATATCTCATTTACATACCTTTATTTAACTAGGCAAGTCAGTTAAGAACCAATTGTTATTTACAATGACGGCCTACACCGGCCAAACCCGGACGACGCTGCGCCAATTGTGAGCCTCCCAACCACGGCCGGTTGTGATACAGCCTGGAATCAAACCAGGGGGCCTGTAGTGACGCCTCAAGCACTGAGATGCAGTGCCTTAGACCACTGCGCTACTCGGGAGCCCAGTATTCACACCCTTGTGTCAATACTTTGTAGAAGCACCTTTGGCGGCGATTACAGCTGTCAGTCTTTCTGGGTAAGTCTCAAAGAGCTTTCCACACCAGTACTGTGCAACATTTGCCCATTATTCTTAAAAAAAAAATTCAAGCTCTGTCAAATTTGTTGTTGATCATTGCTAGACAACCATTTTCATGTCTTGCCGTATACAGTGAGGAAAAAAAGTATTTAGTCAGCCACAAATTGTGCAAGTTCTCCCACTTAAAAAGATGAGAGAGGCCTGTAATTTTCATCATAGGTACACGTCAACTATGACAGACAAAATGAGGAAAAAAAATCCAGAAAATCACATTGTAGGATTTTTAATGAATTTATTTGCAAATTATGGTGGAAAATAAGTATTTGGTCAATAACAAAAGTTTCTCAATACTTTGTTATATACCCTTTGTTGGCAATGACACAGGTCAAACATTTTCTGTAAGTCTTCACAAGGTTTTCACACACTGTTGCTGGTATTTTGGCCCATTCCTCCATGCAGATCTCCTCTAGAGCAGTGACGTTTTAGGGCTGTCGCTGGGCAACACAGACTTTCAACTCCCTCCAAAGATTTTCTATGGGGTTGAGATCTGGAGACTGGCTAGGCCACTCCAGGACCTTGAAATGCTTCTTACGAAGCCACTCCTTCGTTGCCCAGGCGGTGTGTTTGGGATCATTGTCATGCTGAAAGACCCAGCCACGTTTCATCTTCAATGCCCTTGCTGATGGAAGGAGGTTTTCACTCAAAATCTCACGATACATGGCCCCATTCATTCTTTCCTTTACACGGATCAGTTGTCCTGATCCCTTTGCAGAAAAACAGCCCCAAAGCATGATGTTTCCACCCCCATGCTTCACAGTAGGTATGGTGTTCTTTGGATGCAACTCAGCATTCTTTGTCCTCCAAACACGACGAGTTGAGTTTTTACCAAAAAGTTCTATTTTGGTTTCATCTGACCATATGACATTCTCCCAATCCTCTTCTGGATCATCCAAATGCACTCTAGCAAACTTCAGACGGGCCTGGACATGTACTGGCTTAAGCAGGGGGACACGTCTTGCACTGCAGGATTTGAGTCCCTGGCGGCGTAGTGTGTTACTGATGGTAGGCTTTGTAACTTTGGTCCCAGCTCTCTGCAGGTCATTCACTAGGTCCCCCCGTGTGGTTCTGGGATTTTTGCTCACCGTTCCTGTGATCTTTTTGACCCCACGGGGTGAGATCTTGCGTGGAGCCCCAGATCGAGGGAGATTATCAGTGGTCTTGTATGTCTTCCATTTCCTAATAATTGCTCCCACAGTTGATTTCTTAAAACCAAGCTGCTTACCTATTGCAGATTCAGTCTTCCCAGCCTGGTGCAGGTCTACAATTTTGTTTCTGGTGTCCTTTGACAGCTCTTTGGTCTTGGCCATAGTGGAGTTTGGAGTGTGACTGTTTGAGGTTGTGGACAGGTGTCTTTTATACTGATAACAAGTTCAAACAGGTCCCATTAATACAGGTAACGAGTGGAGGACAGAGGAGCCTCTTAAAGAAGAAGTTACAGGTCTGTGAGAGACAGAAATCTTACTTGTTTGTAGGTGACCAAATACTTATTTTCCACCATAATTTGCTAATAAATTCATAAAAAATCCTACAATGTGATTTTCTGGAAATTCTTTTCTCAATTTGTCTGTCATAGTTGACGTGTACCTATGATGAAAATGACAGGCCTCTCTCATCTTTTTAAGTGGGAGAACTTGCACAATTGGTGGCTGACTAAATACTTTTTTTCCCCACTGTATAGTCAAGTAGATTTAAGTCAAAACTGTAACTCGACCACTCAGGAACGTTTACTGTCTTCTTGGTAAGCAAGTCCAGGTTATTGTCCTGCTTAAAGGTTAATTAATATCCCAGTGTCTGGTGGAAAGCAGACTGAACTAGGTTTTCCTATAGGATTTTGCCTGTGCTTAGCTCCATTCCATTTTCTTTTTTATCCTGAAAAACTCCCCAGTCCTTAATTTTGTATTATAGATAAGTGGTAGTAGAGTAGAGGCCTGAGGACACATACTTAATATGTTGTGAAATCTGTTATGAATGTATTGTACTGTTTAAAAAAAGTATAACTGCCTTAATTTTGCTGGACCCCAAGAAGACTAGCTGCTGCCTTGGCATACAAATACAAATGATTACAAGAGTACCAGTAACATGATGCAGCCACCGCTATGCTTGAAAATATGGAGAGTGGTACTCAATAATGTGTTGTATTGTATTTGCCCCAAACATAGCACTTTGTATTCGGGACAAAAAGTGAATTGCTTTGCCACATTTTTTGCAGTATTACTTTAGTGCCTTGTTGCAAACAGGATGTATGTTATGGAATATTTTTATTCTGTACAGGCTTCCTTCTTTTCACTCTGTCAATAAGGTTAGTATTGTGGAGTAACTACAATGTTGTTGATCCAGCTTCAGTTTTGTCCTATTACAGCCATTAAACTCTTTAACTTTTGTAAAGTCAATATCATGTTGAAATCCCTTAGCAGTTTCCTTCCTCTCTGGCAACTGAGTTAGGAAGGAGACCTGTATCTTTGTAGTGACTGGGTGTATTGATACACCATCCAAAGTGTCATTAATAACTTCACCATGCTCAAAGGGATATTCAATGTCTGCTTTTTTGTATTTCTACCCATCTTCCAATAGGTGCCCTTCTTTGCGAGGCATTGGAAAAACTTTGTGGTTGAATCTGTGTTTGAAATTCACAACTCAACTGAGGGACCTTACATATATGTGGGGTACAAAGATGAGGTAGTCATTCAAAAATGATGTTAAACACCATATTATTGCACACAGTGAGTCCATGCAACTTATTATGTAACTTGTTAAGAAAATGTTTATTCCTGAACTTATTTTAGAGTGCCATAACAAAAGGGTTAAATACTTATTGACTTTTTTATTCATTTGTAAAATTTCCAAAAACATAACTCCACTTTGATATTATGGGTTATTGTGTGTAGGCCAGTGGAAAATAAATCTGAATTTAATCCATTTTAAATTCAGGATGTAAAACAGCAAAATATGGATACTTTCTGAAGGCACTGTAGGTGTCCCCATGCTATTTCAATTGAGGAAGTGTGATTATTTTAGCAGTCCACGGTAGACGTCCCTGCTAATGAAAATGCCCCCATTCCTTCTGATGTGAGCTGCTAAACAACCCACTTGCACAACGCACTTGCACTTGAGATGGGTTTTTTAATGAGAAAGTGAACTTGCCATTTCCAAAAAGTTTATTTCTGGGATGCCCTGCTCGGGGGATGCTTTGGAGATGCTCTGCTTTCCAATCTATTGCCTACTTTTACAGCCAGGGTTTCATTAAATAGGCCTATGCACAATACTTTTTTATTGCACATTTAATTAAACTGACTCATCTGGCTATGTTCAACTTCAATTAATTGGCACAAATCGTAAACAAATGTATGCACTGTGAAAGTTGATAAATGTAAGCCATTGATATGAATATATGCGCAACACTTTGTTTTAATTGTTCATTTATAAAAATCTGTTATTGTCTTACTCAAACTGCGAGCAGCACCTGTCAAACTCTGTAATGTCTCGCAAAACACAGGGACGTAAATACGTTTTATTCTGTCTAAAAGGAAGAGTTTTTCAATCACATGCAGCTCAGATTATTGTTTATAGAGATATCAATGTGTGAAATAATATTACATTTGCCTATCAAGAAAAATATTTGGACAATAGACACTTTTAGAAATATCACAATTTTGTAAAAATAGCATCCACATGTGGTGGTTCCTGGGCTCTATCTACTTAATTGTATTGATTAAATTGTGTTTTTGTGTTGATAAAACTACATGGTATTTATTTTGGGTTGATATAACTAGATATAGCCCTCTGTGTGTTTAACACAAATTAGTGAACAGCTGTTTTTCCGTGAATGTGTTTGCAATTTCATGCATGGTGGGCTAGCCGTGGTGAGAGAACGCTGTGGGAAAGTGCGCTGTGGCGGAAGCGTTCACACAACATTTCTCACTTTATGGCCGTGCTTTGGGTTTAATGTGGGTGTCACTTGTGTGTGTGTGTTCGCACGTGGCAAGCGTTTGTTCATTCCCTCTGCCAAAACAGTACACATTTACAGTCAACCTTCTAGATAACTTGAAACGGTCTAACCAGGTCTTGTGTCTTGAAGTCGCCTAGGCTAGCTGGTGCTAGCCATCTTCTTTTGCCAATTAGCTTCAGCAGGCTGGTGTGCGACCGTGGCAAAGTTGGTTTGACATTGGATAGCCTATATCTGGGGCTAGTTTGGGACCGTCAATAATGTTGCACATCTTTTAGTATCACTAAATGCTTTCAATATTTGTATATGAATTTCTACAATCTATAGTTGGTTTGCGGTTTTTAAGTCATTGGAATTTGGAGCTATTGACATTTTAAAATATTGTCCCATGTACATTGTGTAATTTACTGTTGGTCCCTAACTAGTCCCATAGGGATATCGAATGTCAAACCAAATTGACCATGGACATTACGATCGGGTCGCTTGCAGCTATGCTCCGAATTGATGATTACGTGGGTGCTGCCAGCTGTGGGAATGTGGGCAGGATTGAAATAAACCCTACCCAAGCAAAACTGTTACGGTACCCTACATTCCGTGAAATGTTTTCCTATCATCTCGCAATGCCACATAGGCCGTTTTCAAAACGAGAAGTTGCTTTTTAGGGGCAGTTGCTTTTTAACACTGTACAACAAAAAGGCGTCCTTTATCTTTCTTCTACTCAGAACCACGTTACGCTTGCCTCCTCTTCACTTGTTCTGTTTAGCCAATAGCCATCCCTATCCCCAAGGCGATGCCAGGCATCAAGGACATACGACCGACTTTATTAAGGTCTGAAATGAGAGGTCAGACACACGGCCGCCCCCCACACATGACATCCTGCTGTTAGTCTTTCTTCCCCCTCCCTGCGGCTCTGATGACTTTCTCCATGAAAGTATGTTTTCATTAAAACCCCAGAGGGGGATCCCTGAGAAACCCCTTCGACTGCTCCTTTCGCTCCTTTCTACATCTGGTAGGAGTAGGAATGTAATTCCTGATAGGTTCCTTTCTAGATGGAAGCCGCTGAGCCGCCGTCACATCTATCAAGGCTTTCAATTACCGTGCTTGCCGTGGCTCTCTGTGCTCTCTGTGTATCGCTCCATGTTTATCTGAAAGGAATTCACAACCGTGGTGAAAGTTGAGTGGATTTGTGGATTTGCTCAAAGATGGCTTGTTTAGTTGTTTTGATATGTTGAGATGTGAATTTTGAATTTGACATTCTTGTTATTCTGAGGGGTTATAGGGTGTGTAATGGGTAAGTGTGTGTGTGTGTGTGTGTGTGTGTGTGAGTTTTTCTGTTAAAATACACCTCTTTAATGTATTTGTTTCGTTATTAAAGCCACTGTAGTTTTAAGGCAAACAAAAACACCTACAAAGTGCCGTTATCACTGAATTATTTGGGCTTCAGTGTAAATTTGGACTCTGACAATGGGCCTGCACAGACTGCTGTTTGCATTGGCAGGCTATTTCCATTCTAATAGCTATAAGGTGTCATTGTCAGCCTCTTGACATGGCGGCACAGCATTTTTGACACGCGCACCTTACTGTGTGTGTTTGGGGGGAGGGGGGGTGTACTGTGAGTGTGTGCGCATGTGTGTGTTTGTAGGGGGTTCATGTGGGTGTGTGAGAGTGTTTTGTGTGTGCGTGCATGCATGTGTTTGTGTGTGTGTGTTCAATGTCCCACACCCCCGCTTTTAGATCCAAATATAGTAGATTAAATAGGTGATGATGAAAGCTCAATCTACTGATGGACTCTATACATGAGACATCAAGATGTATCTGACAGAACATAACCAAGGCACACTTTTAGCGCTACCCCTCTCCCTCCGTCGAAAGTCGCACCAGTGTTGAGACTCATTTGTATGGTGTCCTCAACAGTGGTGTTCGGGCTAGGCTAGCTCGGAGTCCCCACAAAGCCTTTAATTGTGAGCTTTAACACTTTGCAATTAATATCTCCCCTTGTCACTCTGAGGACTGAATGAGCCCGGCTTTGATGTGCTTTAATCAGCCTGAGATGTATTGTATTTTAAGGAGCATAAAGATAACAGATACATTTCAGATTTTAAATTGACACACTCTCCCCACCTTTGACGATGATAGCGTTTCTGGGGTTTAAAGCTAGTTGAGTGCTCACTCAGTCCCTTGAACCCTTTCCTCTCCTCTTTTCTCTTCTCCTCCTCTCAGCTCATACATCCCCAGATATTTATCTATCTCTCATTCTAAAGAGGACAAATGGGATTGTGGAAGAGAGGAGTGTTTATTTTTTTTTATTTTTTTGTAGGACCAAGAACAATGCAGGGATTTGTCAGAGCTTGACTAAAGATTTTAGAGAAACAACCGTGACCACATCTGATGTAGTACCTTTTAAAAAGGTCTTCCAATTTACACACTGGTTGATGTTATCAGTGGCACTTTTGAAACAAACATGCTCAAATACACTGCCTGCCATGTTTCTTCTGCGTGTATAGAAAATGAATTTGTGTTGCGAATTGGTACTATTTTTCTTATTGTACCATGAGTATTTATAGGATGATCGATGTTGATTATTTTCAATGTTGATTATATATGGAGAATTTCTCATTTTTCGCCCCTTTCTCCTCTTGTCTCATCTTCACATTCTCTTCCTTCACTCCCTCCTGTGATGTTTTTTGTCTAGACTTCATTGTCATATTGGAGAAATTAATGCATTTGTCAGTTTTGATGAGAGCTGATTTTCTCCACCTTGAGCCAGTTTCTAGAGGATTTAGCCCTGACTGCACAGCCCAGCAGCACTTAACCGTGTGTGTGTGTGTGTGTATGTATGTACATGCGCACTTGTGTGTGTGTGTGTGCGGGGCAGTGTGCGTGTGAGTGTGTGTGTTTGTATTCATGCCTGTGTGTGTGTGTACACTGTAAACCCCAAGGCATTCTTAACTCAAATACTTCTAGTAAGTTGAACTCAAGGCCAATGAAAAGTCATTATTACTTAAAATGTTTGAGGTACTGACTCAAAACTAAATGAGAAGTCACATCAACTCTATTTTTTAAGTTTGATATCAAGTAAACTTTTTTCCCTGCTCTACTGCAGGTAGATATTTTGGAATGGTTTTTAATATCTGTGTTTTTGCATGTACACTACCAGTCGAAAATTTTAGAACACCTACTCATTCAATGGTTTTTCTTAATTTTTACTATTTTCTACATTGTAGAATAGTAGTGAAGACATCAAAACTATGAAATAACACATATGGAATCATGTAGTAACCAAAAAAGTGTTAAACAAATCAAAATATATTTTGTATTTCAGATTCTTCAAAGTAGCGACCCTTTGCCTTGATGACAGCTTTGCACACTCTTGGCATTCTCTCAACCAGCTTCACCTGGAATGCTTTTCCAACAGTCTTGAAGGAGTTCCTACATATGCTGAGCACTTGTTGGCTGCTTTTCCTTCACTCTGCGGTCCAACTCATCCCAAACCATCTCAATTGGGTTGAGGTCAGGTGATCTGATGCAGCACTCCATCACTCCAAAACAAATGATAGGCCCACTATGCGCAAACCAAATGGGATGGCATATCGCTGCAGACTGCTGTGGTAGCCATGCTGGTTAAGTGTGCCTTGAATTCTAAATACACTGCTCAAAAAAATAAAGGGAACACTTAAACAACACAATGTAACTCCAAGTCAATCACACTTCTGTGAAATCAAACTGTCCACTTAGGAAGCATCACTGATTGACAATAAATGTCACATGCTGTTGTGCAAATGGAATAGACAACAGGTGGAAATCATAGGCAATTAGCAAGACAACCCCAATAAAGGACTGGTTTTGCAGGTGGTGACCACAGACCACTTCTCAGTTCCTATGCTTCCTGGCTGATGTTTTGGTCACTTTTGAATGCTGGCGGTGCTTTCACTCTAGTGGTAGCATGAGACGGAGTCTACAACCCACACAAGTGGCTCAGGTAGTGCAGCTCATCCAGGATGGCACATCAATGCGAGCTGTGGCAAGAAGGTTTGCTGTGTCTGTCAGCGTAGTGTCCAGAGCATGGAGGTGCTACCAGGAGACAGGCCAGTACATCAGGAGACGTGGAGGAGGCCGTAGGAGGGCAACAACCCAGCAGCAGGACTGCTACCTCCGCCTTTGTGCAAGGAGGAGCAGGAGGAGCATTGCCAGAGCCCTGCAAAATGACCTCCAGCAGGCCACAAATGTGCATGTGTCTGCTCAAACGGTCAGAAACAGACTCCATGAGGGGGGTATGAGGGCCCGACGTCCACAGGTGGGGGTTGTGCTTACAGCCAAACACCGTGCAGGACGTTTGGCATTTGCCAGAGAACACCAAGATTGGCAAATTCGCCACTGGCGCCCTGTGCTCTTCACAGATGAAAGCAGGTTCACACTGTGCACATGTGACAGACGTGACAGAGTCTGGAGACGCCGTGGAGAACGTTCTGCTGCCTGCAACATCCTCCAGCATGACCGGTTTGGCGGTGGGTCAGTCATAGTGTGGGGTGGCATTTCTTTGGGGGGCCGCACAGCCCTCCATGTGCTCGCCAGAGGTAGCCTGACTGCCATTAGGTACCGAGATGAGATCCTCAGACCCCTTGTGAGACCATATGCTGGTGCGGTTGGCCCTGGGTTCCTCCTAATGCAAGACAATGCTAGACCTCATGTGGCTGGAGTGTGTCAGCAGTTCCTGCAAGAAGAAGGCATTGATGCTATGGACTGGCCCGCCCGTTCCCCAGACCTGAATCCAATTTTGCACATCTGGGACATCATGTCTCGCTCCATCCACCAACGCCACGTTGCACCACAGACTGTCCAGGAGTTGGCGGATGCTTTAGTCCAGGTCTGGGAGGAGATCCCTCAGGAGACCATCCACCACCTCATCAGGAGCATGCCCAGGCGTTGTAGGGAGGTCATACAGGCACGTGGAGGCCACACACACTACTGAGCCTCATTTTGACTTGTTTTAAGGACATTACATCAAAGTTGGATCAGCCTGTAGTGTGGTTTTCCACTTTAATTTTGAGGGTGACTCCAAATCCAGACCTCCATGGGTTGATAAATTTGATTTCCATTGATACTTTTTGTGTGATTTTGTTGTCAGCACATTCAGCTATCTAAAGAAAAAAAATTAAAATAAGATTATTTCATTCATTCAGATCTAGGTTGTGTTATTTTAGTGTTCCCTTTATTTTTTTGAGCAGTGTATATCACCGACAGTGTCACCAGCAAAGCACCATCACACTCCTCAATGCTTCACAATGGGAACCACACATGCGGAGATCCGTTCACGTACTCTGCGTCTCACAATGACAGTTGGAACCCAAATTCTCAAATTTGTACTCATCAGACCAAAGGACAGATTTCCACCGGCTGCTTGTGTTTCTTGGCCCAAGCAAGTCTCTTCTTCTTGTTGGTGTCCTTTAGTAGGGGTTTCTTTGCAGCAATTCGACCATGAAGGCCTGATTCACGCGGTCTCCTCTGAACAGTTGATGTTGAGATGTGTCTGTTACTTGAACTCTGTGAAGCATTTATTTGGGCTGCAATTTCTGAGGCTGGTAACTCTAATGAACTTATCCTCTGCAGCAGAGGTAACTCTAGGTCTTCCTTTCCTGTGGTGGTCCTCATAAGAGCCAGTTTCATCATAGCGCTTGATGGGTTTTGCGACTGCACTTGAAGAAACCTTCAAAGTTCTTGACATATTCCATATTGACTGACCTTCATGTCTTAAAGTAAAGCCATTTTCTTTGCTTATTTGAGCTGTTCTTGCCATAATATTGACTTCTGTATACCACCCATACCTTGTCACAACACAACTTAAGGAGGAAAGAACTTCCACAAATTGACTTTTAAGAAGGCACACCTGTTAATTGAAATGCATTCCATGTGACTACCTCATGAAGCTGGTTGAGAGAATGCCAAGAGTGTGCAAAGCTGTCATCAAGGCAAAGGGTGGCTACTTTGAAGAATCTCAAATATATAATATATTTTGATTTGTTTAACACTTTTTTGCTTACTACATTATTCCATATCGTTTTGATGTCTTCACTATTATTCTACAATGTAGAAAATAGCAAAAATAAATATAAAAACCATTGAATGAGTAGGTGTGTCCAAACTTTTGACTGGTACTGTATATGTGTTAGTGTATGTGTGCGTGCTTGCCTGTGTGTGACTGCAGTAGAGCAAATTAACGGAGCAGGGATTCAGTAATAATGGAGCGTTACAGCTTTTGTTTCGTCCATGAGAGATGGACAGTGTGTGTGCCAATTGAATTAGCCTTTAATTGCATTGTGGCAATTTTTTGTTTACAGGTTTATGGGGTCCTGAAGTGTGTGCGCGTGCACACCTTTGTGTGTGTGTATTTGTGCATATACGTGTGACCGTGTGTGTTCGCTCACGTGTGTGTGTTCGCTCACGTGTGTGTTTGCATACTGTACGCGTGTGTGTGTGTGTGTGTGAGGCAGATGCTTTTTCATCCTCCACTACAGCGGGATAAAGGACACTGTAATTCTGGGAGAGAGTGTGGTGTTCATTACCGCAGCAGTTTGGCCTCCAGGGTGAATGTGTTCAATAGGGCACATTGTCCTTTTTCCAATATACACTTCAACTGCATAAAATTGCAAATGTATGCTCCTGGAGCCTGTCTGCTCCAATGCTCAAATCATTTGGATCACTTGGATAGGTGAACACAATATAATCCAATATCTCTCCTTTTGAATAACTCCCTCCAATGCACATAAACACAGTGGACACACACACACGCACACACACACACACACACACACACACACACACACACACACACATGGATAAACACACACACACATAGACACATCACACACGTGTGCACTTTTACTCAAGGTTATTACTTGAGAATTTTGTCATCTGTGTGTTCCTATGTAATTCTACATCTGCTCAAGTGTTTCTTGTGTGTTCAGGATATAATTATGTACTTGAAAATGGACATGTAACTGCCAGAATAATGGAAACACGTGAGTAGGTGTGGTTCCTGACTTAATTAGGCAATTAACATCCCATCATGCTTAGGGTCTTGTATAGAAATGCTGGGATGGCCATTATTTTGGCTACCATGGCTATGCCCCCATAGGATGACAATGCCCCCATCCACAGGGCACGAGTGGTCAGTGAATGGATTGAGGAGCATGAAAATGATGTAAACCATATGCCATGGCCATCTCAGTCACCAGTTCTCAACCCAATTGAACACTTATGGGAGATTCTGGAGCGGTGCCTGAGACAGCGTTTTCCACCACCATCAACAAAACACCAAATGATTGAATTTGATGTGGAAGAATGGTGTCACATCCCTCCAATATAGTTCCAGACACTTGTAGAATCTATGCGGGGTGGCAGGTAGCTTAGTGGTTAAGAGCGTTGTGCCAGTAACCGAAATGTCGCTGGTTCTAATCCCCGAGCCGACTAGATGAAAAATCTGTCGATGTGCCCTTGAGCAAGGCACTTAACCCTAATTGCTCCTGTAAGTCGCTCTGGATAAGAGCGTCTGCTAAATGACTAAAATGTAAATGTATGCCAAGGTGCATTGAAGCTGTTCTGGGTCGTGGTGGCCCAACGCCTTATTAAGACACTTTATGTTGGTGTTTCCTTTATCTTGGCAGTTACCTGTATATTTGTGATAGTTTTTCAGTAATATAAATTCCAGCAATTTTCTGATGTGTGTTTGTGTGTGTGGTGTGTCTAGGTAGGAGGGGTTATTGTGGGTGCGTGAGAGTGTGTGTGTGTGTGCGTGCATGCAAGCATGTGTTTGTGTGTGCGCCCACAGCATCAAGCATATTCCACAGCAAATGACCTGAGCTAATGCTGAGATGTCCTGTGCCGCTAAGATATATTGACACTGAAACCAGTATTTAATGTCAGTGTTTTGTATTGTTAGACTTTGTTGTGGTTTTGATGATAATATTAGATTGCAGTATTCTCCTCTTTATTCACCTCCTCTCCATCTCTCTTCTTGCTCCTTCTTTATAGTATTCTACAACTTCTATCGCTCCTTCTCTCTTTTATCTGCTGTAATATGCTACCCTTCTCCTGCTCTCCCCTGCCTCCTCTACCTTCACTCTAATCTAACCCATCTCCTCTCTTTCCATCTACCACCTCCTCTCCTCTTACTCCCTCCACCTCTCCCTCCATCCTCCTTCCTCTCCCGCCTCCTCTTTCTCTCCACCCCTCATCTCCATCCCCCTGGTCTTATTGTACCCTCTGCCACTGTCTAACAGGCCAACCCTGCCTGCCTCTGACTCCTATTAACTACCTGGCCCGGCTCTCTCCTCAGCCCCAATCAACTCTTTTTAAGGCTAATGCCAAACACATATTTATATTATTTAGAGCCAGAGAGATTACTGTACTGTAACTTTACTCTCTCTCCCTTAATACTGTATCAGACTTCTTTATCTGCTGAATGGTGCGATAAGGAAAATAGATACTATGTGTTCCAGCAGCTTTGAAGTGTGTGTGTGTGTGTGTGTGTGTGTGTCTCAGCTCTCAGTTATTTGTGGTTGGCTTACCCAGGCATTCCTACTAACTCTGGCTTTCACTTGAACCTGGTTGCTTCCCAAATGACACCCTATTCCCTATATAGTGCATTACTTTTGACCAGAGCCCTATGGTAGTGTACTTAATAGGGAATAGGGTGCCATTTGGGATGCAGCTCAATGTTATGTCATCATGCATGGTCCCCGGGGTCCAGACACTAGGCTGATTAAAGGACAGCAGTGTATGTGTTTGTGTGTCTAAATAAAACCTCCCTGTTTTATTTAGATAATATAGCCAATTGAAGTGGACATATTTGGAATACCATGGGCTGGATAGGAACACAGAAGAGGAATAAGTCATATAGTTACATACAGTGAGCTCCGAAAGTATTGGGACAGTGACACTTTTTTTTGTTTTGGCTCTATACTCCAGCACTTTGGATTTGAAATAATACAATGACTATGAGGTTAAAGTGCAGACTGTCAGCTTCAATTCAGGGTATTTTCATCCATATCGGGTGAACCGTTTAGAAATTCAGCACTTTTTGTACATAGTCCCACCGTTTTAATACACTTATGTGTATTAAAGTAGTAAAAAGTGAAGTATTTGGTCCTATATTCATAGGACAAAATGGGTACATCAAGCTTGAGTGAGAAAGTTAAAGACGCACAAATATCATACCCCCAAGACATGCTAACCTCTCACCATTACAATAACAGGGGAGGTTAGCATTTTTTTGGGGGTATGATATTTGTGCATCTAACTTTCTTACTCATCATTATTCAGGATTCATTCAGGATTATCCGTAATCATGGTAGCATTATTGTAGCATTAACATTAATGTATAAGTGTTTAGAAACATTCTATTCTTATTTACAATAAAAGTCACTCTAAAATGACACACTACATTATTTACCATTCATTACTATTGGGCACAAAATTATCTGAAACACAACCAAAATAAACAGCAAAGGCATCCAACAAATGTGTAGAGTCACAGGCTTGATGTAGTCATTGCGTGGTATGAATATGGGACTGAATACTTAACTTTTTACTACTTGAATACACATATAAATGAATTTGTCCAAAAACTTTTGTTCAGAAAGTGCTATAATTTCTAAACGGTTCACCCGATAGGGATGAAAATACCCTCAAATTAAAACTGACAGTCTATACTTTAGTAATCTGTATCATTCCAAAGTGCTGGAGTACAGAGCCAAAACAAAAACTAAAGTGTCACTGTCCCAATACTTTTGGAGCCCACTGTAGTTGTGGCAGAGATGGTATCATCTCTACAGGGTAATGAAGTTATAGCAATCACACTGTGCTCTTGATTAACAGTCATCTAAAACTTACTCAAGTTTGAAAAATGATTATGGTGCTGTAATTGTTCCTGGTGAACTCAGAGTAAATGGGATGTAGTGTTTTAACCAACTTTAACATATTTTTATCTGCTAACTATTCATTTGTAGATTTATTCAGTTAATGTGTGTGTGTGTGTGTCTAGCACAAACAGTGTCAAGCACAGTGCTTTGTTTTTCTCTCTTTCTCCTCTGAGTGGCATCGTAGCCGTTTAGCCACTTTTTTCTCAGGGCAAATTGTTTTTGTGACCTGTGGAATGTTCAAGGAAATGCTTACTTCTCATTGGTGCTCCCTCGGGTGTGGGGGACACGGCCTCTGTCGTCGGCTCCGGGATCTCACACACACACACACACACACACACACACACACACACACACACACACACACACACACACACACACACTCTTTCAGTATCATCATCACGCACACATACACATATAGGAGCAGTGAGTGTGGAAGAGCTGCTTTGGTGACTCTCACTCTTTCCTTTCAAATATCTCTCTTTCCGTACTCTATCACTCTCTATCATGCTCAAAGACGATCTCCAGAGTATCTTAAGTGCAGTATCTCCATAATGTGCCATAACACTCCTCACTCTGTTCAAGGTGCATAAGGAGCATTCCATTAAACAGATGACATCTATTACAGTAACATGGATTTTGTTTAGCTATGTGTCCCAGTGAAGAATAATGAATGGATCAGGCCGGGTAAAAAGGGATTTCTCCTTGAACACCACATTCAAAAACACTTATTGGATCAATTAAGTGTTTATAGTGTGCTGCCAAAAAAACAGCACCCGAATGGAAGGAGCTGACTTCTATTTGAGTCAGAAAACGATAATAAGATGATAGGCAGGATATATAAAACCTTGCAGAATTCTTATATGACTGACAAAGTCTTAGAAAATAATATAAACTACTGGACCAAGACCCTAAAAAGAACTGATGTAGTGCTAGATGGAGGGAGTGTTGGAGATGCACTATACTGTATCTAAAAAAAGTATGTGGACACCACTTCAAATTACTGGATTTGGCCATTTCAGCCACACCCGTTGCTGACAGGTGTATAAAATCAAGCACACAGCCATGCAATCTACATAGACAAACATTGGCAGTAGAATGGCCTTACTTAAGAGCTCAGTGACTTTCAATGTGGCACTGTCATAGGATGCCACCTTTGCCCTGCTAGAGCTGCCCCATTCAATTGTAAGTGCTGTTATTGTGAAGTGGGAACGTCTAGGAGCAACAACGGCTCAGCCGCGAAGTGGTAGGCCACACAAGCTCACAGAACGGGACCGCTGAGTGCTGAAGTGCATAAAAATGATCTGTCCTCGGTTGCAACAATCACTACCGAGTTCCAAACTGCCTCTGGAAGCAACGTCGGCACAATAACTGTTCGTCGGGAGCTTAATGAAATGGGTTTCCATGGCCAAGCAGCCGCACACTAAGATCACCATGCTCAATGCCAAGTGTCGGCTGGAGTGGTGTAAAGCTCGCAGCCATTGGACTCTGGAGCAGTGGAAACGCATTCTCTGGAGTGATGAATCACGTTTCACCATCTGGCAGTCCGACGGACAAATCTGGGTTTGGCGAATGCCAGGAGAACGGTACCTGCCCGAATGCATAGTGCCAACTGTAAAATTTGATGGAGGAGGAATAATGGTCTGGGGCTGTTTTTCAAGGTTCCGGCTAGGTCCCTTAGTTCCAGTGAAGGGAAATCTTAACGCTATAGCATACAATAACATTCTAGATGATTCTGTGCTTCCAACTTTGTGGCAACAATTTGGGGAAGGCCCTTTCCTGTTTCAGCATGACAATGCCCCATGCACAAAGCGAGGTCCGTACAGAAATGGTTTGTCAAGATCAGTGTGGAAGAACTTGACTGACCTGCACAGAGCCCTGACGTCAACCCCATCGAACACCTTTGGGATGAATTGGAACGCCAACTGCGAGCCAGGCCTAATCGCCCAACAGCAGTGCCCGACCTCACTAAAGCTCTTGTGGCTGAATGGAAGCAGGTCCCTGCAGCAATGTTCCAACATCTAGTGGAAAGCCTTCCCAGAGAAATGGATGCTGTAATAGCAGAAAAGGGGGGACCGATTCCATATTAATGCCCATGATTTTGGAATGAGATGTTTGACGAGCAGTTGTCCACGTACTTTTGGTCATGTGGTGTAACTGATTCAATTACAGTAAATGATACATTTGCATTTAATTCAGTACAACATAATGTACAGAATCTACTACACCAGAGACAAAATACACAAATTCAATAACACAATGGCAGTGTAAATCAGAAAACAACTCAATATTCCATACCTACTGGGAATGCCACAAAATCCAAAAGATATGGTCAGATATAGAAAACTGACTATCTGGATATTTGAAGACATGGCTCATCGGAGAACGGTGAGATATCCAATGTCTTGGGCAATCCTCTTTTCGTCAATTATACCTAAACACTTTATTTAAATACTGCATTTTTTTGGCTACAGACAGAAACAACATAGCACAATTTGAAGCCATATGGGGCAGTCTTGCAAGCATTGGAAGCAAGCAATGCCTGAAACCAATGGCTGTTGATTGTGAGAATAAATAAGAAACAATATCAGAAATAAACAAAACATTGAACAAAACTACTTATATGGTGGCAACATGTGGGTCTTAGTTTTTTTTCTCCTTTGTCTTTGCTCGCCTTTTTCTGTTCTGACTGTTGTGCAATAAGTCCTTGCCTAGTCATGTCTTGTCTTGTCGATCTACAGTACGTCTGTGAAATGTTAAGTTGATGTCTAAATGTTTAAATAATTGTGGAAAAACTAAATAAAATATTTTTTAGAGGCCATCGTAACCCCGTAGTTTTCATTAAGCACTCACTCCTGTGGCTCCCCTCCTTTATAAACAGACATTAATTAAAGCCGCCATAGAAACTCACAGGGCTCTGAGCTTGCACTATGGTAATGAAGATATGATCCAAAAAAGAAGAGGAGCACTAAGGAGTCAGAGAAGAAAGTGCACAAGCGGGTTTTAATGCCAGGGCTTTCCTGATATGCAAAGAGCAGGGTCTTAACTGGTCCAAATCAAATTAGGGGTGGATTTGCTTAACTGGCTAATTTAGATGTACATTAATGTAGATTCATTTTCCAAAAGTGAGAGAGGTTTTTTCCATTATTGGCCGTGGTGTTGGTGATTTTTTTTCATCTGTCTGTAAAAAATAATAATGATGAGGTGATTTTTTTGCATTTTGACATTTGCTCATTCTGACAAAGGGATAATGCTAGCCAAACAATCAATGGGTTCTAGCTCTGGATAAGAGCGTCTGCTAAATGACGTAAATGTAATGTAAATGTAGCTGTACAGGACATTCATTCTAATGGAATGAGGATTGTTTTGTGGTTCATGATTCAGTTTATTCACTGAATAGTCATTGGGAATTGTATTATTAGTTTGACTCATTTAAGTTATTTAGTTATCAATGTGTCTGTTCAGCCCCATTGCTTTATTGTACACAGTGACTCTAATCCCCTTTTTACACTACTGAGCTGAGCCGAGCCAATCTGTGCTGGCCTGGTTACACATCCACCATAGTTCCTGGAACCGTGCTGGAAAGGACAATGTGATAGGATAATATTAAAGCCAGCACTGTACAGTTTAGGTCCGCAGGATAGTGTGAAAAGGGTATAAGTCACTTGAGATATGACACTTAATTCACTAATGTAGGTTTATATGGTTCCCTTAAGCACAGATCTGAGACCAGCTTACTTAAACCGTAATCCTAACCACCTACTCAATAATACTCACCCAACTGACCTTAGGTCAGGGCTTAGGGGCTCACCTCTGAGTGTGGCTATGCGATGGTAGGTACCTAGTAACCCTATTTTATCTGACATAATTGGATGGGTGTAAGTAATATGTGTGTAAGTAGGGGTATAGGTTAGTGTCCTTGATGGAAGAGGAGTTGAAAGAAGTGTAGATAGAGGAGAAAGGAGAGTAAATGTGGATAGGGATGAGGAGGCGGTGTAGATATATCAATATGGGAGAGTAGAGGAGAAGAGATTGGAGGAAGAATAAAGAGAGGAGAGGAGCATGTCAATGAGTGTGTCCGGTGTCACAGAGCTCGGCAGTGAAAACAGCCATCTGGAGAATCAAAGACTCCTGCCACCTCGCTGGATCAGCCACTCAGCTCCCTGACAGAATAAGAATACACTACATCAGGGGTGTCAAACGTACGGCCCGCGGGCCGGATCAGGCCCGCAAACGGGTTTAATCCGGCCCGCGAGATGATTTCGATTATTTTTATTATTTTTTTTATTTTATTTTTTTGTAAAGTATAAAAATGCGCTGCAATTTTTCTATAAAATAAACTGCTGTTCCAATTGCGTCCACTGGATGGCGCAATAGCAATTGTGTTAAGCAAGCAAACTGTTTATACCGGGGCAGAGCAAGTAGGTCAAGCACGTGCAGCCAATGAGCTACTTTGTTTTGCCCGCGATATTTATTACGGCTTCTACTTTTAACATTATGTGCTTTGGCACCCTCATTGCCCCAATATGTCTCTGTCAAAAAAGAGAAAAGTGGACGCAGAGTGCAGAGTGTTCCAATAAAAATGGTCATCCTATTTATTCACGGAATTGAATGGGAAAGCTGTATGTTTGGTGTGTTCAGAGCATGTTGCAGTGCTGAAAGAATATAACCTTCGTCGCCACTATGTGAGTCTTCATGCCGACAAATATGACAACTTTCAAGGACAGCGGAGATGAGAGAAGGTGAATGAACTGTTGGCGGGTCTGAAGAAACAGCAGTCTGTGTTTACTCACAGCCAAGACATCAGTGACGCTGCAGTGAAAGCTAGCTACCTCATTGCTAATGAAATCGCAGTGGCTTCAAAACCATTTAGTGAGGGTGAATTTGTAAAAACATGCATGATGAAGGCAGCGGAGATTGTGTGCCCTGAAAAGCGGCAGGCTTTTGCAAATATCAGCCTGACAAGAAACACAGTTGCAGACAGGATTTCCGATCTTTCAGTGGATTTGGACAGCCAGTTGAAGCAAAAAGTAAAGTCATTTATTGCGTTTTCGGTTGCAATTGATGAAAGCACGGACATTACAGATGTTGCACAACTGGCCATTTTCATCCGCGGAGTTGATGACACATTGACCGTCACCGAGGAGTTCGTGGAGTTGGTGCCGATGACAGATACAACGACAGCAGCTGATATTTTTACCGCACTCGTCGGCGCGCTGGACAGGGTCGGAGTGGACTGGTCCCGCGCTGTCAGCCTGGCTACAGATGGTGCGCCCTCAATGATCGGGAAAAAAGCAGGCGTTGTGACAAAGTTCAGAGAGAAAGTGCAATCTGCAAATGGAGGACGTGATTTTTTGACTTTTCACTGTATTTTGCACCAGGAGGCTGTGTTGCAAGTCATTAAAGATGGATAACGTCATGAAGGTGGTCATCCAAACTGTTAATTTCATCCGATCCAGAAGCCTGAATCACCGTCAGTTTGACAGCCTTCTCAGAGAGAAAGACCACATCTATGGCCTGCCATACCACACTGAGGTAAGATGGTTAAGCCGAGGTGCTGTGTTGAGGCGTTTCTTTGATTTACGAGAAGAAATTGAACAGTTCATGGAAGAAAAGGGCAAACCAGTGTTAGAATTTCATTCCGCAGAATGGATGCCGGACTTTGCATTTATGGTGGATGTTACAGAGCACCTGAATAACTTGAACAAACAGCTGCAAGGGCGCAACAAAGTTGTCACGCAGTATTATGACAGCATACGTTCTTTCAAGTTTAAGCTGTCATTGTGGGAGACGCAACTTGCCGGTGGTGATGCAGCTCACTTCCCCTGTCTGAAAAATGTGTGCGCGACCCAACATGTGGCAGACATGAAGCGGTTCAAAGATAAAATAACTGGACTGTTACGGGAGTTTGAGCAACGCTTTCAGATTTATGTTTATATGTTTTTATGTTGATGTGCTATTGTTTTTAATTGATTTTATTTGTATATTTAACCTATTCTTGACTCTGTGGTTCTTGCACTTGTTTGGGGAACAGGATTTCATTATTTGTATCTACATTTCTGCCTGAGAAATGACACCCTGATATAGTTTTGTGATCTGTGATATACTTCTGTGAATCACTGAGGCATTGTGTGTTTGTGTGTTCTTTGTCCTCAGAACTTTCAAATAACTTGAGGTGTTTTATGATTAATAGTGATGTTGTGCTTTTGGACACTATCCTCAGGCTCCAGCTTTATGTTTATATGTTTTTATGTTGATGTGCTATTGTTTTTAATTGATTTTATTTTATTTGTATATTTAACCTATTCTTGACTCTGTGGTTCTTGCACTTGTTTGGGGAACAGGATTTCATTATTTTTATCTATATTTCTGCCTGAGAAATGACACCCTGATATAGTTCTGTGATCTGTGAAACAGTTATGTTAATCACTGAGGCATTGTGTGTTTGTGTGTTCTTTTTCTTTAGAATTTTCAAATAAACTTGACGTGTTTTATGATTAATAGTGATGTTGTGCTTGTACTATTTTGGACACACTGTCCTCAGGCTCCAGCTTTATGTTGTATGTTGATCGTATTAAAACAAAGAAAACAATCTGAAGTTGTTGTTTTTAAGTTATATATACCATGATTTTTCCGGTCCGGCCCACTTGGGAATAGATGTTCCTCCATGTGGCCCCTGAGCTAAAATGAGTTTGACACCCCTGCACTACATAATGATCTTTTAACCTTAATAAAGATGATTGGAAACACTGAATCTTGAGTTTCTATGAATATAAGGTAACACTTAATTTTACACTAAGTTCATGAATGAGAAAGTCTTGACTGTTAATTAAGTTGTAAATAAGATGGTGTTTATACAGTAATAACCTGTGAATTACTTATTTGTCTCTATGGGATTGAAACAAGAACCACAAGTCAGCATTTGGTCAGCTAGCAATTGTATTGAATAATTTGAAGTAAGTACCAAAAGGTACCCATTGCTACCACACAAGTTCCTATCAAATACCAGGTAAATACCAGTGGAAAAAGTAGTGTCTAAACTGTTATGAAATAAACTATAGAATGGTCTTCATTATCACTTCTCAGCAAAGCATATGATGGACCAATATGCAGTTAGGTCTAAATTAACAATGCCAAAATGAATCGATGAATTAACAATACAGTATATGAGGTTGTTTAAGAGAAGCACAATCATTTAATCACTTTTGTTTTGGTTGCCAAGTGACCTTTATTTAACAGCTGGGGATGTTTATTTGAGTGGCTCAAACTGAGCTTGATGTGCTTGAGGAGTCAATAATTGTTACATAATAAAACAACTGTGACCATCTTCAAGCTAAGGAGTTATTTGATGTAAGACTGCCGTATATGAGAGAGCTTATGATGGCTTTGCTTGAATTAGGTATGTAGTGTTAGTATGTTTTTGGCATGGGGGAGAGAGTGGAGGAAGAATGAACAGTCAAAACTATTCAGCCAAATTCAAAGATGCTATTTCCATTGTTTACACTGATGGAAAGGTGTGTTGATCATCACTACACTCTTAGAAAAAAAGGGTTCTTCGGCTGTCACCATAGGATAACCCTTTTTGGTTCCAGGTAGAACTCTTTTGGGTTCCATGTAGAACCCTCTGTGGAAAGGGTTCTTCATTGAACTCAAAAGGGTTCTACCTGGAACCAAAAAGGGTTCTTCAAAGGGTTATTCTATGGGGACAGCTGAAATAACTATTTTTGGTTCTAGATAGCAACTTTTTTTCTGTCTTTCATTACATTGCTCTCTCTCTCTTTCTCTATTACTTGATCTCTATCTTTTTCTCTCCCTCCCCCTCCATTTTTCTCTATTATCCTTCCTCTCTCCTCCCCTATCTCTCTGTCACTATCTCTCTCTCTCTCTCTCTTTCTCTCTCTCTCTCTCTCTCTCTCTCTTTCTCTCTCTCTGTCCCTTTCTCCCCCTCCTTCTCTTTCACTCTGTCTTTTCTTCCCCTTCTTAGTTGGAGACAAATCTCCTGACGGTGTAAAATGGCCCATGATGGCATATGTGGATGCAGGCCTGTTCATATCTTTGTGGGGGCCTTTAGGGAAATAAATATCTGAGAACATTCAGTGAAATGAAGCTCACTCAATAAATCACTGTGAACCAATAAACACTTCTGGCACATGAGCACCCCCACCGTCCCCCTTGCCCAGCCCCCTCCTCTGCACGCACACACACACACACACACACACACACACACACACACACACACACACACACACACACACACACACACACACACACACACACACACACACACACACACACACACACACACACACACACACTTCCCAGACACCACCTACCTCTCGTCGCCTCTTGTGCTACCAAATGGTGCCTCCCCACAGGCCTGTAAATCAAATTGCAGCACAAATACAGTTGGAATTTATTTGGAATGGACTTTTGTTCTCCTTAACGTCTGATTGTTAGACCTAGCAGGGTAAGATGATAAATCTGCGGCTGTGTTGGGCTGTAGCTCAGAGCCCTACGCATGTTGCTGTCTGGATCTGAAGATAAATCATACTGTAGGCTAGCTAGCTACACCTGATCCCACGGACCAATGACTGTGGATAGCTACTGCTACCACGCTGACAGGAGAGAGAGAGAGGGGGGATCTCTCCATCTTCTTATACCTCTGTACTTTTCTCCAATTCTCAATTATTCTGTCCATTTCTCTCCATCTCCTTATCCTTCCAGCCTTCTCTCCATTTCTCAATCCTTCCATCCATCTCTCCATCTCCTCATCCCTCCATCTCTTCTCTCCATCTCTCAATCTTTCTTCCAGACCAAGGCAGCGACATGTCAGAGAAATATGATTGGATTAGTTGAAGAAACAAGTAAATGCCTGAATCTGTTAAACCCCTTACACCCATGGGAATTGGCCTATATGGATAGGGCTACATTAAACATGTTTCTTACAGAAGGAATATGGAAAACATATGCATAACCAAGGTAGCAATTATAATAATATAATATACCATTTAGCAGACGCTTTTATCCAAAGCGACTTAGTCATGCGTGCATACATTTTTGGTGAAATTATTTGACTAAAGGTGAGGACACACCTGACACAAGACTGAATCCAAACATTACACTGTTGATTTTACATTTACTGTATTTTTCGCCACATTTATTGATAACGAAATCTGAAAATACTCTGGATACATTCATTAACATGATACAAATATAATTGGACAATGTTGGATAGGTGCAACCTAAGACAAAAAATGACAAGGGTTTGAGTGAGAGGTCTAACTGGTGTTTCCAAGTGGCCACACACCTCTCCAAAGTGTGCACAGTTCCTAAGTCATTTCAATGCACTTTTATGACTCAGAGAAGAGTCTTTAACTATAAGGTGCTTTTTTAAGCTCTCCTAGCTGTGCCGATGAGGAACTAGAACAGTTGTTTTGTTTGGAACACATCCCTGCATCCCCACCTTTACACAATTACTGTTGTTGTTTACACAATCCAAAAACAGTCCATTATAAATCACAATCTGGGTCAGGTGGGAATAATTTGAAAGCTTGTTTTAGTGCCAACATAACTAGCTAAATTCTCAAATACAGTGCTATCCTACAGTGTTAGGCTTTTACAAGGCAATTCAGAGAAGCATATCGACATTTTGGTGCGCATAGAATGAAGTCATGAGTGCATTCAGATGCATGGTCTGTGGGAAATTTTCTTCACAATACAACAAACAAAGGCTCTTTCTGTTCAGGACAAACCAGGGTATAACGTCTTGTCATCTTGTAACTGTACATCAAACATAGTGATCATAAACGTTGACACTGTATATGACATGAGTTTTATTATATTGAAATTTGAAGTGCACATTTGGACTCACGGATGTTTGGCATGCTTTTATGACATCAAAGCAGCATTTATTAATTTAATAACATCTCATCTTTCAACATACATAGAGTTCTCGTAATTTACAGCATTTCCCTCACTCAGACAACCAAACTTTTACAAAAGTTGCCCAATTAGCGGGAGGGATGGGGGAAACCTCTTGTCGCACGGTGCTCAAGTTCAGAACAGCTGTCAGTTGAAACCCATACAGGGGAAAGGGGATACCTAGTCAGTTACACAACTGAATGCATTCAACCGAAATGTGTCTTCCTCATTTAACTCAACCCCTCTGAATCACAGAGTTGTAAAGCATAGACGCTGTGCTCTGACGTCATGCATTTTACTGTACAGCCACTGCGTTCCAATTTAGGCGTTTATCAGTGTCCAAATCTGCCATTTTCAACCCGTATACGTGTACGAGTATAAAGGGATACAGCTTGAGTCTTTAACAATGCCACGTAAACAACTAATAACAGTTAGAACTGAGACACTCATATTTCTATAAGTTACGTATCCACATCAATGAGAGAGAATGAAAACACCCTTACAAAAAACATGTCAAATTTGCAGTTTCACATGTGAAACCATGTATTAAATTGAGAGTTCACATGTTAACACCACCTTTTCACATGTGAGGAGAATAGCATGTTTTCACCTCATGTGAATTGCAGTTTCACATCTGAAATTTGCGGTTTCACATGTTCAAAACTTTCACATGAAAATCAGATGCAGTTTTACATGTGAAAAACATTTGCATGTAAGAATCTCACTTAAACATGTGGAATTGCATTTTCACATGTGGAAAAACATTTTCTTTTGAAATCACATTAGCAGTTTCATATGTGAAAAACGTCCACATGTTAAAGTGAACATCTTGCAGTTTCCAACTGTGAAAATCTCTCTTTCACAAGTGGAATTTTAGATTCACATGTGGTGTTGAAACAATTGTATTCTCCTTTTATATGAAAAGATGGTGTTAACATGTTGCAGTAGCAATGTTTCCACTGGTGGAATTAGGTGACCACATCTAAAAAGCCCAAATGAAGGTCACTGCCTGTTAAAGGCGCAATCCACAGTTGCTACATACATTATTGGACTTAAAATTAATGATATGAACCCATTGATTATTGAAGAATATAACGTATAGATGCCTCATGAGCTTAGTTCAACTGTCGTACCCCACCAGAACCCAACATATAAGCTTGTTTTACTTAAACAAAGTAAATGTAAACAACCACTAAAAAACATGGTTAAAACTATCATTTTGATTTCATGGATGGTCAGTCCTTGCATCCGTAGCATAGTCTATGGATTTGAGAGTGGTTGCATTCCATCAGATTTGCTGAAACTGTGGTAGGGAGTAATAGAGTTATTTATATATATATATATATATATATTATATATTATATATTATATGGTGCAATACTCTAGTGAGTGAGTTACTTTTGTTCCATTAATATCAAGCAAAACTTCTGAAGTTGATAACAACATTCTTAGTATTGCAAACAAAGAGAATGATATTTAAACCTTTTTTCCAGTTGCAAGTTTTGGCACATGAATTCCAGCATCATAGCACCCTGCATCCCACTGCTGGTTTGCCTCTGAAGCTAAGCAGGGTCGGTCCTTGTCAGTGGGGAAAAACACATGAAAAATGAACTTGAAAATTCACAAATGTGTCCGATAATCACTGTCTGACTCGTGAAAATTTCACCAATTATTATAATAATTTTTCACGTGCTTTCTTTACACGTGTGTTCACACCTGTGTCCGAAATCCAAGCAATTTTTGTATGTGTTTTTTTAGTGAGGGTAAAACACTAAGTATAGTTTTTTGGGGCTTCATTCATTACCCTTTGCCCTCCTCATACCTCTCCAATGACAACCTTCCCCGTTACTCATGGAAACACATGCACACGCACACACAGCCTGATTCAAAGGCCACTAGTATTTATGTAGCGGTAATATAACAAAGTGTAATTACTTTATCAATGTTTGCTATGGTAACACACATGGAAACCGACCCCTTTAAACTATTTATATTTTTAAACTCTTGGCCAGCATATATTTTCCTTTATCGAAGGCTGCGGTGGATATGATTGCTCACTGTTATAAATGGCACATAGTTTGTACCGCGGAGAGAAAGGCATTGTTTACTCTGGGCCCCACACGGTGAATCTGTCCAGTGTAAGGTAATCTTCAGTAATAAGCTTCATTTGTTTTGTTTAGCTTTTAAGCTGAGAGTAGAGAGGAAGGGTTAGAGAGAGGAGAAATCTAATTTCAAATCCTTTCAAAACCTTCTTATCTCTATTTGTTCAGTTGTTGTTAATGCCACATACTGAAAGAATGGCTGTTTTGCCATGAAGTCATTTGTTATCCTTCAGCAGGCTTTCGTCTCCCTATTGTGTGACAGGCCTTCGAGTGCTCCAATCCACCAGATGGAGCAGGTACATGCACGCACACACACACACACACACACACACACACACACACACACACACACACACACACACACACACACAAAAACACACACACACACACACACACACACTGGCAGTTTGACAGGCACACAAGAACACACACATACACTGAAAAAGACAGGTTCACATGCACACCCTCACACAGCTTTTGCCATTTGACATCAGATATCCTTGGCTTTTGGCAGAAAGGGAAAATTATATAATGTATTGCAATGTCTGTATTCCCAAATATATATCTCCCACTATGTGTAGATGTGTAAACTAAGAACCACTGTGTTACAAGGTTGCACAATGGCACTGGTGTTTACAAACAGTGAGAGTGGAAGTGTTTTACAACTTTATTATTTTCTTTTGGAGTACATTGTCAGTGGATATGTAATTCCCAAGCGATTTGCGCAAGCCCAATGGAACAGACACGTCTTATTCCATAAAGCCACTCGTCTGATAAGTAATGCATGGTATAATGCAATCTGAAATACTCTTACTGTGGAAGTGAAAAATAATTACCTGTGTGTCTGTAGCTGTGTGTTCACTGTTCTTCACTTCTTAGTTGCATAGAAAATGGGTACAGTGGGGAAAAAAAGTATTTAGTCAGCCACCAATTGTGCAAGTTCTCCCACTTAAAAAGATGAGAGAGGCCTGTAATTTCCATCATAGGTACACGTCAACTATGACAGACAAATTTAGAAAAAAAATCCAGAAAATCACATTGTAGGATTTTTTATGAATTTATTTGCAAATTATGGTGGAAAATAAGTATTTGGTCAATAACAAAAGTTTCTCAATACTTTCTTATATACCCTTTGTTGGCAATGACACAGGTCAAATGTTTTCTGTAAGTCTTCACAAGGTTTTCACACACTGTTGCTGGTATTTTGGCCCATTCCTCCATGCAGATCTCCTCTAGAGCAGTGATGTTTTGGGGCTGTCGCTGGGCAACACGGACTTTCAACTCCCTCCAAAGATTTTCTATGGGGTTGAGATCTGGAGACTGGCTAGGCCACTCCAGGACCTTGAAATGCTTCTTACGAAGCCACTCCTTCGTTGCTCGGGCGGTGTGTTTGGGATCATTGTCATGCTGAAAGACCCAGCCACGTTTCATCTTCAATGCCCTTGCTGATGGAAGGAGGTTTTCACTCAAAATCTCACGATACATGGCCCCATTCATTCTTTCCTTTACACGGATCAGTCGTCCTGGTGCCTTTGCAGAAAAACAACCCCAAAGCATGATGTTTCCACCCCCATGCTTCACAGTAGGTATGGTGTTCTTTGGATGCAACTCAGCATTCTTTGTCCTCCAAACACGACGAGTTGAGTTTTTACCAAAAAGTTATATTTTGGTTTCATCTGACCATATGACATTCTCCCAATCCTCTTCTGGATCATCCAAATGCACTCTAGCAAACTTCAGATGGGCCTGGACATGTACTGGCTTAAGCAGGGGGACACGTCTTGCACTGCAGGATTTGAGTCCCTGGCGGCATAGTGTGTTACTGATGGTAGGCTTTGTTACTTTTTTCCCAGCTCTCTGCAGGTCATTCACTAGGTCCCCCCGTGTGGTTCTGGGATTTTTGCTCACCATTCTTGTGATCATTTTGACCCCACGGGGTGAGATCTTGCGTGGAGCCCCAGATCGAGGGAGATTATCAGTGGTCTTGTATGTCTTCCATTTCCTAATAATTGCTCCCACAGTTGATTTCTTCAAACCAAGCTGCTTAGCTATTGCAGATCCAGCCTGGTGTAGGTCAAAAAAAATAATTCTGGTGTCCTTTGACAGCTCTTTGGTCTTGGCCATAGTGGAGTTTGGAGTGTGACTGTTTGAGGTTGTGGACAGGTGTCTTTTATACTGATAACAAGTTCAAACAGGTGCCATTAATACAGGTAACGAGTGGAGGACAGAGGAGCCTCTTAAAGAAGAAGTTACAGGTCTGTGAGAGCCGGAAATCTTGCTTGTTTGTAGGTGACCAAATACTTATCTTCCACAATAATTTGCAAATATATTCATTAAAAATCCTACAATGTGATTTTCTGGATTTTTTTCCCTCATTTTAAAATTACAGGCCTCTCTCATCTTTTTAAGTGGGAGAACTTGCACAATTGGTGGCTGACTAAATACTTTTTTCCCCCACTGTATATGACTTGTAGACTCAAAATGACTAACTCGTGTAGTATACTTGTAGACAATGAGTATCAATAACATGTCATTAAAACATTTTTAACTATAGCTGATGATGATTTAATTTGTTTCTCTCTTCTCTTTCACATGTGGGTTCTGTCCTCCTCTCCTGTGGATGTTCTCAAATACAGGTTAGTACTCTTTACTTCTCACAATCTAACATCCCCAAAACCATCCACAAGGACCAAGGTCATCCATAGGTCATGTAGTGGGATTGTATTTTATATTTTCCCCCGCATAAAATGTCAGCGTCAATCATTATTGTCTTATTACCCTGATTGATCAGATTTTGGTCACTTCTCTCCACTGCTCTCCCTACCTACACCAACACTGAAAGGGAGTTGGTATAAACAATATGACACCAGTTTATTCACGTTAGTAGAAAACCATTAATTTGTTTATGAAATCTTAAGATAATAATACAAAGTGCGTATTAGTATGTCCTGTCCCTGCACTACCTCTACCACATTATCCTTTAACAAAGGGACAGGTGGAGACGACCGTATTTGTAAAGATTACATATTTTCCTTCTTTGCTGGTCGAAAGTTTCTCAGAAACATATTGCCATGGTCTAGCTAGCATGGTTTCTTTCAGCGATTCAGGGAATCAGCCGCACAATGCAAGCTCTGAGCACTATTTTGTACGATAAAACAAAATATCTTTATAAGTCAACTTACAGAACTCTCAGAATGGAATGAAACCTTTACCAACAAATGCCATTAGTTCCTATTCCCTTCACTTCACTGATATCAAGGTAATAGTCATGTTTTTTTATTTAACCTTTAATTAATAAGGGAGTCATGCTGAGACCACGGTCTCTTTTGCAGATGAGCCCTTCATGAACATATCAATAAACAACAATTGCACTATACATGAAAAGCAAACACAAAACAGGAAAAGCAAAACACAATCATATGAAACAAACCCTCTAACATCCACCTACATTGCCCTAGAGGTAAGAGCTGGTTCCATAACAAGTGGGACGTAATAACTGTAACAGTTCGTTCTTAAATGATTTGATTGACTCGTGCTAGACCTCGCCACTCCATTCTAAACTCTAATGGGGTCTGGCAATAATTTGACATCACTTTCTCTATATCAACTGTGACCCTTGACAATGTACATTGGAGTCGGATTAAAGGCAAGGTGCTAACGCATATTATAAAACAATTAAGTCAAGTCAGTAGACTGACAAAGCTCTGTTCTTTCTTTGGAGTCGGGACATAATTTAGTGCACCTTGAGCCCTTGGCATATTTAAAAGGGAGCTGGTGTTTCCTGCAGCAGGATACAGGCTTATTGTACTCTGCTTCTCCAGGCTGTAAATAGTTGTAAATCTTCAACGGAACATTTATTTTAGCGAGACACAAAAGCCTCCCACTCAAAATGATTGAATGCTACTGATTTGATTCTGTTTCCCTTTTCATTTTGGGGGATTTTGTGAAGAGTCTGGTTTGAAGACAATGAACTAACAAAAGATTGTTTAACAGTTGCGTGTCTTTGATTGTGCTCCATCTTTGAAGTATCACTTTAAGTTAGTCTTTGAACTTGGATAGAGATCAGAAATTAATTGGGGCTTCTTTTTGATGTAAGACAGAGGGGATTTGTATTGTTGAAACGTTCATAAACGGCCTCCAAGCGATTGGAGGACAAGTTCAGTGTTGATTTTCAATTGAAGCAGGAGCAGGAGGGAGAAAGGGAGAGAGAGAGACTAAAACTTCAACATCTAGGAAAAATATCTTGTTTTTCTGCTCCTAGTACTGTATTATTGTATCATCTGCTAAGTAAATGCAGAGAGCGAGAGAGAAAATTGGGGACAAATCTTTGACAATAACTCATTAACATGTGAATCAGTTTCAAGTTCTCATACACATTATAACCCACAAGTAAAAAAGACATATCTCTTCAAAATAGGAACTTTTGTTTTTACAGATTCAATACTGTCACTGGACTCAGACCCTACACTTTGTTATGTGGCTTACCAATGCATTATGAGTGTACAAAACATTATGAACACCTTTTCTTTTCATGACATAGACTGACCAGGTGAATCCAGGTGAAAGCTATAATCCCATATTGATGTCCCTTGTTAAATCCACTTCAATCAGTAGAGATGAAGGGCAGGAGATGGGTTAAAGAAACATTTTTAAGCCTTGAGACAATTGAGACATGGATTGTGTATGTGTGCAAAATATTTAAGTGCCTATGAACGGAGTATGGTGGTAGGTGCCAGGCGAATTGGTTTGTGTCAAGAACTGCAATGCTGCTGGGTTTTTCACGCTCAACAGTTTCCCATGTGTATTAAGAATGGTCAACCACACAAAGGACATCCAGCCAAGAACATGGGCCAGCATCCCAGTAGAACACTTTCGACTCCTTGTAGTCCATGCACCAACGAATTGAGGCTGTTCTGAGGGAAAAATGTGGGGTGCAACTCAATATTAGGAAGGTGTTGTTAATGTTTTGTACTCTCAGTGTATATGTTTCATTAAATCAACAATGGTTACAGCCCCCAAGGCCCTCCGAAGAGTTAAAACTGCCTGTAACATTTATACTTAGTCTGGCTTGTTGCTTTTGACAGCGGTAATAATTTTGCGTTTGAGGTACTTGTTATTTTGGCAAAAACTCAATCTATTATAAGGATTAAGTAATTGAACACTAATCTAAAGGACTCAAGGTTTCTACTTCTTTGGTATTGCCTTTAATCTTTGAGCAGTTTGAGAGAGGCAGCGAAGTACAGAGTCACTGGAAGGGAAAGCAGATTAGTTCAATTTCATGTTTTTAAGGAAGAGCTACTAGCTTTATTGGGATTACTGTTGAATCAGTGAATTTAAATGTATTTAATGACACATATTATTTTTGCCTCTTTATAAACACGTGGCTTCGTGTAAGGAGATACACTCATACAGTGATTACTGGTTCTTATAATTGTCCGCCTGAACATATAAACCTATAGGGCAAAAGGTGAATCCATCTGGGTTTCTTTTTCTTCATATGAACAATGTTATACAATGTACGGGATCAATGCCTGAACAAATGGGATATAATGATCTCTACTTGTAGCACAGTCTTCACATTTTGCTGCCTTAAAATTAGATATAAAAAGGGATTCAATTGGATTTTTTTCTATCAATACGCATTTTCAAAGTGAAAGAAAAATTTGAACATTTTCCAAATGACTAAGAAATACAAAATGAGGATAAATTGATTGTGTTTGTCTCCACACCCCAGAGTTAATGCTTGGTGGAAGCACATTTGGCAGCCATTACAGCTATGAATAATTTTGAATAAGATTTTACCAACCTTAGTGCAACATACTGTATATCTATTGTTTTTGTCAAAATTGTTCAAGCTCAGTAAATTTGGTTGGGAGTCATTGATGGACGGCAATATTCAAACATTGTCTCTATTTTTTTTAAGCACATTTAAGTGCTTAAAAAACATTTAAATGTGGCCCCGTGTAGCTCAGTTGGTAGAGCATGGCACTTGCAACACCAGGGTTGTGGGTTTGTTTCCCACGGGGGGGCCAGTATGAACAAATTTATGCACTCACTAACTGTAAGTCGCTCTGGATAAGAGCGTCTGCTAAATGACTAAAATGGAAAAGTCAGGACGGAGACTGGACCATTCAGGAACACTCAACACCTCCTGGAAAGCCATTCTGCTGTGTCTTTGGCATTAACATTTTGGTCATTGTCCCGTGGAAAAATATCCCAGTGTTAGGCTTTGAGAAGACTGAGGCAGGTTTTCCTCCAACTTTCTACCTGGGCTCTGCTCCTTTCATATTTATTTTCATCCAACAAACTCCCCAGTCCCCTCCGGTGATAAGCATACCCATAACATCATACCGCCACCACAAGACAAAGGGATCAACAACATTGCATTCAATCCACATTACTGGCCTGTATGACGAAGTGAAAAGAAGGAAGCTAAAAAATCTACTCCAAATCATCCATTCTGTTTGCAACAAAGCCGTTAATTAATACTGCAAACACTGCACAGACATTACCTTTTTGGCCTAAATTTAAAACTGCAGGTTTGGGTCATATCCAATACAACACAACACAGAGTGAAACCTATTTTCAAGTATTTTAGTGGCAGCATCATGTTATGGGTATGCTTGTCATCGGCAGGGACTTTGTATCATTTTGTTAGGATCAAAATAAATATGAAAAGAAGCAAAGCCCAGGTAAAAAGTTAAAGGAAACCCTGCCTCAGTCTTCTGAAAGAGTTTTATTTTTCAGCAAGATATTTACACAGATTTGTATACCAAAGACGCGCCAAAATGGCTTTCCAAGATGTGTTTGAAATTCAGAGACAAGGTTTGAATATTGCTGTCCATTAATGATGATTTATATCCAACTTTTACTGAGCTTGAGTAATTTTGACCAAAACAATAGACATTTGATGGAGATTAGCAATAATTATTTTTATTTTTATTTTATTTCACCTTTATTTAACCAGCTAAGCCAGTTGAGAACAAGTTTTCATTTACAACTGCGACCTGGCCAAGATAAAGCAAAGCAGCGCGATAAAAACAACAACACAGAGTTACATATGGGGTAAAACAAAACATAAAGTCAAAAATACAACAGAAAATATATATACAGTGTGTGCAAATGTAGCAAGTTATGGAGGTAAGGCCATAGATAAATAGGCCATAGTGCAAAATAATTACAATTAGTATTAACACTGGAGTGATAGATGTGCAAGAGATGATGTGCAAATAGAGATACTGCGGTGCAAATGAGCAAATTAAATAACAATATGGGGATGAGGTAGTTGGGTGGGCTAATTTCAGATGGGCTGTGTACAGGTGCAGTGATCGGTAAGGTGCTCTGACAACTGATGCTTAAAGTTAGTGAGGGAGATAAGAGTCTCCAGCTTCAGAGATTTTTGCAATTCGTTCCAGTCATTGGCAGCAGAGAACTGGAAGGAATGGCGGCCAAAGGAGGTGTTGGCTTTGGGGATGACCAGTGAGATATACAATAATGAGCTACAGTGTACAGTGCATTCGGAAAGTATTCAGACCCCTTGACTTTTTCCACATTTTGTTACGTTACAGCCTTATTCTAAAAGGGATTAAATAAACATTAGTAGGGGTGTTTGGATTTTATCGCGACACATTCAAAAGAGCACATTTCAGGCTGGGCAGAGGGGACAGTTTCAGTTCAGCTTTGTGTATGATGGCTAAGCCACCGCCTCAGCCAGTGCTGCAGGCTTTTCTGATGTACCTGTAACCAGGTGGGCAGGCCTCATTTACGGCTGAGTAAACCCTGATAGTTCTGGGATTTGTCTCCCGGGAAAGATCTAACAGTGGACATAAGGAGAGACGAGATAAAACTAGCCAGTTATAGAATATTGTGTTGTAGTACAGCTGAGCTGACTGAAGACCGCAGACATTCAACTCACAGTAGTTTATATCTTTTCTACGTTAACATATATTTACATGACGTGATGAAACGTTGAAACTAATGTAAGTTGCAAGATACTTGAGGTGCAAGGCGTTATGAAACACATTCCAGACACTGGCTCTTGTTATCTTGCCATAACTGATTTGACAGAGAAATATCAGCTATATAGGATAGCCAGCTGCAGCTATCACCAAGCTATGCTAGATAGCTGCTGTCAGCTTGGCTAAACACAAGGTCAGTGCAGGCTTTAGCCTACAAATATAACTGAACTAGCTGACCATCTTAAGATGGCGTTTCAGTCAGTAGAGGAGAAGTCCTCAACTTCAAAACGTTGTTCTCTCCATAGCAAAGCTAGCTTAGCTTACCTAGCTGTACTCGCTACTGCAGTTGTTTGCTGTGATTGAATGGCAAAGACACACCCAAGAAAGACCCACATCAAACCACACCCCCGAGACAACTCTCGTTTGCCTTCAGTCATGTCCGCTAGCATTTCTTAATGAGTGTTGATGAAAAACAAGGCCAAATCAGGAAGTGCAGTAGCCCTTTAAGGCAGCATAATGTGAAGACTGTGCAAGGGGGTCGAACAGAGTTGATAAGGACATCAGAATCGTGCAGGTATTAACATATACTGGTATACTGTACATATATCTACATAAGTCTACTGTACATATATCTACCGGTACTTAAGTCTACGTATACATAGTTCTACATAATATAACATGTCTGTTGAGAAATTATCATAATGTCATAACTCTTATATGTACTGTACAGTATGTATTCTTTATGGAATATGTCTTCTTAATTAATCATGCTCCAGATTGTTACCTGTCCCTCAACACAAGTACGACAACACAGAAACAAAAAGTTTCAGAACGTGCCCTATATCTGTCAAAGTCATTGGGAGACTGTGCATAATGGTTGATTTATATTCTGCTCTGGAGATATGCAATTTCTGTGGTAAATTCTCATTGAATCAAGGACAAAAGAAACGGCTGGCCTCAACACACAAGATGACCCACATAAGGCAATATATGGAATTTGAGATCCACTGAAAGCGGCAATCAGCAGTTTATAAAAATAACAAAACTTTTCCTCCGCACCTGTTTCTGTCAAATGCTGAGGGATGAGGTTAGAGAAATGTAACCACTCTCAAATTCATAGACATAGCAATAGATTCAATGGCTGTCTATTCATGATATCAACATTATAGTTTTTACCATGATTTGAGGCTATATAGTGTTTGTTTAAATTTACTTTGTTTACAAACAAGCTTATATTTTGGGTTCTGATGGGGTACGACAGTTGAACTAAGCTCAATAAGTTATATTCTTCAATAATCAATGGATACATATAATTAATTTATAAGTCCAAAAATGGATGTAGCAACTGTAGATTGCCCCTTTAAGCAACATAGATGCAAATATTCCAGACATATCTCCTGAAACACAGGTAATATGTCAGCATATTTTGACAATATTCCAATGAGACTATGTTGAATACACATACTCTTTAGTCCTTTACTATCCTTATGGACAAATCTCACATTTTAGTGTTGTCCCCTCTCTCTCTTTCCTTTTTCTTCTCCCATCATGTGATGTCTTTGATTAATAACTGTACATTTAGGTGGCAAGCAGAAGTGATGGAAGTTAAAATAATATAAAGAAAGAAAGAAAGTTGAAATGTTGATATTTTTTACATGATGTCCATCATTTTGTCAGCTAAATCGAGATATTGCCTGAGCGAGGCTTTGCCGTGTTCTCCAGTTGTCAAAAGGCAGTAAG